>NC_062565.1:149034143-149337174 GCF_022837055.1 Prionailurus viverrinus | reverse complement strand
GAGCCTCGACATTTCCTTTGTCAGTTACCACATAATGCCAGATTTATCGGGGCACAAGCAGAGGAACAGAGCTAATGCCACAGCTAGTCTCGCGCACGCGATGGCGGATATTAAAGACCTTTCTTGACATTCTGTTCGTCGTGGACTGGCTTATTGTTCACTCTGCTACAGTCATTTTTCCACATGGGTTTGGTTTTTCTTTTTGCTCCATTTCGTTTCGGTTTGGTTTGTTTTTGGCAATGAAGAACCCGAACTGACTGTATGAACAAGTTGTTATAAATGTTAGATTTTGGTTTCTGCTTTATTGTACTCCTATGTAAGGAAATTTAAAACTTTTAAACCCTGTTCGGCGAATCAGAATTTCAAGAATATGGAAATCATGGCAGAAATGGCCGGGAAATAATTTATCAGAAATAAATATGACTCCTTGTCTTTCTCCATTGGTCCAAACATGTAACTCTGGAATGAAATCTTTTTATTTTTTTTTTTTAAATTTTTTTTTTTCAACGTTTATTTATTTTTGGGACAGAGAGAGACAGAGCATGAACGGGTGAGGGGCAGAGAGAGAGGGAGACACAGAATCGGAAACAGGCTCCAGGCTCCGAGCCATCAGCCCAGAGCCTGACGCGGGGCTCGAACTCCTGGACCGCGAGATCGTGACCTGGCTGAAGTCGGACGCTTAACCGACTGCGCCACCCAGGCGCCCCTGGAATGAAATCTTTTTATGAGTCACTTTATAGGCTTTCATCTGCTGTTTTAATTTGACATTCATAATAATCCCGGGTGGAAGGCAAGGCTGGTATCATTCCATTCTGTTTATGGTCAATGGAAGGAGGTTTGGCGTGGCTGGGTGAGGACAAGCCGTGTGGTAGCGAACGGTAGGGCGAGAACCCAGGCAGCCTGACCACCGACCTCCTGTTCTTTCCGACTGTGGATCAGAATCTCCACGCTGCAAGCCCACAATCCCATACCCAAAACCCTTGGGGCTCGATATCCTGCCAAATTCAGTATTTGTTGGATTTTTAAAAGGGGAAATAGACACCATACGTTCAATAACACCATCGGCACACACCCTTCCGTAAACTCATATCAGTTCACTACATCCGCCCCTCTTCAGAAAGTGTGTCGTCTTTTTAGACTGGCTTCCTTCAGGTAGTAATAGGCCTTTGAGGTTCCTCTATGCTTTTTTATGACTTGATAGCTCCTTTCTTTTTTGTGCTGAACAATATTCCATTGTCTGTCTGTATCAGTCTATTTATCCATTCACCTACAGACTATCTGGGTGGCTTCCAAGTTTTGGCAGTTATGAACAGAGCTGTTATAAACATCTGCATGCAGGTTTTTGTAGAGACATAACTTTTCAACTCCTTTGAGTAAATACCAAAGAGCGTGATGGCTGGATTATATGATAAGATTATGCTTAGTTTTGTAAGAAACTGCCAGAGAGGCTGAGCCCGCTTTGCATTCCACCAGCAATGAGTGAGAATTCCTGTTTCTTCACACCCTCACCAACATTTGGTGTTGTCAGTGTTCTGGATTCGGGTCCTCCTAATATGTCTGTTGTGGCATCTCGTTGGTTTTTTTTTTAATTTGCATTTCCCTGATGACGTATGGTGCTGAGCCTCTTTGCATAGGTTTCTTTTCCTTCCGCGTGTCTTTTCTGGTGAAGTATCTGTTAAGGCCTTTTAATCGGATTGTTTGTTTCCTTGAGTTTTAAGGTTCTTCGTATATTTTAGGTAGCAGTCCTTTATCTGATGTATTATTTGCAAGTAGACTCTCCCAGTCTGTGCTTTGTCTTCTCGTTTTTTTAACACTGACTTTTGCAGAGCTGAAGTTGTTCATTTTTTTTTTTAATTTTTTTTTCAATGTTTTTATTTATTTTTGGGACAGAGAGAGACAGAGCATGAACGGGGGAGGGGCAGAGAGAGAGGGAGACACAGAATCGGAAACAGGCTCCAGGCTCCGAGCCATCAGCCCAGAGCCTGATGCGGGGCTCGAACTCACGGACTGCGAGATCGTGACCTGGCTGAAGTCGAACGCTTAACCGACTGCGCCACCCAGGCGCCCCGAAGTTGTTCATTTTTAAAAAAAAATTTTTTTTATTACGTTTCTTTATTTTCGAGAGGCAGAGAGAGACAGAGCGTGAGTGGGGGAGGGGCACAGAGAGAGGGAGACACAGAATCTGAACCTGGCTCCAGGCTCTGAGCTGTCAGTACAGAGCCCGACGCGGAGCTCGAACTCATGAACTGTGAGATCATGACCTGAGCCGCAGTCGGATGCTCAACAGACTTGAGCCACGCAGGCGCCCCTGAAGTTGTTCATTTTAACGAGGTCTAGCTTACCAATTTTTGTTTTTTTCAGGGATCATGCCTTTGGTGCTGTATCTAAAAAAAAAGTCATCGTTACCCCAGTTCATTTAGGTTTTCTCCTGCTTTATCTTCCAGGAGTTTTAGGGTTTGCATTTTACATGTAGGTTTTGCATTTTGCATGGTCTCTGATCCATTTTGGATTAGTTTTTGTGAAGGGTGTAACATCTGTGTCTGGATTCATTTTTGTGCACATGGGTGTCCATGGTTCCAGCACCGTTTGTTAAAAGGACCGTCTCTGCTCCGTTGTATGGTCTTTGCTCCTTCACCAAAGACCAGTTGACTGTATTCATTGAGCCTATTTCTGAGCTCTCTGTTCTGTTCCATGGATCTGTTTGTCTGTTCTTTTGCCACGACACATGGTCTTGATTCCTGTAGCTTTATAGTCAGTCTTGAAGTCAGGTAGTGTCAGTCCTCCACCTTTGTTCTTCTTCGCTATTGTGTTGACTCTTCTGGGTCTTTTGTTTTCTATATAAGGCTTAGAATCAATTTGTCAATAACCACAAACTAACTTGCTGAGAGTTTTGCTGGGATTGTACTGAATCTGTAGATCAATTTGGGAATTACTGCCATCTTGACAATATTGAGGCTTCCTATCCATGAACATGGAATGTCTCTCCATTTATTTAGTTCTTCTTTGATTTTGCTCATCAGAGTTTTGTAGTTTTCCTCATACATGCCTTGCACACGTTGTTAGATTTATTGTCAAGCATTTAATTTTGGCATCATTTTAAAATTACATTTATACAGAATATCATGCCAACGCAGCTCTTTTAGAGGATCTAAAGATAATTCTTGGTAAAAAGTTACACAACCTCTCTCAGACTCAACTTCCTCCTTGCAGAATAATGATCATTGTAACTTCTTTGCAGGTTTTTATATAGAGAGTAGAAAGGAATATAAAGAATCTCTAGGTGATGAATAAATTGTATAATAATTTGAAGGAAGGATTTCGTTTTAGACATTTCTCATTCAATTTTAGATTTCCAACTTACCTTTCGCTAATCATTTACTATGATACTGCTACCTTAAATTTTAGTGAAGCAACTTGAAACTCTTGAAAAAGCCACTACTCGTTTTGCAAAAATAGCTCATTGATCAACTACAATCGTGCGCTCCGTGAACAGTGCCGGTCAGTGTGGGAAAAAAGTCAATTTTCCTCTTTCGCCTAGAGTTGTAGGATATTCATTTAGCGAGAGGACGCTTTTTCCCCTTTCAGGATCTTCAGTGTTCCTTGATTGATCACTAATCAGTTTTACTGACGTTATTTAAAAAATCTACTTCCCTTTAAAACACTGAACCTGGAGACGAGAAATAAAATGTGTTGTCTGGACAATGTATTATTATCCTCTGAAAAATACCTATCTGGCACCTACAGCATTGGTAATCCAATGGCTGAGTGGAGAGTAAAGAAGTCAGTGACAGAAGCGGGATCGATTTCTACCTTTCCCACCTCCCCAAAGAACTTGAGGTGATTTACAGTGAAGACATTGGCCCGTTACAACCCAAAACCATCGGTGTAAGATTAAATTAACAATGAACTATGTCAGTGGAGGTGGTCAGGGGAGCACTGGTGAGGAGGACGTCCCCATCGGGAGCACACTCTGTAGATGAGCACACCTGCTGACCGGGGGCCCCCAGCTGTGGGGGCAGGTTGCTAGCACTGTGGGTTAGTGAACCTGCTGTCTCCCTGCTCTGGTCAGAGGAGGGGGACCCCGGCCTGCAGGACACCCACAGGACATGGATAGGACAAGTGGTGACCGAGGGGAGGGTGGCCGCACAGCTGGGTGGCCCAGGGAACGAATAGGAAGGGTGGGGGATTCCGGTGAGCCTTCCGGAATGGTGGAGGCACAGTCAACACAGCCTAGGCGAGGGCGTGGGGACAGGAAAAGCTATTTCCTGTGGCTTTCTCAAGGCCTGCTTGGCCTGAGCGAAGATTTGTGACGAGGACAGGGGGAAGGCAGGTTGGAAAGACCATCTGATGTGATTGCTAGTGGTCTTTCGTCCCATCTGAGCCGTTCGGACCTTAGCTTCTAGACCGTTTGTGCCGTGTTTGCTTTCTTTTAACCGCAAATGTTAAATGAAGCAACTACGTTCAGAAGATTAATCTCGTAGTAGCTGCCAAGATGGCGTCAGGAGAGGCAATTTGAGCAGAAGGCATAGTGTCCTTTCCAGAGGCGGGCGGAGTCCTGGGGGAAAGTCCTCGCTGAGACAAGAGGGAGACGGGGGGTGAGGAGAGGCACGCGTTCCCAGGACGTGGGCTGCTGGGTGGTTACAGGCAGAGAAGCATCACAGGAGGCTGGTCAACTGTTCAGTAGATCCTGGAGACGGAACGTGGACATCCAGGGCCACGGCCAGCAATGCTGTGTTGTCGCAACTCTGCCCATGGGGGTTACAGTTGGTCAGTGACAGTTTTGCACTCTGAGGAGGTGCCTACGGGACAAACAGCAGACATTGGAGTGTGGGCAAGTAATCAAGACTGTGAGGAGGCGATGCCAGGACAGGAAGCAAAGCCCCCTTCCCGTGTCCTCAGGGAGCGGAGAAACAACATTCATAAAATATTCAGCCAGTGGTCACATGTCAAACTGCTTAATCTCATCAGCATAGACTTTGGACATCTTGTTTACACAGAGATGAAAGAGGGAATATCCGCAGACAAAAGCCTTGAGACGGTTACGTGTTGATCCCAGAGCAAGCCTGTGTTCTCTCTGCTTCTGTGTCCGAATTTAATGTTTTCAAAACAGATGGGTCAGGGGGGAATAATTCTAGTTCACCTCTCCTGAACCACCTGCCTTGCCAAGTCTGAGACCAGAGAGTGTTGATGTAGAAATCCTCCTTCTGGGGGTGGGGCGACGGACGCGTCCCTGGTCCAGAGTGGAGCCTTCTGAGAGCCCACGGGAAGGTCAGCCAGCCAAGTGTCTTCTACGTCCGGCCAACATATTCCATCGTGTTGCGCCCAGAGTGAATTTATTCATTGTCTGGGGGGACAGACCAAGTCTGTTGTTTGGGGGACTTATCTTTGTGCTTTCGGCTGCCTCTGGGAACTCATTTCATGGGTCGCTTCATTAATTTTCTACGTGGAGACCCCTGACCCCCCCCTTTCCGTGGCGGATCTCAATGTGCGTGTGGTTGTGCGTTTCACCAGACGGCAGAGCCAGCGAGGAGCCAAGCGGCGAGGCCTCGTTTCCTGCAAATGCTAGGACGTGGCCCCAAGGCATCCTTTTTTGTTTGGTTTGTCCATTAAACACCCAACAGGCTTGCTGGGAGTCACAGTGGGGCCAGAAATCTCAGAGCGCCCCTGCCCCCCCGCGAGAGAGCTAGGGGTGGTGGATGCACCAGGAGCGACTGGACCGGCCCTGCCCTGCGTGTGGGCGCGAGAAGGGGGAGGGCACAGAGCGGGGGCGAGCAGGTGCACAGGGCTCGGAGGGGGGCTGCAAGGAGGATGGGGTGCCAGGGAGGTGCTGCAGAGACATAGAGGCCAGGGAGAGCCGCAGGGTGGAGGGTGGATGGGTGGCAGGAGGGACGCTGCACGGGACGCCCGGCTGGCCAGTGCCTCGGCTGCCCCATCAGGGAAGAACAGAGCTTCATTTTCTTGCAAAGCTGCAGGCCTTAGAGCCTCCCAGCTCAGGGCAGGGTTCTCTGCCACAGGGGCTGGGCGCACTGACGTTTTACTCCTGTAGCAAAGAATACTTAGCTGTAGCACTTTGAAATAATTTGTTGCAGAATCTGTAGTGGCCAACATTGGGGATGATTTACTGACAGGCGTCATGTACCTCCTTAACGGAGCCCCACTGTGACAAAATGTTGGACGTAGAATGCTCTAATTCTATTCAACGTCCACGTTGCCAGTGTTATGTCAAAGAATGTTAGCAAGCAACAATGTCTTGTACTTCACATGAAAGAAAAATTGTAGCCTGCCATTTTCTTTTTTTCTTTTTTTTTATTACGAAATTTATTGTCAAAGTGGTTTCCGTACAACACCCAGTGCTCGTCCCAACAGGTGCCCTCAATACCCATCACCCGCCCACCCCTCCGTCCCACCCCCCGTCAACCCTCAGTTTGTTCTCAGTTTTTAGGAGTCTCTTATGTTTTGGCTCCCTCCCTCTCTAACCATTTTTTTTTCTTCCCCTCCCCCATGGTCTTCTGTTAAGTTTCTCAGGATCCACATAGGAGTGAAAACATATGGAATCTGTCCTTCCCTGTATGACTTATTTCACTCGGCAGAATGCTCTCCAGTTCCATCCATGTTGGGTAGCCTGCCGTTTTAAGATGCAGCCTTCGTGGTTTTCAGCGGAGGAGAGTTCGGAGGGGTTTGGAGAGTGCTTTCCACGGTGACCCACGCAGAGGCCAGAGGGCAAATCAGTTGACAATAAGCAAGGACCTCCTGTTTTGATTGCCTTAGGCAAGCGAAGACAAAAGGCATCTCTGCTCTGCCGGGACACTGGGCCCCTGCGTCTGTCTGGAGTGGTGCCTTAGCCTTAGCCATGAGAAGGAACCCCGCAATTCCTTATCCCCTGTCAAGCATAATCGTAGCAGGAGAAAAACTGAGACAGAATCACAGGCTGGAAAAGATTCGTGAACTGATCTAACTTTTCCAGTTTCCAGCGAGGACAGTGGGGGCCCAGAACGGTTCATAGGTTTCTCTGCAGCCCCCGGGGAGTGGTAGAATTAGGGCGGGCCCGGTCCCCGCCCGTCCCCGGCCCCTCTCCGTCCTCGACGACACCTGCCCGTGCAATCCGTCACTTCCCTCCCCTACTTGCTTTACTCCGTGGCCTGTAGAACCAGGAGAACAGGGGCCCGTTTCAAATTGGCGCGGTTCTTACAGGAGCCCAGAGCTCCCGGCAGTAGGTGAAGGCTCCTCTGAGCCCGCAAAGGCGACCGGTGCCCAGTGTGCCCACCCAGGGTGGTCCTCCCACCGCCCGGGACCCGGGGGGCATCCAAGACGCGGCTTCCTGAGAGCTCTCCCAGGCCAGTGAGCTCAGGCCTGGAGCGAGAGGCGGCATGACCACAAAGCAAGGTGGGGAAGGGAACACAGGCGGTGAAAACGAGCCCGTGGAAATATTTGGCCGCGCCCAGCAGGGTCCGTCTGCCTCCGCTGAAAGGCTTCACGAGAGGCCTCTGGAATATAATCCTTTTCTTTATATTGGACCTTCTCCCTCTCTCAGCCCTGCAGCAACTGTCCATTCTCGGCAGAAAGCCTGAGCTTTGGACTTAGTGGCAGAGAAAAGGGTGATGTGGCTTTGCAGACCCATTTGAGCCGGGCACGAGGCGCGCCTGGCTCCAGAAACCACGGAGCCCCCCCCCCCCCACCAAACTGAAACGTCCCCCTGCCACCTTGCACCGCCCGGGGTTGTGACCCTCCTGTGCGGGAGCCGTCCCCGCTAACCCTGCAGCCCCCTGTGTCTTCGGCTCGAATCTCTGTCTCTAAGAGGACTTTGGGGAGGTCGGGCACGTTCTCCCCACATGTCTCTAAAACTCGAAACAAGCGAGAGGCTGAGGCTGAACTTGCCCTTTTCTTCTTTCCAGTTTTTCGTCAGCATTTCCACGAGCCACACCTCTGACTTGACCTCGTGCCATCCTGGTCCCGGCCTCCCTCCAGCCCTGCCTGCCCCCAAGGCCCCTCTCCAAATTTCCATTTCCATTAAGTGTCCTGGCTGCTCTCCTGCCAAGAGGGCCGCTGGGACCCGGCCGGCACTGCACGGCAGACGGGGTGGAAACGCATGGATGTAAGGAACACGAGGGACACGGGGCGGGACACAGCGTATGTCCTCAGGAGCCCGCGCCAGCCCCGTGTGCACGGGGAGGCGTAGGAATACAGAAGGACAGCGATTGCCTCTGTCAGCTTGGTGAAGATCCCAGCACGTGCCAGCGTCCCGCCTGTCCACGGGCTCCCTGCTCGTATCGAGCAATATGCAGGCTTTGCCCGCGTCTGTCTTTGACTTATGCACAGTGTGGGCTTGTTTCTTTCTGAGAGAGACTCAAGTGCATTCGTTAAAATGATCGGTGGCCGACGGGAGGAATGTCGTCTCAAGTTGTCCGTACGTTTGGATGGGGTGGTGACTCACGCTGGTCCCCAAGCTGTCTCTGTGATGGAAGGACGGGGAACTTGCAAAACCTGACACATAGTGCCTAGTCACTGGACAGTGTCCCTCACGGTAGCATGTGATACCCATGTGTTTGCTGTGTGCAAAGAAATAAGATTATAAGGGATCAGTTCAAGCACTTCAATTCCTGTTGTTTTATGATCAACTTGCTTTTTAAGTTTACGAAATAAAGCAAGGGGCGCCTGGGTGGCTCCGTCGGTTAAGCGTCTGACTTGATTGTGGCTCAGGTCATGATCTCATGGTTCATGGGACAGAGCCCAGCACAGGGCTCTGTACTGACAGCATGGACCCTGCTTGGCTCTCTCTCTCTCTCCCTCTCTCTCTCTCTCTCTCTCTTGCTCTCTTTCTTGTGAAAAATAAATAAATAAGCTTTAAAAAATTACTAAATAAAATTCAATAGCCGAAGCAGCTGGTTAGTCTCAAAGGTACATTTGTCATCCGTGTGCAAGGAAGGTCCTAGAAGGCTGTGGCTCACAGTGTTTGAGGAAAGGGCCGGGGGCCTCTGTGAGTTGTGGCCCCACCGAGGAAGACCGTCACCAAGTCTCGGGAAGGTCTCGGGAGCTGGGCCACATGGCATGCCCACCAAATGCCGAAGAAACATGAGCAGCAGCATCTAGGCTGCGCTGGGGACACCTAGAATAGTCAGTGTCAGTTCACATATGGGAAATGAGCCTCAGGGTCCATGAAGGCCCCATGTTCCAGGAGGACCTGACACCATCTGGGCAGCAGAGTGCGACCCAGGAAGGGACGGGTGTCCCCCTGCCCCTGCCGCGGCTGCTACACCGGCTGGCTGGCACAGATGGGAAGAACGGGGGTCCTTTGAACAAAGGTGCTCGATTCATGTAAAATGCCACACCGATGCCATGCAGGAGCCTCTCACCGTGGTGGTTTTGCCTTAGTTATACCCCACGGTTAAAACTTTGACACCAAACAGCACCACCTACACTGATCCTGCCCACGGCAGATGTGTGGACACATCCCTGAGGGGTGCAGAAAATCTCCAGTTCACACCCTGGCGTGAGAACACACAGATGAGGGCAAGCCCAGAGAGGGTATTCTTGCTCGTTTGATCCTTTCTTTAAAGGCCAAGCAGTTACACAATCGTTTTTGCCAAACCTTTAACTCTTCAATAGGGGATCAGGAAGATTTAGAACATGTTACATTTCAGTCCAACGATGACTGAATCAAGTGCCCCCTGTTCACTATACCATTGATGGTAAACCTGACACGTGTTTCTGGAGGAAGGGTCCTTACTGGGTTTTTACCACTAAAGAATCTGTTATATCTTAGAAATGGGTGCCTCTGGCAATGTGCTTTGCTTTTTATAAAAAATATGCTCGGTACTATTTTTATTATTTTCCTCTGACACGTTGTTCTTCGAGTGCCTCTGTGCTCAGGGGCCTGGGTTTTGCCAGTCGAGGAACATTTCGAGAACGTAACCCCTGGGGGTGGCGAAGGATCTGTAGATAATGCGTAAAATGTGTGATCTGGCAAAATTCAACTAATTAATTAGGCCCACATTGACGTTTATATTCTAAAACTGAAAGTGTTTATTTTCGTAGTGTTAGCTGACCACTGAAGAGACTTGAAGGCCTAAAAAAAACAACCCCGAAATTTATTTTTGGACCAAAAGAATGAACACAACCATGTTGCCCACATTTCCAAGCTTAATAAACGTGGCTTCTAGGTCCAGTGGCCCCGGATGAGAAGGGTCACTAGATCACTGGGTTGAGAATGGACAAGCTTCCATCAGCCCGTGCTAACTTTCCAACATGTCAGTACAACCCAGGGTAACATCCTGAGACTAACGTGGGCACAGAAATAGCAGGTGTGCTCTGTATGGGCATCCGTAAGGGCGGGTCCCTGAGGGGATGAGCATTAGACGTTACTGGGCCCTTTCTGTCTGCGGCGATTCTGGACAGGGATCCTGACGATTTCAGGTGGCGATCTCAAAGCACGAATAACTTACCCTCTTACAGATCTTTGGATGTACCGATGCCACGTTTCCGTCACGTGGGACAAGGACGAGTCATGTGGTCAAAGAGGGCGGGGTAGGGGGAGGCCTCATCTGGGTTAGACTAAGGCGGATAGCCCTCAGCTCTGGAAACAGGAGCCACCCATCCAAGCTCTAATGGGTAAATTGTAGACTTTCTCTTACATCAGATCTCAGAATTCTGGAAGTCGAAGTCGAGGCTGAAACCTCTTATGCTGCCAGCAGTTTAATTCATTCTTTGGACGGTAAACGTATGGGGCCAACTGTTGTGTGTATTCCAGAGGAACTCAACGAGGTGTGGACGGTTCAGATCTCCTGAAAGGAAAGGACCCCACAGAACACCTTGGGGTGGGAGCAAGCCGAGGAAGAGCTAACGTTTGACGTGATCAATATTATTGACCATAATATGCATTCAATTCAATGGTGAGTGCTGGAAATAGGCTCTTATCTGACTCTTCAGAAGCATAAGATGTACGAGATTCTTCTCTTCCTTTGGATGAGGGAATAGGCTGAGACATGAGGTCATGCGAGCAGTGTCTGCAGAACTCAGGAACAGGGAGGGTCAGGGCTCAGCCCCGGGGTGATGGATTGCAAACCTGACCCCGTCCCTCACCTCTTGTGTTGCTTCACAGACTCTTGTTTAAATAAATTATTGAGACATTTAAGTATGATAAAGAAGTCCCAAAGGGATTCAGTCAGCTTTGCCAAATATTACCTAATTCAATGGGAATGACCTAAAAATGCACATTCACTGGCCGCGAGAGGCCCTGTTGATGGACTGAAGCAGAAGGTACGAAGGGGAGACCCACAGGTGAGGCCTTGAGGCAGCCGCCCTCTCGGGCCATTTTAGGACCCCTCCCTTTCATTCCTGACACCTTAAAACATTATTTAAATATGCTTGTAGGTGCCCCTGGGTGGCTCAGTCGGCTGAGTGTCTGACTGTTGCTTTCGGCTCGGGTCATGATCTCACAGTTCGTCGTGAGTTCAAGCCCTGCGTCGGGATCCTGCTTAGGATTCTTTCTCTCCTCTCTCTCTCTACCCCTCCCTTACTTGCACACTTTCTCTCTCAAAATAAACATTAAAAAGAAAAATAAATATACTTGTAAATCGAGTTCAAAGGGATTCCTGGCTGGGGAGGGGGTGGGGGGGGGAACTGGTGAGGTAGGGGATGGGTTTTGAGATGGGGAGAAAGCCCTTTGGAGGGGAGGGTGACCCAGAAGAAAGACGGACTCCCTGGCCTGCTCTGTGGCTGGAGGAGGTGGCTCCTTCTTCCCCCACTGGGGCCTTTTCACTTTTAGACAGTCATTTCCTTTCATTTGTCTTTTGTCCTTGGCGTTTAGCCCTCTCCCACTTCCCCCCTGCATCTGAGCTACTGGAGCTCCAGGTGCTGGGCCCACGGAGGTGCCTGCAGGGAGGGCGGCCCAGGCTGGTCTCATCCCCTGGACACCTGCGCTAGGCCACGGTGGCCCAGGCGCTCCCAGTCGCTGTGCCACCTGCTTGGAACCTTCTCCTCCGGGACAGGTGCGTCCTCTTTGCCCCAGGCACCCTGGAGATACCCTGCCGCCGTCCAAAGTTCACTCCCACGTTAAAGGGCAGGACGGGCTTCTACACCTGGCTCCATGCTCGCTCTGCCAGGCTGTCCCCCCATCGTACTGTGCCTCCAGCCCCTCCCCCCCGCACCCTGTAGTGTGCCCCGTGCCTTTCTCCCTCACCCTCTGCCCCCCTCACCAGGCACCCCACCTGTCAGCACCTCGGGTTTTCCATAGCTTCTTGACCTTACAGGAAGTGGACCCTGGCCACTTTTCCAGAGACCCCTTCTTCCTTGGAGCGCTTCTGGTGAGGTGGGGGCTCCGTCACGGACCCCTCTTCTAAGGGTGGGTCATCTGTCCCCCACCTGGTACCTCTTAATAGCACAGCATGAGCATTTGTGTCTTCTTAGCCCGCCTAGGGACCAAAACACGAAACAAAACAAATGAAAACAAACGAGTGATTGAAAGTCAGAAAATTATAACATCAGGATGGAATTCAAGTACATTGGAGCAGCTGTCAACACTGTAACGTGGATTCGGAAGAAAATATTATAATTCGAGGACCTTTGAATATAGGATGAGTCATTGTTTTGATAAAATATTTCCCATTAAATCTTTCCTATCAACCTACCCCATCAGCCCACCCTCCGAGCACACCTATTTCTGGGGTTCCTTAGTATTTAACTTGTTAAACCCATGTTTTCACTCATAAAGTGAAATCAAATTGAAGAACGGTTCTTGGTTAAACACAGGTTTGTTTCTTCCTTTCATTTTTTAGTTCCTTCTTCAAAAACATCTACCTTTACGTTCTTGGTGTCAAAAACAATGGTTCTTTCATGTAGGAAGGAGAGAGAAGTAGAGATTTTTTTTTTTTAGAAGCGAGTCACATACAGAGTATAGTGAGAAGGCCCAGCGCAGGAGGGGGCGAGGGAGGGGCGCTGGGAGCCAAATTCAAGCATGCCTCCTCCAGGTAGGAAAATGCAAGGTTCTGCCAGTTCTAGTAACTGTACCTGTATGTATGGAAACATACATACTGGGGGCTCCTGGGCGGCTCAGTCGGTTGAGCGCCCAACTTCGGCTCAGATCATGATCTCGCGGTTCGTGGGTTGGAGCCCCGCGTCGGGCTCTGTGCCGACAGCTCAGAGCGTGGAGTCTGCTTTGGATTCTGTCTCCCTCTCTCTCCTCCCCTCCCCTGCTCATGCTCTGTCTCTCTCTGTCTCTCAAAAATAAATATTAAAATAAAATTAAAAAAAAAGAATATATGCTGGAGATGGGGGGGGAGCGTGATGGGCACCCCATCCAAAGACATCTTTGACTGGAACATGGTGGAGCCTGTGACCCATGAAGACTCCAAGTGAGCATTTAGATGCAGCACCATTTTTCGCAATGCACAGCAGGAACGGTTCATGTTTTTGCACATTATTTATTAATCCAAAGACTTGCGTAATTCCTACTCTGTTCCAGATGAGGTGACGTGCTAAGCATTTACAGATGGACGAGACTCACCTCTGCCTTTGGGGAGTTTCTCACCTAGCACAGATGCACAGACGTCAAAATGGTTCAAACACACTTTTTAGGTTTTGTCTTTTTCACGGCCGCCTTCCTGTACTTAGTTATGGATTCGATCTGTATGGTTTCCTTAGGGATGCAGAGATGTGAAAGAATAGTTAGATAAAGGAGCTGGGAGCTCGGGGGGTGGGGGTGGGGGGGGGAAGTGCTGGCCTAGAAATATAGATCTGGGGTCCTCACACGTACAAAACAGTTGAAGTCATGAGAGGCATTGAGACAACCCCCTCCCCCTCCAAGGAGACTAAGTAGAATGAGAAGAGAGCAGAGCAAACACGCAATCCTAGAGAATTAAGTGTGGGACAGATAAATCTGGGGGGAGGAGCCCAGTTTACGTTCAGAGTTGATTCACCTGGTAGGACCGCATGCAGTGTAAAAAATATGCCCCTCGGTGCCACTAAGCATTGGTTTTGAAGGTGGAATTGTCAAGGTCAACCATTCCTTGTGATGCAAGCAAGTCGTAAGCATCCATCATACGTTGGACGTTAAGCCATAAAACCAAATCATGCCCTCTTAGAACTGATCATCAAATTGCCCCAAGAAGTCTAACCCGGAACAATCCAAACGTTTTTCGTGAGACCCTGTATGTAGGTATAGGGCCACCATTAGCATTAGGACATTGAAGAGAGAGAGAATGAAGGGAAAATAATGCGATCAGGGGTGTCTTCGTGGAGAAGTCGGGATGAGTGGGGTCCGGTCCAGTTGGTAGAATTTGGCTAGGGAAAGGAGCCTGTAGGTGGAACATACTAGATCAAAGTCTTTGGAGCGAGATAAAGAGCTGGTGGTGGGTGGTCAGGGCACCCGCCTTGCAGTGTCCGCACACGTAAATTGAGCCGGGCGGCAGATTGTCCGTGAAGTTAATAAAGCCTACGCGTGAGGACACGTCACGTGCACAGGCCCCTGCAAGGTCCAGGACCTGATTTCATAGTCATACATCTGTCATGTTTTTCTTAAAGAGGGTCCCGATGATTGTATAAGCTCATGGAAGGAGTGGCTGAACTTGACACTGAGCTCAGCCTACCCCTCCCGAGCAGAATCATCATTTATGTGTTGGTACACCCGTGTCCCCCAGAGGGCAGAGGTTTTCGTGTCAGCATCTAAGTGTCCCTGCAGGGGCCTGGGGCAAGAGTTGAGTTAATAGGCATTTCAGTCCAGGTGATCACAGAGCCAGGTCCCAGCTGTGAAGTGCGGAACGTAGAGGTGGATGTTAGCTCGACCGTGGGTCGCGGGTCGGGTCTGATGCAGCAGGCAGGTAGCCCCTCCGGATTGTTGTGTGTGCAGCAGAAGTCATGTGGGAGGAAGATGGACCTCACAGCAGGAGGGAGATGGCTTCCAGGAGGAGAGGCTAAGGCAGGGCGATGAGTGGATGGCTACTAAGATGATAATCAAGGGGAGGAGAGAGACTCAGCCTGAGTGATGCATTGATGGTCACGGGGATTGCTGGAATAACATGCCTTTTTGCTCAACGTGCTTAACAGCAACCAAAAGAATCACCTTCACCCACCCCTTCTCTGCATGCGCTTCTCCTGTGTCGATATCATGACCACCCACCTTGAGGACCCATTGGGTCACTTGGGGGAGAGGCCGTCTCATTTATGACTCGAAGTGACCATTGACAGATCACCCAAACCAGAAACAACCTCGTAGCTCAGACCAGCTTTTATTTTGATCTTTGATAGGAGAAAACACAAAAAGCTAGAAGCTTCTGCTGTAGAAACCTTTGTCCCCATGGCTCCATAGCAAAATACCTAACAAGCATTAACTAGAGATACAGTGCTGATTTGGCTCAAAAATGTGTTTCAACTTGTGGGTGTTTGCATCTTCGTGTGAAGACGGTGACTGTGTCCTAATAATTTAGCAATTCCTGTATCTCAACGCAACATGTTGCCTTAGAGTTCCTTAGCCAAGTCACCGTGAACCAGAGAAAGCAAAAAGTAGGGGATGATTTGAAATGCTGCCCGTTTCAGTGATGCTGATGTACTCAGGGCTCCGCTATGGACCCCTACACGAGTCAGGTTCTCGGTAGAGACAGACATCCGCTTAAGAGATTTCAGAGAATAATTCATGAGCGCTGATGATACACGGCCGTTTATAAGATCTAAGCAGGGGGGTGCCTGGGTGGCTCAGTTGGTTAAGCGTCCGACCCTCGGTTTCGGCTCAGGTCATGATCTCGCAGTTTGTGAGTTCGAGCCCCACATTGGGCTCTGTGCTGACAGCGCAGAGCCTGCTTGGGATTCTGTTTCTCCCTGTCTCTCTGCCCCTCCCCTGCTCTCTCGCGTGCTCTCTCTCTCTCTCTCAAAATAAATAAATAAACTTAAGAAAGATCTAAGCAGGCCAGATGACTGCTAAAAATTAATGCTTTCATAGTGAGCCTCTGATCTGGTGCAATAGTGGTGGTTCCAGCATGGGATCTGGGGGATGGAGACTCTAGCCCAGCTCTGTTCCAAGAATAATTTTACTTTTCAGTGGTCTCTTACTTCATCATTTCCATGACAGCAACGGGGGCCCCCCCTGTATCCCCGCAGGCCGTATGTTGCCTTACAGATGGATTCAAAATGGCAATGCAGTCTGTAGATGTGGGGAATCATCCTCAGTAACCTCTTCCAATCTATTGCTCTAGTGGTACCAAATGGGGCATTGTTTTAGTTGTATCTTGGCACAGTAATTGACAGTGTGGCCGTGGACAAGTCCCTTCCCTTCCCTGAGTTACATTAAGCTAGACGTCATGGTACCAGGACCATAAACTCCAACCTTAACATGGTGGGATTTGACTGTAGGTTCGCAAGGGCCTTCCAGCTACGGAGGTCAATCATCACTACCACCGGCTTCTGGAAGAAGCTCTGAGGCTTAGCCGACCACACTTTGTGGAGTTCCTTTTGGGGCTCAGGCTGTTGTATGGGGACCAGAGGGGCTCTCGGTCCAGAATCCCGTGAGGCCTTCTGTGTGTGCACCCCCCCACGTGGTGATGTTTCCAGCTCTCAGTGTGCAGTTTCCCGGTTTCATTGCACTTTTACGGGCAGACGGTCCCCAGGCTCCTGTGACATAATATAGTCCCTCACGAGGAGAAGGAGCCCGAGTTATGCATCCCTCAGCTCCCGGCAAGTACCGGCAAAGTCTAGGCTTCTTCCCTCCTGCTCAAGTTCGGGGCTCACAGGGTCGTCCCTCCTTGCTCGGTGAATCACGTGAGTATACTTGTTTTTGAAAAATTCCCTAGCCTGGTTTACGGAGCTAGTCACTCTGGATTCTGAGCACATCTGCTCAGAAAGAAAGTGCCGAGGGTCTCTCTCTCTCTCGAACTAGGAGTGACTGAAATCTACTCCTGGGGAAATGTGAAATTCCAGGACGTCTGCCATTGGGTTTGTCTTCAGTATGTGCTCACAAGAACAAAACAGGAATAGCCTGACAGATGTCCCAGAGGAGCCACCACACCGTCCAGATGACCCGGTTAACAATGTAAGACGTGGGCCAAAAAGCAGGAACAAACATGTTTTCTATGGTCCACACATAAAGGGTTTGGGCGCTTACGCTCCCCAGGGTTAACATCCATTTAGTAAGAATATTCGTATCTGTAAAAGAGGGAAGGAGGTGGTCTGGCCCAGGAGCATACTCACTTCACTTGTCACGTCTAAAAGACAATCACCATCCGTTTCTGAAGATGGTTCATGATGAAATGGGTTACCTCTTGGATAAGAAGACCGTGGAGGACACCGTTAAAATCTGGCGCGACGCTAATCACATGGACGTTCAGGGCATATTTACTGAATGGATGGCCTCATTAGCGGATGGGTGAACCATTGCTTTGTGGACAGAGGTGCAATAAATTCCACACAAAAGACAAGCCTCTTGGAGGGAAGTCCTTCCTGTTATTTGAGGAAGAACGAGATGAAGTTAGATGTCACCGAGACGCAGGACAAACAAATTGCCCTTAAACACAGACTTTAAAAACTGTAAGAAGAAACTTACCTCTAAACTCTGCTCCCCTATGCGGCTTATGTATTTTACACAGACTCCTTTGTTTGGTAAGATTTTAAATCTCCCACCAACACACACACACACACACACACACACACACACACACACACACACGCACAGACTGACAAAGCCCACCCGCAGCTGGCAGGAGGCAGTGGTAACAGCCATCAGAGGCACAGACCTACCCTCTCTGTCCGGTTGTCCAGCCACTATGTTTTTTTCTTTCACTTTACCCTTCATTGCAGAAGCCTGATCTGAGCTCCAAATTGGAGGTGGGCTTTGGAGCCTGCCTTGGAAATTCCAGCTTTGGCGTTTTGGGGTTTTTTTTTCTTTTTTCTTTTTGGTTTGTTTTTGGCCAGCATTTAAATTTAAATGGTTGATGTTCCCATGGAGTTCCATTGTCATTAATTTGTCACTAATCTCGCATCCTCATTCAAATTAATTAAACACCTCTTAGCATGCTACTGGTTTAGAGTTAACTTTGATGATTGACACCATTAAAAAAATTATATTTTCACATGAAGATTTTCAAGTTTTGCTCTCCGTGTTGAGGCAGTGGCACATTTTGTGGTGGATTCCAGATTCTTCCCTCCCCGCCCACACGTCTTCCTTCGGCCACCATCTGAAGAGACAACTGCTATTTGGAAACTTTGAACGATGGTGTAGGTTCTGCAAACACATGAATGCTTGGATTCTGTCTTCTTGTGAGGTCTGGAAGTGACCAAAATGGCCACGTTCTAACACACACAGGACAGAACGCCTCAGCTCTGTCTGGGACCCACCGGGCCCAGGCGATAGAAACACCAGACATTTAAAAGACTCTGCTGAGTCTGTGCCTGGTTTTCCCCACAATGTCTCTGTTACAGTTTCACCTTGATTTAACTCCCACCTTGATTTAACTATACCCGACTCACTTTTTTGAAGCAAATGGGCAAAATATAATTAGGAGCTTTACTGTGTGTGTGTGTGTGTGTGTGTGTGTGTGTGTGTGTGTGTGTGTCTGTGTTTTAATATTTATTTTTGAGAGAGAGAGAGAAATCATGTGAGAGTGGGGGGATCAGAGAGAGAGGGAGACAGAGGACCCAAAGCAGGCTCTGTGTTGACAGCAGAAAGCCTTCCCGACGCTGGGCTTGAACTCTCGAACCATGAGATGATGACCTGAGCCAAAGTCAGCCGCTTAACCCACTGAGCCACCCAGGCACCCCCTTTACTATGTTTTTAAAATCAGTCTTGATGATTAGAATGTTTTTGAGACATGTAATGTTAACAGAATCTTAAACTTTGAGAGTTTCCAGATTTTCCAGCTAAGCATGGACTTTTTTTTTTATGACATAGATACAAGTATGTACGAAAGCATAGCATATATCTGGCACCTTGCAGGACTTCAATAACTATTTCTTCAATTGAATGGAAAGAGGAGAAAATTACTAACTCTATGAACCTTTAACTTGAAGGTTTTCCCACTAATAGAACATGACCTGAATTTACTGACACCCTCACCTACCTTGACTGCTCTCTGCTCAGAATACTTAGATTATATCCTACCAAATGGAGTGAAGGAAACACAACACTCACAGGACACCATAACGTGTTCTGCTCTCTGCTCAGAAACAAGCCACATTCGGGGTGTAGACATAGCACTTGGCTTTCATTATGTTAAGACCAAAGATCAAGAGCATATTCTCTTTAAGTTTATTCATTTATTTTGGGAGAGGGAGAGCAGGGGAGAGGCAGAAAGAGAGGGGAGAGAGAATCCCAAGCAGGCTCTGCACTGTCGACGCAGAGCCTGACATGAGGCTCAAAGCCATAAGCCATGAGATCATGACCTGAACTGAAATCAAGAGTCGGATGCTTAAAATCAAGTGTCAGATACTTAACCGATTGAGCCACCCAGGCACCCAAGTGTATGTTCTAGATACGTCTATTTCCATTTTAATACTGACTGCAATGCTTTAGCCATTTGCTACATTTTCGGACTGTGATATACCTTATGATCATATTAAAAATTGAATCCCGATTTGAGGTGACTGTCATCCCAAGTCCTCAACCTGAACATGGCAGACTAAAGGGGAGGACTCTGCCTTGTCTTTGTAGGAGGGACTAAGTTTTCTCTGAGTATTGAGAGGAAGCTCTTCGTTATGAAAAAGATACAAACTGTAATACATCCAGGATAAAGGACGGACTTAGAAAACACCATTCCGCGAGCCCCAAGGAAATAATAGCATTGATAAGTTTCATCAGTGGGTCCTAAAACAATTAGGTGCAAGGTGCTGGAGAGAAGATATCCTCAAGGTGCCCTATAAAATAATCACCCCACAAATTAGGTATTAATTGCAAATAGTGAAACCATGCACGTGCACTAGAGGATCCGATGATCACCACTTCACCAGGTAATCAAACTCAGCACTGTGACAAGGTGAAAGACACAGTGTCACCTTAGAAGTATTGCCCCGTAGCTCACCCAGACTCGACTCGAGCCTTTAGACCAAGGGTCAGCACACATCTGTTTGCTGTCCACACCTTTTCCTGTGTCATGCTTGTTATCCAGGTGTAGGTAGTAATGAATCCCTTCTTCCCTCACAAAAGTACTGCAGTGTGGATGACAAATGATTAGGGGACCCTCTTTGTATCTGACGTCCAGGAGGCAGGAATTGCGGGGGCTGGAAGATAAAATGGCACCACGGGTCAGGTCCAGAAAGTAGAGCATTCTACAGAAGAATTGGCCTGGTTTATCCACAGCTTCGGTGTCATGAACTTGAGGGGAAAGAAGCGATCTGGGTTTGGAAAAACAAAAAATAAGCCGCGTCATGGAAGGCATCAAGGGATGATTGGGGTATTTCATTCTAAATGACATTTCCGAATTTTAATTGATTCGCACGCACGGCCCTGGTGGGTTTGCTCGGACACTCTGGGCAGGACCAGAGGAAAGATTTTGGCTCCAACATCTGGGGGAAAAGTTCTGTTTGGCCCAGTTGAGCAAGCGAGTGGCCAACAAGATGTGAGGAAATCTTTTCTCCAAATTTCAGGCGAATCGAAGAGAGGCGCGCAAGATGCAATCTGGTTGTAAAATCAAGTTCCGTTTTGATTGTGTCGAGTTCAGCAACTCGCGGACGAACGTCGAGAAAATCAAAGGTGAAAATCGACAAAACCCCAAATCCCGAATGCCTATCGTAGATGCAGGCCTGACCCAAAGGACAATCTGAATGCATGTGGGGAGGAACGGACTGTAAGGGTCGTTCTTTTTTGACCTCCTTTGTGTGCCCGGGTCACAGTCCATGACCTTTCCAGGCAGGAGAGTGAGGAATCGATGTGGGGCGCTGGCCCATTTTGATCCAGGCCAGTGATGCCCCGCAAAGACCCCTGAGTCGCCAACACGGCCACCTCGGGTGCTTCAGTGTGACAGCCCACGAGGGTCACTAGCCGTCACCATTGTCCTCAGACAGCTTGATGGCAAGCGGGCACGCGGAGGACAGGAGAAGAGCTAGCGACTTCCCAGCAGGAGGAGCGGGGGGAAAAAGTGGAGGAAAGAGCGAGACAAAGGTGTTGGCAGGTTCCCCTCCAGAGGGGATGCCTTTTGCCACAGCCCCTTCAGAACCACCTCCAGAAAATTCAGTTCAGGTGCTGCGAGATGACGGGAACAATTGTTGGCAAGAACGGGGTATGTAGATGCAGAAAAATTAACTCCCTTTTTGACGTTGAAATGACAGTTCTGTTTTGACAGAGCTCTAAAATAAGCCCGTGTCACATAAGGTTGGCTTTTCTAATACAGTATCTGCATAATTTTAATTTTTTTCTGCTATAGGACCGTGTGCAGCACAAAACAATGGCACATTTGTGTTTATTCATTACTAGTTTGGTAGATCTTTTTCATCGGTACCGTGAGTTCCTTGTGCCAGAAGGTTTCCCTTACTCCCAGTGATCTGTAAACTCCAGTGATAAAATCACCTTCGTTTTCGAGGTGCTCTGAGAGTGGGGTGGTGTCTGGGAGAGACCAGTTCTCGGACGGTCTAACGGGGTCAGTGTTAGGTGATCGTGTTGTTAAATGGGAAACCAGTCCGCGTGCGTGTCTGAGCGTGAGTGAACGGGAGTGCGCGTGTGTGAGTGCATGTGCACATGCAGGTGTGGGTGTGAGTGTGCAGGTGCTGTGTATCGTGAGTGTGTGCGTGTGTGAGTGTGCCGCGAGTGTGTGAGTGTGCGTGCGTGTGCGTGCGAGTGCGCCTACAGAGTGGAGCTGCGTGGTCGTGAACAACACCGGCACACGGAGTCAGCCAGGGTTTGGATCCTGTCTGCCTCTAGCATTGAGACGTCAGGCAGGTTCTACTTTTTTGTGAGACTCTGTGTTTGGGTCTGTACAACGAAACTCATCTCTGTTTTAAACCGATTTTGTGAAGACAAAATGAGATAATGTGAGTGAAATGCCAGTCCCGGCAGCTGGCCCGTAGTAAATGCCGGAAACATGCCAGTCGCTATGATTTTGTGAACTTTTGGGCACACCTCCTTTTCCTTCGAGGGACTTGGATGTAGAAGTCTTTAAAACCTGGTCTCTGCTCTCTTTTAACACCGGAGAGCTCCAGACAGAAGCGAAAACGCGAAATGCCAGCCTGTGGCCCATTTGTCCCTGTTTGTGACTCGCCGGAGGGGCGGGGCCGCGCAGAAGCAGCCGGTGCGCCCCTGGAATCTCGAGTAACAGGGCGTGTGGCGCGGGGGGCGCGGTAGGCAGGGACGCCCCAGGATGTTGGACAGAGGGCCGGGGGTACGAGTGACTGATGGCTGCCCGAAGGGCTCAGCCTCCCCCCTCCCCGCCCCCGGTAAAGCTCGTGGCACATGATCGCGGGGAGCCACGGAGCTAAGCGAGAGCAGAGCCCGGTGCCCGGGAAGCTGGTGCCCCCGCCGGCCCGTGGGGTCCCCGTCCAGGTGCGTGATGCAGGGGGACCGAGGGCAAAACAGGTGCTCCTGAAAAGGCTTTGCATTACATCATCTATTTCTGAGGACAGGAATCCTGACTCTGTAGAATGGAATTTTGTCTTCTTCGGAGTGAGTTTTTACTTTTCCTACCAGGCCCTGACTTCTTACAGAGACCAGCGGGTGGGGAGAAGGGTAGAGAGAAGTGTGGTGGTAAGTGTGCACCACGTGGGTAACGTTCGGCTCTCAGCTGGGACTTCACTGTCTTAGGGGACTAATCCCTCCCACGGGAAGCCCATTTGAAATATTTGGCCCAGGATAGTCTGTAAGGTCATTCGTGTAAAACAACTCGAACGTTTCGCTTTCGTCTTTTTGTACACTCTGCTGTTTTTGAGCAGTTTCATTTGCACTGAAATAAAGATCACATTCTTTTTTATTTTTTTTAAGTTTATTCATTTTTGAGAGACAGAGAGAGAGAGAGAGAGAGAGAGAGAGAGAGCGCAGGGAAGGGACACAGAGAGGGAGAGAGAGAGAATCTCAAGCAGGCTCTGCATCATCAGCATGGAGCCCACCGTGGAGCTCGAACTCATGGACCGTGAGATCATGACCTGAGCTGAGGTCAGACATTTAACTGACTGAGCCACCCAGGTGCCCCAAATAAAGATATAATTTTTCACAGATATTGAGGGTGGCCGTCCTTCCTCCACTGTGCCTGCCGGGGTCCTTCCTACCAAACAGGGAACATTTGCAGACACTTTCCTTCGATGGGACTTCTATTGGTTAGAAAATAAAAGAGATTCTTAAGTCCTTTAAGTATGTGTTTGTCAGTAAAATAGATGAGCTGAGTCAATACAATGCTACAAGAATGACCTAAAGGTAGCCCACACGTCCCATCCCCATTTGGTGCGTTTTCATGAACAACGGCCACACTGCCACCCTCTTCCTCCGTGATCCCGCCGCCATAGTTCTTTGTCATTAGGTGATTGTTGAAAGATGACATTAATTTTTGAACTATTGGCCATGTGTGCCTAGCCCTAAGATAAAATATTCCTGTCCGTGCCCCTATTTTTTTTTTTTTGATAGATTTTAAATTTTTTGGAGCAGTGTTAGGTTTACAGAAAAAATTGAGAAAAAAGTACAGAGCATTCCTGTCAATCTCCTCTGCCATTCTCCCCACCCCCTTTGCCCTACTTTTAACATCTTCCATGAGTGTGGCACATTTGTCACAAACGCTGAACCAATATTGATACGTTATTACTAACTAAAGCCTATGCTGTACATTAGGGTTCCATCTTGCTTATCATCTCATGGCTGTTTTATTTTGCATCTCCCTAAGGACCCAGGATACTGAGCATCTTTCCATATGCTTATTTTCAATTGGCGTATCTTCTTCGATGAGGTGTCTGTTCAGTTCTTTTGCCAGTTTTTATTTGGGTCGTGTTGTGTCTTGTTGTTGTTGAGTTGTGAATGTTCTTTGTATATGTGAGATACAGTTCTTTATCAGATGTGTGTTTTGCTAATATTTTCTCCCAGTCTGTGGCTTGTCTTGTCATTCTATAGACAGTATCTTTCGCAGAGCAGAAATTTTGTAATTTTAATGAAGTCCAGGTTATCCATTCTTTTTTAAAATTTATTTAAAGTGTTTTACTTACTTTTGAGAGAGAGCATGCAAGCAGGGGAGGGGCAGAGGGAGGGGAGGACAGGGGATTGAAAGTGGACTCTGCACGAACAGCAGCGAGCCCGATGCACAAACCGTGAGATCGTGACCTGAGCCGAAGTCAGAAGCTCAACCAACTGAGCCCCCCAGGCGGCCTCCAGCTTCTCAATTCTTTCTTGCATGGATTGTGTCTTTGGTGTGGCGTCTACAAAATCATCACCAAACCCAAGGTCACTTTAGATTTTCTTGTATGTTATCTTCTAGAAGGTTTATAGTTTTGCATTTTACCTTTAGGTCGATGATCCATGTTGACTTAACTTTTGTGAAGGACATAAGGTCAGTGTCCAGATTCATATTTTTACACATGGGTTCCCACCTGTACCGGCACCTTGTGTAGACAAGACCCCCTTTCTCCATTGAATTGCCTTTACACCTTTGTTAGAGATCCGTCGACTGTATTTGTGTGGGTCTATCTCTGGACTCTCTATTCTACTCCGTAGGTCTGTTTGTCTCCTCTTTTGTCTTTGGTATTGCACCTTTAGGGTGATCTTGAAGTTGTGTAATATTGGTTCCTTGACTTTGTTCTTCAACACTGTGTTGTCGCTTAGACTTTTAACTCTTATGCAACTCTAGTCTTCCTGGATTCTTAGTTCCACCTCTGTTTGGCTTAGCCTTAGTCCAATCCCTAATAAATAAGGAATACTGTGCTCCCTGCCCAAAGCCAGTCTCTTCCCCTTTGTGCCTGAATATGATACTCTTTTCCCATTAACATAATTCCTTGCCCCCCGCCCCGCCGCCCGCCTACAACTACCTTTACGCAGAGTGGGGTCTCCGTGGTCTCGGGTACGTGTGTTCCAGTTGTTTCTCCTTCTCTGTCTGCGTCTGTGAACAAAGGCAAGATCCCTGGACTTAAGGAACCAACGTTCTACTTAGGAATGGCGGTCAGTAAGCAAGCTGATGATAGTCAGCACCAAGAAGGAACACGACTGTGGAAGGCTATGGTGCTGTACGAAGAGTAGTCAGGGAAGGTGTCTCTGAGAAGCCAGCACCTAAGGGAAGCTCCAACACGAGGAGGAACTAAGCCAGGCGGAGATCTGGGGCAAGGGTAGAGAAGCAAGAAGGGCAGGGCTGAGGGGCGCCTGGGTGGCGCAGTCGGTTAAACGTCCGACTTCAGCCAGGTCACGATCTCGCGCTCCGTGAGTTCGAGCCCCGCGTCAGGCTCTGGGCTGATGGCTCGGAGCCTGGAGCCTGTTTCCGATTCTGTGTCTCCCTCTCTCTCTGCCCCTCCCCCGTTCATGCTCTGTCTCTCTCTGTCCCAAAAAAAATAAAATAAAAAAAACGTTGAAAAAAAAATTTAAAAAAAAAAAAAAGAAGGGCAGGGCTGGGAGGTGGGAATGCGCTGAGTGTGTCTGGGGAGTGTGTCTGAGTGTGTCAGGGAGGACAGTGTGGTTGAGGTGGAGGGGGCAAGGAGGCGTGGATGAGCAGCAGGGAACCAGACCGCGCGTGGCCTTGTTGAGCAGGGGGGAAGCTCGGACTCTGAGTGGGGGAGCAAAGCCGTTGCAGGATTAGAACATGAAAGATGGTAGGTGATGGTGGGAGCGGATGCATTCCTAATCCATGTCGCAGCCACAGCCGGTCAGATCCGCTGCTAGCGTAGAAGCTGGCGGGGGGAGACGTGTCAAGGTGGGCTTGTAGCTTCTGCCTGAGCCCCTGGAAGGCTACTTTCCATCTCCCGATGGAGCGGACGGCAGGGGTGGGGGGAAGAGGAGATTTGCCTGGGATGGTCAAGAGGTCCTTTTTGGACTGTGTTAAATCCGACGTGGGTGTTACATCCACGTGGAAATGGAGTAGGCTGTTGTTGGGTCCTCGGGTCTGGAGTTCAGGGTGAGGTCTGGGCTGAGACACAGACTCGGGTGTGGTCAGCAGGGAGACGGCGTTTAAGGCCAGGGCAGGGGTGGGGTCCCGGAGGTGAAGAATCAGAGACGAGCCGTGGCCCCAAGACGGAACCCTGTGGAACGTGGGGTCGCATCAGGAATCCAGCAGTGGGGACTGGGTGCCAGTTTCTTTTTTTTTTTTAATTTTTTTTTTCAACGTTTATTTATTTTTGGGACAGAGAGAGACAGAGCATGAACAGGGGAGGGGCAGAGAGAGAGGGAGACACAGAATCGGAAACAGGCTCCAGGCTCTGAGCCATCAGCCCAGAGCCCGACGCGGGGCTCGAACTCCCGGACCGCGAGATCGTGACCTGGCTGAAGTCGGACGCTTAACCGACTGCGCCACCCAGGCGCCCCTGGGTGCCAGTTTCTAAGAAGAGGCAGGGACAGTGCCCCCTGGGGGCAAACGAATAACCATTTGGAGCAGAGAGTGAGACCCAGGGGTGGAGCCAGAGGAGGGCCATTGATGGGCTCACAGATGTGGCTCCTGGGGTCACCGTGGACTGTCGCTGGGATGGTGGCCATGATGGCAAATGTCTGCTCCCTCTCCCACACCCTTTGTGTCTGACTACAGGATTCACCCCGGAGACTGGCACCCGGGGCTGCCTGCAGGCGCTCCGATTTGTCCTCTTGGGTTGGGGCAGGCAGGGCAGGCGGGGGCGGGGGTGGGGTGGTGCATCCAGGCCTGAGAATCAGCATGTACGGGGAGCTGGGGCAGTGCGGTCCGGGCGAGGCACTTGGACCACCGGTGAGGCGTTTGTCCCAGATGATGGGAGCATGTGATCTGCGTCCCGTGGGGCTGACCACACAGCCTAAAGAGGCGGAGAGTAAAAATCACATGGAAATCCAAAATTGAAAGTCCCTGAAGGCACGTACGTCTCTGGAGTCACCGAGACACCGCTCCCCGTGGCCCCGCAAGCTGGCCACGGCCAAGAGAGAGAACGCTCCTCCCGGACTCTGAGCATGGACGCCACGGCTGTCGTCTTCCGGCCCCTGAGCCTCAGCGTCACAGCATGAAGGAGAGCGGAGCTGGGAGGGACGCAGGCCTGCACGGCCTCGCTGGGATGCTGTCCCCGAGGGTGCCACCTTGGTGCCAGGACAGGAGGCGGCCAGGGTGGAAAACAGCAGAGCAAGTCGGCCGCACGCAGGACGCCCAGGACAAGGGTCAGCCTACGTGAAGTCACTGGCACGTGACAAAAGCAGGGGTCTCCGGGGAGTGACAGCAGGCAACGAAAGCAAAGAGCAAGAACCCCCCCCAGGGAAGACTGTGTGTCAGACCTGATGAGAGCTGCTCGGGACAAGTCTCCCGAGCAGCTCGTGAGCCACTTAACAGGTGGATGAGCGCGTCTCCCCTCTGCGGCCCTTGCCGGCCTAGTCCAACCTGAGCTTCCCTAGGGAAGCCGTGTCGTGAGCGACGCGACCTCCGACCTCGCGGCTTTGCTGCGCGTGTATATTTGATGGTCCACAGTCCAGGGCTGCTCAGACCGTGTTCCCCTGGAATCACTACTGGGGACTTTACCCCCTGTAGCCCCTCTGTTTAGCGAGGCCGTGGTGTGTGTGGGGGGGGGGGGGCGGCCTCGCACACCTGGGTTCTAGATCCTTCTGCAGGTGCTTCCTGTCGGGGTTGGTTTCACCAGGCACCGGGTCCCACATCGGAGACACAGGGAGGCTGGGATCACCGTATTCCCAGAGCCAGCTGTGCGGCTCTGATGGGACAAATAACCGGTCCCGATGGGGTGCTGCTGTCTCATCCGGGGGAGAGGCAGCCAGCGTGCCCCTGAAATAATGGCAGGAGGGAACGTCTGCGAATGAGCTCAGGGGCTGTGGGCACAGAGGACAAGCTCGGAGCGTGTTCGCTTCCTCCCTCGCAGGCCGTCTCCCAAACCCCCAAAGCCCTGGGTCCTGTCACCTAGAGCACCTGCTGATGGGTCTGTCTGGTCCCCCTGTTGACCTCACTCGAGGATCCCTTCGGTGTGGGGGAGGGGCCTCTATTTAATACTGTTCCTGCCCCAAGAATTAAATAGAGTATTAAATAGAGGCCCCTCCCCCACCATGTGGCCCTGCAGGTGCCAGAACACAGGGAGTCTTTGTGACCATCGAGGCCTCCAAACAGGTCCCTCCAGACAGAGGGCCCCCTCGGAGGGCTCCTCAGCCCCCTTCCAGGGATGACACCACAGGACACAGGACGAGAAGATCCCTGCTCAAACATGGAAGTTTGCCCGACCCCACCAGGACCCGGATGGGTGTCTTTGTTTTTGTAAGCGTCGTGCCTTGGAATACTGGAGCCTTTGATTCAACCTCCGGAATGGGATTCGGCTCTCTGGAGTGTGCTTGCTCCTCGTGGAGCCTGGGCAGGGGGGGTGGGCGAGGGGGGGCCTGCCGAGGGGGCGGGGGGCACTGTGCAGTCATTCCAGATGCTCACCCGGTGGCAGGGGGCAGCAGCTCGGGAAGCCTGTGGCAGCCAGATCCTTGTCTGAGAGTCGACTAACGTTTCTATTGAAATGGTAGGATGAATCTCTTTCTTCTCTGTTTTTTTTTAACCTTCCGTTTCTCCTTTCTACAACCTGGACATTGTATGTATTTACAGTCACTGCCCCAGCCCCCAATTTATCCCAACCCCCCCAATTTACCCCTACCTTACCCATCAAGAAGATCACACACACACACACACACACACACACACACACACACTGACACTCACAGAATTTTGTCATTAATTTTAATGCCAAAAAGTACTATGGATGCTTAGTGGTTCATTATAATTTCATATTTTTTCAAACCTTCTTAGATTAAAAGAGGAAAAAAAAAACCCAAAAATGTGCCTCCTTCCCCAGACAGGTATTCAAACTGATCACTGTGTTCACAGCAGTGCTCCAGGTAATAGTTAGAAAATCTCTCCAAATGTGTATTTTCTTCCCACCTCCCTCTTTCTCCTGAATCTTCTCGAGCAGCTAAGGAGAAAACAATGTGTCACTATGATTATGAAAATAGATATTGTTCTCCAGCGTTTGCCATTTTCTGAGTCCGTTTGGGCTGCTGTAATATAATACCATACTTTCCGTGACTTAATTCAAACACCCTGATTTCTCACATTTCTGGAGGTCGAGAGTCTGAGACCAAGGGGCTGGCAGAGTTGTGTCCTGTGAGCCCCGCTTCCAGGTCCAGACACTGGTCTTGTCTCCCGGAGACGGGCACAGGGGGCTGTGCCCTGGGGTCTCCCAGCACACTGCGGGGTCAGGATTCGCCGTGAGAATTTGGGGTGGGGGAGATAACAAACATTCTGTCCAAAACAGGAATCCTCACCTACGCCTCGCTGAAGAAAGCCAAGTGTTAAGCCACAGAACAATTTTATTAGACGTTAGAAGACCTTTCTGGGTATTTGTAAAAATATACTAAGAACTACATTTTCACTCTGGGATGACGGGAGTGGCCATAGAAACTGGCCTGCAGAGTTTCTGTGTCTACACAGTGCTCTCCTCTCTCTTTGCCCGTAGCTCACACAAGTTGAACGTTGCAGTGCCCCAAAGTGGCCTCTCTCTCCCTCCCCCCCCACCCTCCCTCTCTTTCTCACACCCAAAAACACACACTTTGATTATCCGTTTAAATTAAGTGTCAAATTATCAATCACGTAGCGACAGTGAGAACAAACCACATACATAGACACATACGCTCAGATATATGTGATCAAACTTTAAGTGAGAATCTGAAGGAGAAGACGAAGAGGAAGCATGTCTGTGGCAAAAAACAAAGATATAAGTTGTCAATCTTTTCAGAGAGAGAGAGAGAGAGAGAGAACGAGCTACAGCTTGCACAGCGTCGGTTCTGGATTTGGGAGGCCCCCACGCGCAGGAGAAAACACACTTCTTGATCTGTCCAGGTTCATGCATGTCAGACAGTAGCACAATTCGTATTTGCTGTTTTGCTCACATCATTTTCTAATGCAGGGATTTGGTTTGATGAAAGTGATACGTCTTGATTAAGAGCATTAGTGGCCAAGAGTAAAAGACGGTGACGTTTGATTGGTAAACTTCTTCTATTGTGCATCAAGGCCCCAGAGGAACAGTTAACAAAACCATGAATGTGTATATTTCCGAATTGGTTTCAGAGGCTAAACGTGAGTTTCAGTCGTGCTCCGTGAACGGACCGAAATGTTCCCCGAGCTTGGCTATCTGTGGTGAAGTAGAAGTTTTAGTCTGTTTGCACAGATATGACTACACTGCTATTTCCGAGAGGCTTATTACGAAGCAGAATCTGTTGATCGAAAAATATGCTTTAGATTCAAATGAAAGAAAATGTATTAACTGCTGCGTTACTTTTAGGCCAGTTATTAACCAGCATTTTGCTGCAACAGACACGTTCAGACGATACCCCAATTCTGAATTCCAGACCTTACCGCCTCGTCGTCTCCATGGTGGGTCAGAATTCCCCAGAAGATGCTTTGCCCTCCCCCCGCCCCGACACCCTCCCCCCTGGGCTGGAACAGTAGCTATGTGACCGCCCTAAGTAATGTCTTGTTCATGACCTTTTTCTGCAACCTCTCCCTGCTTTGTCTCTGTGGGGATGTTGCCAGAACCAGGCTTCCATTTGTGCCCTCTATACACCCTGAATTCCAAGTCTCAAACCTAGAAAGATCATTGCATGTCAATGGCAGTTTAAATTATAGATTAAAAAATGTTGGGGCGCCTGGGTGGCGCAGTCGGTTAAGCGTCCGACTTCAGCCAGGTCACGATCTCGCGGTCCGTGAGTTCGAGCCCCGCGTCAGGCTCTGGGCTGATGGCTCGGAGCCTGGAGCCTGTTTCCGATTCTGTGTCTCCCTCTCTCTCTGCCCCTCCCTCGTTCATGCTCTGTCTCTCTCTGTCCCAAAAATAAATAAACGTTGAAAAAAAAAATTTTTAAAAAATGTTAAATATAGTGTTCAAATAAACATCTCCAGGTTAATGCCTAAAACTGAGTTGCTTCTTCTAGAATCAGTTGGCAATATTCCTGAATTCTTTCTTCAAATGTAAGGAAAGAGTTTAAGTCCTACAAGGATGTGAGTTTGAGGCCTGTTGGATAAAATATACCCTGAAAGCTAACAGAAACAGAAACATTACTTAGGAAAGAGGTACATTCCAAAAAGGGATATGTAATATTTGATCGGCAAAGCAAAACATAATCGTTGAGTTATACGTTAAATTGGGTATTGTCATTTTTCCACCCTTCAAAATAAAGCAAATAGCTCTTTTCCTGATTGCAAAGGTAATGCGTGGTCGTTCCAAGAATGTCAGAAAAGGAGTTAGAAAAAAATTAAAACTACATTTAATCTCACCAGTCTTCTATTTTACTGTATTTTCTTCCAGATGCTCTGTATGTGGGCACACGATATACATGTTCTATGTTACTACCAAGAATGGAATGATCCATACAGCCATAACCTGCATTTTCACTTAATGTGGCAAGGGTGTTTTCCCATCTTGGTAGAGGTGGGTCACATGATTGATGAACACACACGTAAATGGTCATCTCGGGTGGGTGTCTGTAAGTCAGGCGCTTACTGAGGAGCGCAAAGGTGGTCTCTTGTCTGCTGTGCTGTGCACCTGAAGGGGACAGATTCAAGATCTGCAACGGCTTGGTCAAGGAGTGTTGAAAGGCGTTTAACATACTTACTCCCTGATTTGAGACCAGGCTCCTGGCCAAAGTGCCCATGAGCGTTCGGCACGTCCTCGGATGGACGCACACTTCTCTCTGAGCGGCGTGCCTGCGAGTGGCCTGGCACGTGGTAAGAAGTCAATAGCTTTTATCAACTGGATTTAGATGACTGAGTAGTGACAGTAAGAGCGGCTGTAGACAGCTTGAAACTCACGCTGCTGGGTAGTTACTGTCATGCTGAAGCAATCTACACGGCGCTGTGTAATTCCGGGCAAGCCCGGATACCAGTGCAGGCAGCCGTCCTTATCCTTCAGGCTGGAGGTTGTTAAACTTCTCGTGTCACGGAGAGACCGTAAATAGGATACCCCCCGCCCCTTTACGCACCTGCTTATCTTCTATTGTTTCATTTATTCTTGTGGTCAGTCATCTTGGAGCACGTCCTGCGTGCTTACCGTGCTAGCTCAGGATGCAGAGATGGATGGAGGACAGCAAAGTCAGGCGGGTCAGGCTGTCGTTCAAGCTGGAATGTCTTCGTCAGTTGTCTCCAACCTTCGGTTCCTAATGCGGGCAAAGGTCATCATTTCATCCGATTTCTTTTTAAAAATGTAGTATTTATTAACACTCAAAACCACTTGGGTCTTTCAGCTTCAGAAATTGTCTTTTTTGGGAGCACCTGGGTGGCTCAGTTAGTTAAGCATCCAACTCTTGATTTCCGCTCAGGTCATGATCTCACGGTTCGGGAGATCGAGCCCCACGCTGGGTTCTGTGCTGACAGCACGGAGCCTTCTTAGGATTCTCTCTCTCTCCCTCTATGTCAAATAAATGAATAAACTGAAAGAAAGAAAGAAAGAAAGAAAGAAAGAAAGAAAGAAAGAAAGAAAGAAAGAAAAAGAAGGAAAGAAAGAAAGAAAGAAAGAAAGAAAGAAAGAAAGAAAGAAAGGGAAAGAAAGAAAGGAAGGAAGGAAGAAAGAAAGAAAGAAAGAAAGAAAGAAAGAAAGAAAGAAAAAGAAATTCTCTTGGTAAGAATTTTTAATGGCTATTTATTGCTAATGCCCTGATCATAGTATTTTGTTAATACTTCTACTGGGAATTTATTAAACCTTGCCTTCTTTTATTCATCTTTGCATTTTTTATGCCACCAACTGTAATGTCTTCTTCATTCCATCGAATTTGAAAATACCCATTGAGAATAATTTGCAGTAGAAGGAATAATGTATTTAATTAGTCAGATGCATTTTCTAAGACAAAGCAAGAAAATGTTTGCATATACTAATTTTAGCTATAGAAAAGTTTCTGATTTTCTTATCATTATAATTGCATGTGAAGATTTGAAATGAGTAACCCAGTTTGAAATAAGAAAATATTAGTAAATATCAAAAGCATTCAAAAAGAAAGACATCTGTAAATGTCCAGTTTTGTGTTCAAGCGCTGGGCCCATCCATTTGGAGTTGTTTGGATCTTCTAAGGTCAGACGTGGAAAACTCTATCTCTCTTTTCTGATTAAGAGAAATCTGAGATCGGTTCCATAGGATACCACTAAAATCCAGGAACAAAAACTTGAAGTGCCATTGGGTGAGATTCAGACTCATTCATGTAAAAGAGCCCATTTTTTTTTTCTAAAAGCTGCTGGAAGACATACTTCCCATTTCCCATTATGTGGAATATAAGTCTTTATGTGAAGGAAAAATGCTTTTTTATTCCTCACGTATAAATTTCAGTTACTTAGACACTCGTTCAAGTCGGTGTTGACTTAATCTTCAGGATGAGTTAGCCCTGTTCTAGAAAATGATACTGCTCTGCACAGACACTGGCCTTGGGTGTCATAATGACTCTTTTTCCCCGTTGTCCAGTGAGTTTGGAAATACAGTCACCACTGTATCGTGAACATCTGTCCCCACTCGGTCAGCCCCCCGTGAACCCCTGGGCACGCACTGTGGACTCCACAGCTTAGACTTAGTTACGTGTGAAATTATCTCTGCAACTGCACGTGCACTATTTTAGGGTCTGGGATTATGTCTTCAGTTACTTTCTTCCACGTAGCGTGGCCGAACTCCATCCGTGCCTTCCAAACGTGGTTGCACATCGTGATCACCTTGCTGAAATACGAGCCACAGAGGCGTGTTAGCACATCACAGTGAATCTGTATTTCGAAAGTCCCTCAGGTGATGCTAACGTGCTATATTTGGGAAACACTGACCGGAAGTCTCACGTCATCCCTAATTCTCTTTTTCCTCCTCTAATAAGTAGTTCTGTTCTTGAAAGATGTTTGTAATATTTTGATTTAAAACGAATCCTCTTTTACAAGGTGCAGAGATTTGACAAAAGATTATCTTCTTACAGGCAATGGATGTAGAGGCTCTTAAATTTTGGTAATGCCAAGTGGACGAGAATTTGATGTACTAAATAAAGGCACGATAACAACAATAATGATGGTTTTAATCATTAAGACTTTTATTATTTTTTTAATGTTTATTCAATTGGAGAGAGAGTGAGCATGAGCAGAGGAGGGGCAGAGAGAGGGGGACAGAGGATCCAAGGCGGGATCTGCGCTGGCAGCAGCGTGTCTGATGGGGGGCTTGAACCCATGAACCTCGAGATCATGACCTGAGCCAAAGTCGGACACTAAACAAACTGAGCCACCCAGGTGCCGCATCGTTAAGACTTTTAAAAATTAAGTTTAACTGTCTTTGTGAGGGTATCTATGATAGTAATCAAGAACTCTCTTGAGTTTTTTCAATTTTATCAACTAGGTAACTTGAGTTTTTTGTTTTATCAACTAGATCTAACTATGGAATCAAAGATCAAGCTAATTTTAAAGTCTCTGCTTTATCAGAATTTCTGCCTCCAATTAGAAAAGAAGTAGATGGCAAAAAAAAGAGAGAGAGAGGGAAGAAGAGGAAGAGTGACTGTTATGATTTACTGAGGAGGTATATGGTCAACATTGTGTTAGGCATTTAATGTACATAACCTCCCTCCCTTCTCGTGGCAACCCTATGAGGGAAGTATTCTTTGCCCATTTTCCAGATTAGGAGACTGAGGTCTGACAGTTGCCTAAATTGTCCAATGCCTAATATTTTATGAAAAGTAAAGCAGAGATGAAGGAATTAGTCTTTTTGAAGTTTACAAGAAGGCTGGATTCTCCCACCAAATTTAAATCTTGATGTTTGAATGGATGATAATCTATCCTTCCTCTTTGGCGTTAGGACTCGTCCTAATGGAAGAGGGCCTTCGAGACTTTTGGGGGTAAAGGGGCACACTCACTTCGGGTCTTCCCCAGATACCGAACCACCGGGAACTCTCCCAGGTACTGAAGAGTCCCAGCCCAGCTGCGCCTTGATCTTGTTTGATCTGTGTTAATGGGACCTGACCCACGAAAGCAATTTTACCCTGGCAGCCCCTTGTGTTTGTGTTCACCCCCTGTTCTCTGTACACAGTTCCCATCTCAAACTCAGTCTCCCTTGTTCCAGTGCCCCGGGCTCTCCCCATATCCCACGTGGTCTGCATGGGAGAGAACAAAATAATAGCAAAGTTATTGGAGACGTCTGAGCTGACTGCTGTCTGAAAGGTGATGTTCAAGTGCATGTTGAAGTAAGATATTTGGCATTATTTGCTACTGTTTACATTGAACTCCTATTAAAAATGGGGACAACATGAATTGTTTTGTCTATTAGTTTATATTCTATCATATTCAAAGTTTGGCGTTTGAATTATTTAAATTTCTTCAGTTGTCCTAACTCCCTTTCCTTTGTGGAACGGGCTAAAATTGGAAAGGAGAAGAAAGGATTTAATTGTCACAAGAAAGACGAGTGTCGTCAGAGAGCAAGCGGGAAGTTAATGTTGAAAAGGAGAAAGGAGAAAGCAAATACCAGGAAGGTGGACATGTGAGGGGGGCTGTTGATAAATAGCAGAGAGGGCCAATGGACAGAGTTTCACTGAACTGAAATGGAGCATCACAGATCCAATGAATTAGGAGGCATGTTCTCATGGCCTCCTCTTGCTTTCTTCTGACACCAGTCCGTTCATCTCATGTCAGCCGATCTGAGTTGCTCCTGCCATTCAAGTTAACCAGCGGTTTGAAGTTGACAAGTCACTTAACCTCGTTTATTCTAGTTATCTCTTCTCTAAAATGAGTGGGGTTGAGCTAGATGAGTTCTTCAGTCCTTCTGGATCTCCAACTATGTGTCTGCAGATGCCTTAAACTCACCTGTCCACAGCCAGCCATGGCTTTGTACAGCACGCATTCTGGTTCGTTCCAAGTGCGAGTTTTCTCTAAACCAGTAAACCTACCAGGCTCTTACGCTTTCCTTCTGTGCTTCTGGGAAAGAAAGCTTCCTTCTCGAAAAGGGTCTTCTCTTCTGTGATCAGTGCCCATCAGTACTCTAGAACCTATGCTTATAACAGAATCACCAAACTGCCACAAAGCCTCTGTCTGAGGAAGTGGCCTCCTTTTCAATGCATACATTTCTGCTTCTTACTTGATTCATTCATTCTGTAGACATGGCACGAAAGAGTGAAAGTGAGCCATGTTACATGCTCTGGTGGAAGAAAAAAATTCAAAGGACCTGCTCCCAACATTTGAAGAGGACACATCCTGGGGTGCCTGGTGGCTCAGTTGGTTAAGCATCCGACTTCAGCTCAGGTCATGGTCTCGCGGTTTGTGAGTTCAAGCCCCATGTCGGGCTCTGTGCTGACAGCTCGGAGCCTGGAGCCTGCTTCCGATTCTGTGTCTCCCTCTCTCTCTGCCCCTCCCCCACTCACCCTCTGTGTCTCTCTTTCAAAACATAAGTAAACATTAAAAAAAATTTTTTTAATAAAGAGGACACATCCTAGTGTGACTAATAAGACATAATATTAAGGCATTAGGACTAAAAGTATGGCTGTGCTAGTAATTTCCATTACATTCTGTAACAGCTACCTGGGAATGTGCAGGTGGACAGATGGGGTGAAACCTTGAGGATTTTAATCTCTTCAGTAATGGGTTTCAGGCAGAGCATCAACTTACCAATATATGCTAACGGAATAAAATATTTCAAACATTATTTCATATCACCAGGCAGCCATAAAACGGTCACTGCTTCGGAGGGCTACATAATTCTCTAGCACATGTAAGTCATATACCTGTTAATTTCTAAGGCAAGAAAAGTGCATGTGGAACATCAGAGAGCAGTACAAAGTAGTTGTTCAAGAAATGCAGTGGTGTGAAAATAGCATACAAGTCTATTCTTGGATAGATCACTTTCTTCTTTTCTTTGTATTCAAGAGCATTTTCAAAATTGTGCAGAATCCCTACACGAAAAATTGAACTTGACTTTTGGAATGTGTTGTGTGATTTCCTGCTCCGCATGATGTGTGTCGATGAAGTCACGATGCCTCTGCAGGGGCTGGTCTGTTGCACCAGTAAGTACGTCACTGGGTGCCCAGTGAGAGTAGTTCTCAATATTCCTCTGAATGGGCGTTTTAGTTTCAAAACTCATTTATGATGGTTTCTACGTTATACGTGGACCCAAGGGAAATATGATGAATCGAGTTAGCAGAAGTCCAAGTTCCACAGGAAATGTCGGGGGAGGGTTAGATAATTGAGTCCAGTGTTCAACTCTGAAGGTCAAGTGAAAAATAGGGAAACCGTGTTGATCTCCAGCTCAGAGTGCAACCCGTCTACACGTCAGATCAGAGCCCCTGGGCTCAGCCTGTTTTAGGCAGCTGGTAATTCACTTGATCAGATTTCCCACACCTTGGCCCTGCTCTGGACCCTCTGAGTAGGTTATACCGTGACTTTCAGTTACAAGGACCAAGTAAATTTCTGTAAATTGCAGTGAGGTGGGATGTCTATGGCAATGCCTGTGAGGGAGTCTTAAATTAGCAGTATGATTTCTCTGAAACAGTAAATCAAATTCATGAGGAGGATGGCAGTAAAATCCCCGAGGACAATTAACTTGTCAGTGAGTCACGTGACTTAGTCCTTTTACCGAGCTATATGCTAACTTTGTGATTAGATTTTGAATTATTAAGAAACTTTTGATTTAAAGAATTCAAGGCGAACATTCTTTAATTAGAACTTTCAGCTTAAAAAAAAAAAAAGAGAAGAAGAACTTTCAGATTATGCTTAGTGTCACCAGCCAATCGACTACCTCCATCCCAGATTCTTGAGTCTTTCTCCTCAATCAGAATTTTTTTGCCCTTAATATTTGGGACATTCTGTTATTTTTCTATGGCTGACATAATAACAATTAACCAAAAATGTAGGGGCCTAAGACCGCATAAATTTATTGTCTTACGGTTCCGTGGGTTAAAAGTCCAACGACAGGCTGTTGGCAAGCTGTGTTCCTTCTTGCGTCTCTAGAGGAAAATTGGTTTCCTTGGCTTTTTGAGTTTCTAAAGACCACCTGTGTTGCTTGGCTTGTGGCTCCTTCCTCCGTCTTTAAAGCCAGCAGTGTCCTATGGAGTCTTCCCTCCATAAAATCGCCCTGACCTCCTCTTCCGGAGTCACATCTCCCTCTGCTTCCTTTTCTGACATCACCTTTCACTTTTGAGGAGCCTCGTGGTTACACTGGGCCCACTGGGATAATCCAAGATAATCTCCCCATCTCCAGGTCCCTAATGTAATCACACCCTCACATTTCCTGTCACCAAGGAAGGAACCGTTCACAGGTTCCAGGGATTAGAACGTGGACATCTTGGCGGGGAGGTAGCATTCTGCCAACCGCAGGTGCTCACCATAATGTGATGTTAGTGTGTGTATACTTTATTTCCTTTATCACATCAACCCCTGAGCCGGTAATGCCATTTCTTGCCTTTATATCTCTTTGCCCTTTGGTTCATTTATCAACACCCAGACTTGGGGCTGAGTGCACCAAATAAGGAGCAAATTTAAACCAGGGATGAACCAGACAGTGGTCAGATACCAAATGGATAGAGAAAGTTAAGCAATCACGAGGCAAACACTGAGTAGAGACACAGTCGTGGTCGGAAATGATATTAAGCACAGGGCGCTTTGGTGGCTCAGTCTGTTGAGCATCTGACTTCGGCTCAGGTCATGATCTCATGGCTTGTGAGTTTGAGCCTCGCGTCGGGCTCTGTGCTGACGGCTCGGAGCCTGGAGCCCGCTTCGGATTCTGTGTCTCCCTCTCTCTCTGCCCCTCCCCTGCTCACGCTGTCTCTTTTTCTCTCAAAAATAAATAAACATAAAAAAAAAAGAAATGATATTAAATACAACAGAAGAGAGCCCAAGACCTCAGGCAAAGTCAGCCAACGGGAAGGCAAGGCCCAGCCCTGTGCGCATAATATGAGCTCCACCATTATTTAGTGTGAGAATCTGGCAACTAGAAAGAGCACAGAGATGGTCCAAATAAATTCTCATAGGTGATGCTTTCTTCAGGCATTGTTAAATGTGCAGCGTGCTGTGTGCCCCTCAAGTTCGCTATCAGTAGTCCCGGGGACCCAAGGTCTGACGGGACATTTTCTGGGCATCGGTATGACTACGCTATCTTACTTTACCATTTCCGTCTACTGCTGTCACGTGTGTTCCTATTTTATATAACACAGACTCTAATGTATCATCCGGAAAGCGCAGCATCACAAATTAACCACATTAGGGATTGATTAACTGTTCTCTCATGATACACTCGTTTTGGCTATAAACTCGTTTTTGACACTTTACTAGATTCGGCGTCTCTATTAATTACTTTACATATTGGGATTCATTAAGCATGAAAATTTTCAATTACGTTTTGAAAGGAAACGACTGGCCTTTTTGAATATTAAAGACTACTGCATTTTATTGCATTTTCACACCAAATGTTTAGGCAAAAAAAAAAATACTGGCCAAGATTATTTTCATTATTGTTAAATTTTAGTTTTCTTAGGAGAACTCCAGGCACTTCACCCTTGAATGCAAACTTGCCCGGCTTAGAGGCACGAATGGGAATAATCTGAGAAGGGGAAAATATGGAATACAGGGAGAGGGTGGGAAAGACAATGGAACATTCTGACTGGAGGCAAGAACAGGCATCTGTTCCGAGGCAGGGAACGTACTGCAGCCAGCATGGAACCTCTCGTATAAGGTAAATGAAGAATTCCCCGTGGTCGTCCGGATCCTCTCCGGGTTACAGATGTCCCTCTGGATAACCTGACGCCTTTGAATAGCAACCCCCGTCCCATTCCTGCTTTGCCGTTGGTTGCCCGTCTTTTCTCATGCAGGTTGAGGTTTTCCTGGGTGTTGTGTGCTGAGCGATTTTTGGACTGGATCCTGCGTGTGGCTTCTTGTGTGGGCCAAGCGGTGGGGGATGAAAAGAGAAAAGGGCAGGGGAAGTTTACCCCTTGTCATGGGATCATGGCTCCGCTGTTTGCAGGGAGATCTCAGCCCTCAGAGTTTTGACTCCAGGGGGGCTCCAGATGCCCTGCGAGTCTGAGAGTCTGCCTGCACCACCGGCAGCACCAGATGGCCTGGGGCCTGGGGAGCAGAGGCAAGGAAAAGCGACGTCATTCCCACAGTCTCCCTTCGCATTAGGGCTTCCTGATGCTCCCTTTGTCGCGCAGATCTAGGGACCAGGCATCGGACACCTTCCTCTAGGTATCAGCTGTGTTGTGCTCACATAGGGAATACGGGGTGGGGTGGGGTGGGTGTGGAATGGGTTAGCTCAACCTCTCCAGAGGTATTTCAAATCCTGGTCTTTTTTTCTCAATCCACCCACTATTGTATAATTTTCAGGGACCACAAATAGTTTATTGATTTACATTGTCCGCGTTTTATAGCTGCATTTAGCAAAAGAGACAAGGGAGGATATATTCACTCCTTCTCACCTGGAGGTGGAAACTCTCAGGGCTTAAAAACAGCACTCTTTCTACCACTATGTTATATTGCTCGTAAGTTTCATCTTTGTCAACTTAGACTGAATTTGTCTTTACCAAAGACCATGGACAATGGCTTACAGGCAGCAGTCACCTCAAATTTTTTTGGACTGATAAATATGATAATGAGATGAAAGGCATCCCGCGCATAAGTAATGCCCCGGAAAAAGAAAACAAAGGGAAACAATGAAAATAAATGTTCTAGGATAACAAGTTGCCCCAGGTGCATGGATATCACATTGAGTTTGGTAAGTGATGGACAAAAGGCCAGTAAGATGGGTTTGCTAAGACTGTGGAGGCTTCCTTCTGAAGTTTATGAACAAGAGAACTTCAGTGGTTCCTTAGGAAAGAAATCTGGTGGCCTTAGCATAAGGGAATGGACCAGAGAGGGCCCGTTGCGTGCACATCGGAGTGCACATCTGAGTTGGGAGCGTGGAAAGGAGGCTGGGCAGGAAGAAGTGCCTGGAAATGACGTTACACAGTGGAAGGAAAGACTGGGCTTGCTCTGATGGACCAAGTCAAGGGTGAGGAAGATTTTAGATGCAAAAGCAATTTCGAAGGATGCCTGGATGACCCAGTGTGCAACTCTTGATCTCAGGGTCGTGAGTTTAAGCCCCATGTTGGGCATGGAGCCCACTTAAAACAAACATTTTAAAAAGCACCAAAGTAGTTTCTAAGGGTATCATCTTGGACATGAAAACAGAGAACGACTTACAAGACACAAATGACATTGTACAATTTAAATAGCTTGAATTTGAGGTGGTGTTGGAGTTTCCAGATGGGGGTGAAAACCAGGGATGTGGTCAGAGAGGCTAGAGCTTGGGGAGAAAAAAAAATATGTTAATCGGAGTCATGAACAGAGGCATGGAGCTGAAGCTATGAGAACGGACAAAACTCGTGTGAAGGGAGCGAGCAGAGAAAGAGGATCTTCAACAGGCTGTAGAGGAGCATCCGTTTCTGAAGGTGCGACGAGGAAACGGAGATTTAGAGAGACTGGAGTCCACCCCGGTAAGGCCAGCTTTATGGCGATGAAATGAGGAGCTTCCAGAAGGCCCAAGAACATCAGACCCAAGGAGCCTTTCCGTCAGTCGATGAGGTGAACACCAGGGGCCTGCAAGGCAGGTGGTATTTTCTCTAGCCTGGAGTCAACCTGGGGAGTGGGGAGGAGAATAAGGTAGGGGCAGCGAGCCCCTGCAGAGCTTCCCTGGAGCTGAAAGGACGTCCAGAACGGTGGAGACCTTGACACTCTGTGGACGGGAAAGAACGAGCCAGTAGAAGAGAGGTGTGGACACAAGAGGGAGAGGGTAGAATGAGGGACGTTTCCGAGGAGGTAGGCGAGAAGCTCTGGAACCATTTGGAGCCGTCTGCGTTCACCCTGACACACTTCTCTTCTTTCTGTGCTCACGTTTTACCCTCTGGACGTCACACGCTCTTCCTCCTGGCCCTGCCGAGTCCAGCTCCCTTCCAGGACATTGTCAATGAGCCCTCCGCACCCGACCCCGAAGAGCATAGATGCCCCCGCGGATGTGCCCCGTCGCAGGTTGTTCATTTCTGCGTCTCGGAACTCACCAGACTGTCCGCAGTACCTCCGTCTGTGTTCCTGTATGCCCCGCTTGTCTGTGAGCACCTTGTGGGCAAGGGCTACATCCTATTCAGTGTGTCACCAAGGCTTAAAATATTTGACGTCGGAACACAAGAGCAGATGTGGCAGGCAAGAGACTGTACGAGGCGGCGGCCGAGAAGGTTGCGGTGAATCGAGAATGTGCTGAGTTCTCAAGGCTGGAGTTGGTGCTGGCCCAGGTGCTCATAAAGTCTGCCAAGGCAGTGTATTTGGAGTACCAAGATGAAGGCCGTACGAATTTTGTTTTGTTTTTTAAAAAATCACCGATTCGGGGCGCCTGGGTGGCTCGGTCAGTTAAGCATCCGACTCTTGGTTTCGGCTTAGGTCGTGATCTCTCAGTTCATGAGATCGAGCCCCGCATCGGGCTCCGCGCTGACAGCACTGAGCTTTCTTGGGATTCTCGATCTCTCTCCCTCTCTCCCCCGCCCCCCTCGCAAAATAAATAAATAAATTTTTTTTTTTAATCACTGATTCAAAGTTAGAGTGTTGACCCATCAGAGAGTAAAGTGAAATGATACCGAGGGTTAGGAAGATGTCTATGAGAAGCGTAGAGTGGAAAACTCCAGGGAGGGTGCTGACCTCATCCCGGAGGTAGGCGGGAGAACAGCAGGACGCTGGGGGGCGTGGCACATTACACGGATGAGGATGCCCGAGACGCATGGTGTGAATCCGTAACGGCAAACCTAGAGCACGAGGTTATATGAGCGAAGGCAGCAGAAATGTCCTCATTACGCTCTGTGTCCTTTAGGAGGCCAGCAGGCACGGCACACAGCAGGTGCTCTGCGAACGTGCCCTGTGGAGTAGAGAGGCAGCAGTGAATTGCAGGGTAGCAAATGCTCTTTGCTAGCAAGTTGGCGAAGGAGCTCGCTGTGGCCACGTGGGAAGGAGTAGGAGGCAGCAGGTGGGAGCTGAAAAGGCCCCTGTGGGCTGTGAGCCCAGACTGCCCCCTGACGCCTGAAAGTGAATTCAGGTCTGCTAGGTGCCCAGAGTCTCGTCTGCCGGTCTGCCCGATGTCGGGATCTGTACGGTCAATTCCAGCAAGTGCAAACAAAAAATAAAATGAATTAAAATGAATCCGCCACCCCCAAACAGTCAAGCTATATTTAGAAAGCAAAGCGTGTGACTCTTTAACTTGCCATTAAAATACAGTTGTTGGGAAAGGAATTAATTGAGTCGTCGATGCAGTATTGCAATCAGAAACGAATACCACATTTCGCACCTGACTTGAGGTAGATCTAGTAAGAAACTGCAGAAATGATGGGACTCTGGGGATGAGAGGAGTTCCCCCCTTTACCCTAAAAAAATGACCTTTATTTACACACACACACACACACACACACACACACACACACACACACACAGTCGTCACTACAGAAGTTCTTTCCGTTATCGTGAGCCAGACAAGACTTCCTTTCCTGCCATGGTGGAAATGCGCCTTCCGTATCACTTGTAAAAGGTGGAGGCCAGGCAAACCATAAGAGACTCTTAAATGCAGAGAACAAACTGAGGGTTGAAGGAGGGGAGGTGGGAGGGGAGGGGCTAAATGGGGGAGGGGCATTAAGGAGGGCACTTGCTGGGATGAGCGCTGGGTGTCATATGCAAGGGATGAATGACAAAATTCTACTCCTGGAATCATTATTACACTACGTGTTAACGAACTTGGCTTTGAATTTAAAAAATAAAATAAAGAGAAGACAGGAATAAAAACAAGGAAAAAGGAGGAGGCCAACTAAGGGGTGGCTGGGGGACTTTGTTAAACATGGAGGGAGAAGGAAAAACCTGATCCTCATCTCATACCCTCACACCATGAATTCCTGATGGATTAAAGACTTACGTGGGAAAGGCAAGACTTTAAAACTTTAAAAATATCTTTCTGACTCTGGGCAGGGAAGGTTATCCTCAACAAAAACTAAAAGCATTACCCACAAAAGAAATTATAGATAAAGGCGTGGCTCCATTAACATTAGGAACATCTGGGGTGCCTGGGTAGCTCCGTCGGTTAAGCATCCAACTCTTGGTTTCAACTCAGGTCATGATAATCTCATGGTTCGTGAGTTCAAGCCCCGCCTCAGGCTCTGCATTGTTAGTGTGGAGCCTGCTTAGGATTCTCTCGCTCTCTCTCTCTCTCTCTCTCTCTCTGCCCCTCCCCCAGTCATGCTGTCTCTGTCTCTCTCAAAATAAAATAAGCTTTGAAAAGTAAATAAATAAGGGCATGTGAGTGGCTCAGTTGGTTAGGCATCCAACTCTGGCTCAGGCCATGATCTTGTGGTTTGTGGGTTCGAGCCCCACGTCGGGCTCTGTGCTGACAGCTCAGAGCCTGGAGCCTGCTTCGGACTCGGTGTCTCCCTCTGTCCCTGCCCCTCCCCTGCTTGCGCTCTGGCTCTGTTTATTTATCCAAGAATAAAGAAACACTCTATTTATCCAAGAATAAAGAAACACTAAAAAATGTTTAATAAACAAATCAAAATTTTTAAAAATTGGAAACACCTGCTCATCAAAAGGTAACACGGAGAAAGTACGAGACACACGTTGAGACAAGACACTTGCAACACGAATGGTCCACGAGAGAGTAGGATCCGGAGTATACAAGGGACCCTTAAAATCGATTTAAAAAAACGGACAACCCAACTGAAAATAGAGAGGCAAAAGATACAATCAGGGAATTCACAGAAGAAACACAATGACCAATGAAAATACACAGAGATGCTGAGCCTCATTAGGAATCACACAAACGTGGATGAGACGCAATTTGTACCTACTGGTTTGACAAACACTTTATTTATTTTATTTTATTTTATTTTTAATTTTTTTTTAACATTTATTTATTTTTGAGACAGAGAGAGACAGAGCATGAACAGGGGAGGGTCAGAGAGAGGGAGACACAGAATCTGAAACAGGCTCCAGGCTCTGAGCAGTCAGCACAGAGCCTGACGCGGGACTCGAACCCACGGACAGTGAGACCGTGACCTGAGCCGAAGTCGGACACTTAACCGACTGAGCCACCCAGGCGCCCCTATAAACACTTAAAAGAATCGGCAAGGACAGAGATCAGTGGCAATCCTTACATTATTGGTGGGAAAGCCGGTTGGCTTTGAGCTCCGGACGACAGTCCGGTGCCCTTCCTGAAGTTGGGTCACTGGCGCGGCGGGCAGCACGTCCACTCCCGGGTGTGCTCATTAGGGAAACCCCGGCACCTGTGCCCCAGGAAGAAGGCTCAGGGAAGCACACATCCTGAGAGATGCACAGCACACTGGGAGGCAAGCTGCAAGCCCAGCACTGGGACGGGTGAGTGAAAATTGTTCTCGTCACAAAAGGAAACGCGGTGCAGAAGCGGAAATCTTCTATGCGTCGTCACGAGGAGGAGGCTTAGAAACAAAATTCTGAGTGGAAACAAACATGTTGCAAGAGGTTGCTTTTGGTATGGTGACGCGTTTTCTTTAGACCCCAAAGCAAGCCGAGCTAGATAATGCAGCGTTCAAGAGATACTCACCTGGGGCGCCCAGATGGCTCGGTCGGCGGAGCGTCTGACTCATGGTTTCAGCTCAGGTCACGTGATCTCACGGTTCCTGAGTCCGGGCCCCACATTGGGCTCTGTGTCAGTGCAGAACCTGCTTCAGATCCTCTGTACCCCCCTCTGTCTCTGCCCCTCCTCTGCTCATGCTCTCTCTCCTCCCTCAAAATTAAACATTTTTAAAAAAGAGACACCTATGTGATAAAACTTTCTTTAAAGGAGGTGATCATGAACACAAATGTTAAAAACTGAGGTCCTCTGGCGAGAGGAGGCAGACAGGCCAGGAGGAGCAGGCCGAGGTTGCCATGACCCTGGAAACGTTCCTGTTCCCGCCCTGCGCGTGACTCTTGGCAGCCAGTTTAGTTTCGTGCTTTATGACTTACCTCTGTGTTTCGTACCTGCATGCTTTTGTGTGTATTCGATACCACAGAATAAAACACTCAGATGTAATGCCCCTTATCTGTCTAGTTGGCTTCAGGGTAGGTTTGCACGTCTGGCACTTTCTCTAGAGTACAAGAGAGCACTTCTGTCCATTCAACAGAAAGTGCACAGCTCCGCCGTCTTGCTTAGAATAAGTCGGCATCTCGCTCCCTCCTTCCTGGAGACAGACCGCCGCCGATGGCCAAGATGAGATTCTGGCTGTCTTCTCACCCATTAGATCGTGTGCCTTGTCACGGCCAGTCCTCAGAAAAGGGTCGTGTGTGAAAACCGCAGCTACAACAACTCCTTCCTCCAGAGAAAAACCGGCCGCTGCGTCCCTTGGGACCCATGACCCTTGGTGGGGCATGCCTCCACATCACCTCACATCAGTACACATGCTTTCTTGCTACCCGAACACGGCCTGGGCCACTTTGCAGCAAATTGGCCACCCGGCCCAGAGTGCCAGCCTCTCTGCTCCCCGCGTCCCCAAGTGCGGGTCCTCCAGAGGAGAGCTGAGGTCAGCGGGCACTCTCCCTCTGGGCTGCACACCACTCTTCAGGAAATGAGTGAGCATGCCGGGCACTCGTGTGTTTTAGAGATCCCGGGAGCAGCTTCCAGATCCTCCCTTCCCCACCCCCACACGCCAAATCCACTTCTTATTTTTAAAGGGAAGAGCGTGAGAGAAAAAAAGCACAGATACGTAGGGTTGACTTTATGACGCGCATCCCTCCCTGGAGAGAAAAACAGCCAGGGTCCTGGTGCCGACTTGGTCAGCCCTGGGGCGGTTTCTCACCAGCCCCGGGCCTCAGTTTCCCATCTGTAACATGGAAGTTCTCTGCCAACTCCCCTCCGTTCTGCTGACTCACCTGTGAGTTTCTCACGGGGCCGGGATCAGACCCCTGGACGTTTTCAGAGCTGAAAACAAGGCCCTGGGGGGAGGGAGAGAGGGAAGGAGGGACGGAAGGAGGGATGGAAGGAGGGACAGAAAGCATGGACATCAAAAAATGATGCCCTATTTTGTAAGGAGTTGGAATGAAAACAACTCTTTTATTTACAAAACGTTCATCTGCCTTCTGTGTTTTACCACTGTATGTGCTTCCGTGGAAATGGGCCAAAGTGACCTGTGGTTATATCAACTTCGGAGGGTTTTTTTAAAAGTTTTATTCAGTTAAATCATCTGTACGCCCAGCTTGGGGCTTGAACTCGTGACCCCAAAGTCAAGAGTCATGGGCTCTGCCGACTGAGCCAGCCAGGTGCCTCCCGACTTCTGAACGTCTTGAGTCTGTTTGGACATGACTGTAATTCACTAGCAGGGAGACATGTTACGGGCATTCTCAGATTTTCTTATTTTTGTTGCCTTTTTATGCTTTGGAAAAATGTACATGTGTATTATACATATACATAATTAGCCAGAAAAAGCTACTTGATTTATAGAGCTAACAAGAACCAATCTAAAAATAAGCTTATTTTAATTAGTGTGAATTTCACAGCTAAAAATCTTTGGTAAGAAACAGTTTTGGTATTTTTTTCTCATCACATAGGATGTTTTGAAAATAATAAATAAAAGGAGCTCAATACTATGAGCAAATTTCTCCTGTGTCTTCTCAAAACTACCTGGTGAAATTGTTTGAAGACTCTGGCCATGTGGAAGCTGATTGAATTTATTATCAAATGAGTTTTGCAAGAATATGAGACAGTCCCTTTCTGGAAGTAATACAATCGTTGGCCTTTTTTTTTTTTTTTTTCTGAAAATTAAATGTAAGTCTTAAATCCGAATACTACTTAAAAGTTAAATATCAGGGCATCTGGATGGCTTAATCAGTTAAGTGTCTGACTCTTGATTTCAGCTCAGGTCATGATCTCATGGCTCCACAGTTTGTGAGATCAAGTCCTGAGTAGGGCTCTGCTTTGATAGCGTGGAGCCTGCTTGGGATTCTCTCTCTTCCCCCCACTCTCTGTCCCTTCTCCGTTCTCTCTCTCTCTCTCTCTCAAGATAGATAAATAAATTTTTTAAAAAGTTTAATATCAATTACCTGTGTACTTTTGCAAAGTATGAGATTTATAAGTATACTTTAATAACCGACATTGAGGATAAACCATAAAAGTTTTAAATTGTTTAGACAAAATGGTTTGCTTTCCATGTGCTGTTCTTGCCTTCTATCAACAGTAGAGTAAGAAAGCGTGGGCAGTCGACACCAGGATATTTTTTTCTCATATCCCCCAAATAAAATGTTGTGTCCCCATTTCAGAAATGCAGCAAGTGCATTATTTTCTCCTCAAGAAGTGAGGTTTTGTCTTCAGTGCGATGGGTAGGCTTCCCGAATAAGGAAGGGGGTGAGTCAAAGGAAACAGGCTTGTTTTCAGCCGATGACCTTTTAGAAGTTCATGAACGGCGAATTCTCATCCTGTTGCCAAAATAGTGGATGATTTCAAAGTCAGGGTGTGAAATGGTTGCTAAGGAAGTGTCCGGGCAGATGCCATTGTGCAGCAGAGAGAGCTCCGGTAGGAAGACGCCCATGTTCTGGAGAGTTCGGGACTACCTGGCCTCTGGCTCCCAGCGGCGATGGCCACACCGACTCCTTGTAGCAACAGGCCGTTCCTCTGACGTGTTTCTGAAGGGTGTGCTTTGTTTGCCCCCATCGACTTGATACAACCACTGAGATAGAGTAGGAGCCTTTTTTTCTTTTTCACTCGGCTCTCTGGAAATACTCACGTTTCCATTTGATAGACTATGGATTGTTTTACAAGCCCACCGGTAAGGCACGCCAGCTCTCTTGTCACTCAGCCCAAAGGCATTTCACAGATGCTTGTGTTTGTGTTTCGTGTTCTCTTCTAAATGGTGATTCAGAAAGATGCCCCACGTAAAGTTACTGGCCTCTGAAAAGTTCTAAAAACTCATTGCCCAGAGCTACTGCTTTGGTGAGCTCTCTGGGAATTCTTTTTTTTAAATAGAATTATTAAAGGAACAACAACAACAAAAAAACCTGTGAAAGTAAATAATTAAGCAGAGAGCTATACTCCAACCCTCTGGAATGAAGAGTTCTAATCTTGTCACTTTTGCTTCCACGTCGTGATCCTTTGTTCCCGGTGAAGGAAAGTTATCAGTAACATTAAAGATCTTGTTGACCTTCCCAGCCGCCTCCTGACGGTGGTCCAGAAGCAGTGGCATTTAGGGACCTGGTGTGTTCATTTCCGTTTAACTTTTATGTGTATGTTCAAGAGCAACATGGAGTCTCTTGTGCATGCTTTTAAAATACGCATAACAACACACGATTATTTCTGTGTCCCCACAATTTGCTTTGTCCCCTTAACATTCTAATTCCTGTTATTGAAAAACTATTCGTATTAAATAGTCACTTTCAAAAGGGACTTGAAATGCAAAGGAAGTACAAAAGTCAAAGATAATTCTGTCCAAGTCATGTTCATTTTACCTTTACACGTCTAGAAGTTCTGTCCGTTTCCGCTGACATTCTGCTGTAGTGTTGTTGTTTTTTTCCAATTTGGCTTTCAGGGGAGAGTGTTTAAATTGGAAAGGCCCCTCATTGGAGATTCTTAAAGACGCTGGTGTAACAGGCAAGTGAATTTCCTACACAATCGCCAGATCTTTTTTTAATTGAAAAGTTTTGAAGGAAGTTTTTCCGAAATGACGTCGTAAACACTTCTCGACCTTAAAAAGGAAAGAAGAAACAAAACATGTTGAGCCTGCTTATTGCATCGCATGATTGGTTGTAATACATCTCTTTGAAGATTTTCCAGGGGTAAGGGTGATTTTTCCTTGTTACAAATGGCCCTGTGTGGTTCTGAGTTGTTATATCTAGATTTTATGGGTTTTCCTTTCCATTTACTTACTGTCACACTGACAGATATTTTTGCTGTCAGCCGTGGTTAAAATTTCGGAAAGCCTCTCCTTCCTTCTCTTACCTGCTTCTTAGGAGATTGTCACCTGAAAAATTTGACAATAAACGAATTAACCCAAGCTAGCCTTTTATCAGTGGGGAACTCTATTTAGAGCAGAAGCCTCTTTTCTTCTTTATTCTTAGTTTTGGCTGTGTCCTCATCAAAATCACTAAACCTGAGGATCTGAACTTTTCCAAGATGTGATCCATAGAAAGAAAAAAATAAACATTTGGAAATTAGAAGTACTTTCTGACTTCTAAAGTTTATACTGTTGAGAATATGGGAGGAAACAGTCAAGCAACGGGGAACACGTTGTCGTCACAAAACATAAGATCAGCTTTTCAGACATTTCTGTCATAGCAACACGAGGCAAACTTCCTTCATTATTTCAGATGTGGAAACTTCTAAGAGGACTCGTAATGTTGACATGCATTGATTGCTTAAACAAATAAGAGAAATGATATTTTCGAGCACTAAAAGGATTATTTCTTCTGCCAAGAGGTAAGAGACCAGGTATGCATGAGCATATTTTAAAACAATCATTTGTGCCGTTTGAGTAGACAAACAGTGAGCAAAAGCTCACTGATTTGAACCCGAAGGCATTTGAAATGAAAATTCGGAGTGTGGATACGTGTTTTCACAGATCATTTTGCCTATCGACTTAAGAAAAGGATCTGACCGAGGGAAATGACAAGAACGAGTCTGCTGAAGGAATCACGTAACTGTGGGTAAAGAACTCCCTCCACGGATGTCTGTGAAAAGAGTGGTTTGGGGGCCAGATGCATTCCTACACCTCCGCATGTTGCAAGGCTGGAAGGGGTCGGCCTGTTTCACCGTGGGCGCCTCCAGACGCTAAAATTTTGCATCTTCCGAAATACCCTGACCTACAGATTTTCCCTCCATCACGAATTCTTGCTTCCCAGCAAAATGGAGCCCAGACTTCCTCCCTTGTTATGCTAAAGAAAGAGTCCCAGCCTTTGTCCCCGGAAACCGGAAACTGTCTTCTCCTAAGTAGATTCCTTTGGGGAGTAAAGTTCCCATTCAAATATGTAATGAGAAATGATGATAAACATTAGATCACAGAGCAGGGGAGGGATCCTGTGTACAAATGAAGACAGAGAGACCCAGAGAGGGAAAGTGGTGACCCAGGTAAGGCTGCACCCCTGGGGCTAAGCCGGTCCTCTTTACAGGTGAGACGGGAAGCTCGGAAAGACATAGAAAGCATCAGAGGACAGGGGGCTGAGGGCCGTCTCTAGAACTTCCGATGTGACACAGAAACTCAGACCTAGGAAGCAAAGGGTTGGGAGGAGGGGTTCAAGTTCTTGGGCTCTTTCCCTTATGTTCTAGGGCTTTGCTAGACGAGACAGGCGGACGTAAAAGCGTTGAGGGCCATAAAAGGAGCATTTAGCCTAAGTAGGCTGCATTTAATAACTGAAGCGCTTTTCCCTGGAGCTCTAGACGTAATCCCTGGAAAGCGGGGTGGTTTCCTTGCCGGACTTTCTTCAGACCATACAATGCTTTATTGTTCGCCTTGTCACTGGGCCCAAAAGCATTTTGCATTGTTTCCATAAGATGTTATCAGGGTTAAACATTGTTTTAGTCTCGCGGAACTACGAACATTGCAGACGGATCTTTTAAAGAAGCACTTCAAGCCCAATAACACACGTATGGTGACTATCCGCCGGGCCACGCTCTGTGGGCCTGTCCGCCCAGCCCCGGCCCTGTGCGGGTCACACGGGCTCAGTCCACGGCCGGTGGCCACTGGAGTTAGCCCGGGCGTGGCCGTGGTTAGGCCCCCGCGGTGTCCTCGTGCAGACAGGGCCGGGGGGGTCCACAGACTCCCCCCGGTGCTGCCCCCAGCTTCTGAGCTGGAGCCTCACTGAGGCGGGGGAGGGGCGCAGGGCTTTCCAGATTCTCCTTTTGCTTCGTTTGCATTTCGTTTCTCTTTTTACACCGGAGATTTGATCCACGTGAGATCAGGATCTGGGAGTTACACTTTTTGCCATTTTCACAGACGCATTCCTTGTTTCCCTTGCAGAATTGTTGACCAACGTAGTAAGGTTGTGGGAGGAAATGAGTGGGAGTCGGCAGAAACCTCCACCAGGCCGCTGCCCCTCATCAGAAGGTGGCTGTCGGGCCTGGGGGTTCAGGGATGTGCCCGCGAGCCGGGCCTCACTCCCGTCTGCAGGGCCCGGAGACATGTGGCCAGAGCCACACTGGTAGCCGTGAGGCCGCTGAGACCCCGCGGCGGCCAGCATGTGTGGCCGGCTGCCGGAACCATCTCTGGCCCCCGGGGCCTTGCAGGTGCCACAGAGTGAAGCCGGTTCAACTCTCAGGTTTCTTTCACTCTGTGGGAACAGAGCGGCCCCTGTGGGGTCCCTGGGGCTCCCCACAGTTCAATCAGTACAGAAGCAGCATCTATTTGGGGTCCTGTCTTTCAGTCATAGGTCGTACTGGGCACGACAGACGGAAATAGTAACAAAACATGAGCCCTGCCCTTGACACCTCTGTCTGTAAATCAGATTCTGCCACCTGCACTGTGTCCCCCGGGGAGGACTGTGTCCCCCGGGGAGCACAGGCCTCGGGCGAGGAGTGAGGGCATACCTTGCAGGCCTGTTGGTGGGGTTAGCGGGACCTGCAGGGGTGCGTGTGAGGGGGCCGTGTGCACCTGGGCTGGGGCGGCCAGCTCTTTCTGTTCCTCACTTAGCCCTTCCCCTGTGCTGAAGTCATGACATCAGTGGTTAGAGAATGAAGTGACATCCACGTGAAGTGACATCCTCCGAGGGGACACGGAGGACGGTGGAGAGGCCAGCTTGAAGGCTGGTAAACACCTTTAGAGCAGGGATGATGAACCCGGAGCCGTGAGCCTGCCACCCTCCTGGAAGGACAAGCTGTGTGTCCTGTGAACAGAATCCAAAGTGACTCCATTGTTTCTGGGACGGAAACTCAGAGCATAGCTTCAAGCCCCTGAAACTTACATAGCTTCTTGAAATAGAAGGCTGCCTGTTACATATAAATTTCCATACAGAGAGCATTCTGGAAGGATACAAGGAAAATGTGGTTTTATCTCGGCAGTGGATATGGTGATTGGGGGTTGGGAGGGAGACTAGCATTTCCCATGCAACACGTCTCTGTGTGTTTGTTTTCTTTTTTAACAAAGCAGATGTCCCTTGACGATTCCTAAGTCCCTGAGCACTCAGAGATGTGACGCCATCTGATGTGACACTTTGATTCACTGTCAGTGGGCCCTCCTAGGGCTTGGGACTCTTTTCTAGTCCTGAGAAGAAAAGCCTACCTTTTTTTTTTTCTTTGTAATTCTGCATTTAGCTTTGCTTTGTTTTTATTTGGTAATATTTTTATTGTAATGTTCTCATGGAGATTGAAACTAAGATCTCGCCAGGATTCCTTTTTTTAGCAGAGAAATTGTTTTCTTCAGATGTTACTATATCTGTGAGTACTTTCTGGAATTATATCATAAGAAAAAATCAATCACATTATAGATTAAGGACAGTCTTTTCATCTACAAGGAGCTGGTGTCTGTAGAGTCCCCCACAATGCTTGAGGGTAGCGTGCTACGTGAATAGCTTGTTATATTTAGATCGCGCACACAAACTCACAAAGGCTGAAGTGCTAAGAAGTGGGCTAGATAGTTCTTAGAATAGAGCACGGAGGCCCCTTTCTCTTCTCAATTCCATGTTAGAAAATGCTCTATAATCTTTGTTTAGATATGAGACACTCTGCTCACAGACAAACCTGCTAATGTTTTTACATTTTTATTTGAATGTGATTTCTATGATTATGCGCTTTCCAAGATTTTCACAGGGTATAAAAAAAAAACTATTAGCAATTAAACTTTTGCTTAATTTTAGTTACACGCTTGGCAGCATATAGGGTATATCCAGCCAGAAGTCTGCATATACTCTTTTCTTTGGCAGAGAAAAAGCAAGGGATTCTAGCAACATGCGTCACTGTTTAAATTAACCAATACAAATTACCACAAGCGCTATATCTCAACTTTTTCCTTTTTTGATATAGGTTATAGTTTCCACGGACCACCCCGTCGACTCTAAAATTCATGTGCGTGGTTTGGCGGGGGCCAGACTCTGGCTATCAGATGGTCGAACCATCAGCTACTTGTGGGTATTTGAATTGGACTTAATTAAAAGTAGATAACATTAAAAATGTAATTCCTCAGCTGGTTTGGCCACCTTTCAAGCACCCCGTAGCCCCCTGTGATGGCCACACGTATGGGCAGCACAGATCTAGAACATTCCATCATCACAGAAAGTGCTACTGGGCAGCGTTAGTCTAGAATATACATACTTCATAAGCAGGGCTGAAATGGAAATGTTTCCATGATACTTTTTAACTTGTAATGAAGAAAAAGACGCAGTTTCGTGTAGATTCTTTGTGGACCAGAAACCAAAATACACATACGAACTTGACAGTTTGCTTCGTACTGTTCTCACTTAGCATGTAACATACTTGCCTTTGTGGAACCCAATGCCTGTGTGTTTTGTCTGGCTTTCATTTAGACAAAGGGAGGAAAGTGTGAGAATAACAAAGATGATTACACGGTCACAGTGTTTCTCTGGCTTCATATCGAAAAATCTGGTTCAAACGCGGACGCAGCAAGCCTTTGGGTGGGGTTAGTACGTTAACTGCCCTTCGTTGACGTTCAAGAAAAACTGATTTCACAGACCAGTCTGGACTCCCTATCTTTTTTCCCCGAGTACTCTTTGGATTTCTAGCCCTACGTTATCATTATTGACATATTTATCATTTGTTTGTGACAGGTTAAGCTTCAAAAGTTCTTCGAAATACCACACGATAGGATTCTTTCCATAGGTGTTCTGACGCTATTAAGGCATAATCTTGCATTTCCCTATAAATATGGAAAAGTTTGAGAGATAAATGAAGCAATGTTTATTTATTTTTGAGAGAGAGAGAGAGAGAGAGCGCACGAGTGGGGGAGATGCAGAGAGGCAGACAGAGGATCTGAGGCGGGCTCTGTGCTGACAGCAGAGAGCCTGACGTGGGGCTTGAACTCACCAACCGTGAGATCATGACCCGACCCAAAGTCGGATGCTCAGTCGACTGAGCCACCCAGGTGCCCCAAGTGAGCACATTTAAAACAAATGACTACCTTATACCACATACCAAAATTACCCCAAAATAGATCAAAGGCCTTAATGTAAAAGCTAAAACTATAAAGCCCTTAGAAGAAACATAGATGTAAACTGTATGGCTTCAGTATAGACAATGCTTTCCTACATAGGACAGTGAAAGCACAGACATCGAGGGAACAAACAGAAACCAGGCCTCATCAAAATCAAAGATGTTTGTACTTCAAAGCACATTATCAAAATGAGAAGACCAACCCACAGGTGGGAGGACATATTTGCAAATCACAGGATCTACTGTCTGGAATATATAAAGAGCTCTTGGACTCAACAATAAAAGGACAAATGGTTAATAGTTGAAAATGAATAGATATTTCTCTCAGGAAGACATACAAATAAATGGCCAACAGACACATGAAAAGATGCTCGGCACCATTAGTCACTAGGTAAATGCAAATCAAAATCGCCATGAGACACTCCTTCGCACCCATTAGGATGGTTAACATGAAATATACAGGCATCAAATGCCAGGAAGGGCGTGGAAAAATTGGAACCCCTTGTGCACCATTGATGGGAAAGGAAAAATGGTGCAGCCACTATGGAAAGCAGTGTGGCAGTTTCTCGAAGAGTTAAACATACAGACACCCTATGGCCTCCCAGTGCCACCAGTAAATATATACCCAAGATCACTGAAATTGTGCATTCACGTGAAAACTCATATTGGAGCGTTGATAGGAGTGATGGGAGAATAGCACCAAAGTGGAAACAGCCCAAATTCTATCTACCGATAGATAGATCAACAAAATGGGGTATGTTCACACCATGGAGTGTTATTCAGCCATAAAAAGGAGGAGGCACCGGTAACATGCTGCAACATGGATGAGCCTTAAGAAGACCATGCCAAGCGAAAGAAGCCCGTCACAGTGACCACCCACTGCGTGATTCCACTTCCATGAAGGGCCTGGGGTGGGCGGAGCCACAGAGACGGACGTAGGCGAATGATTGCCAGGAGCTGGGCACAGAACGGACAGAGAGTGAATTCTCACCTGTGTGGCCTTTCCCTTGGGGGTGAGGCATGTTCTGGAAGTAGATGGTGGTAATGGCCACACAGCCTTGGGAGTACAGACCCCACTGAATAAGGTGTGCTTTTAAAGGGTGCATCTGATGCTCTGTAGGCATATATTATATGCCGATCAGATATTTTACTTTTTATTTATTTTTTAAATGTTTGTTTTTGAGAGAGAGAGAGAGAGAGAGAGCACAAGCGGGGAGGGGCAGAGAGAGAGGGAGACACAGAATCGAAAGCAGGATCTAGGCTCTGAGCTGTCAGCACAGAGCCCGACGCGGGGCTCGAACCCACGGACCGCGAGACCGTGACCTGAGCCGAAGTCGGATGCTCAACCGACCGAACCACCCAGGTGCCCCGCAATCAAATATTCTAAAATAAATGTACATTTACATGGACATAATTCTTGGTTTCTCTCTGTGACCCCTTAAGCTCATAACAAGTCATTTGTTGGCAGGGCCATCTCCAACAGAGGGAAAGAATCTAAGCACAAGTGGCAGAACGTAAGGAGAGGTGTTTTGGGGTAGAAGGCATCTCTTTTTGCTTGAGCTAAAACTGAAAATTAGAAGTAGAGTGTGCTGTTTGTGAGCCAGCCAATTCAATTATAAAACAACGAAAACTTTGAAAGACTCGAGTAGTTAGCATCTTTTTAAGTCAAAATTGCCTGTTATATAATCTTTCAACGGCTGCACAGAAGAGCCCTGAGTCACATAGTGTTCCCACACGTGTCCAAAGTTTGAAATAAATGGAATGATTCTGTGCGCCCTGGCCAACCGTGAGGCACATTTATTTCCATTTATTCGTCTCCATCTTTGCATCTGTGTTTAAATACCCCCGTGCCTGCAGGTCTGGTGACTTCATTTCCTGGGTTCTATAAAATCCCAGCCCGGACAGACAGCTTGCAGGAAGTGGTTTTCCACATGACATGTAAACAGTAAGAAAGAGGGCATAAAAAAATAAACAACCCGACTAGTTTGCAGAACACAATTGCATGCAGAATTGACCTTAATTTGCAGACGCCTTTGGATTATCTGCTAGGGTTTCCAGGCCACCGTCTACACTTTCTGTGGGGCTTTCCAGCTGGGCACGAAACCAAATTAACAAACCAGACTTCAAACAAGGCTCTTCTGAGGCCCTGTAAGCAACGTGTTAGTAGGTACCATAAGCATATACAAGGATGAACCTGCCTATCAGGAAAAGCGTGCTCTTTCCAGGCTCGACGTTTTATTTTGAGGTGCGAAAGCAGCTGTCAGCAAACCCCTTTCTCGTGGCTCCAGTCTTCATGGCCTGTCAGTAACGGTGGCTGTTTTCTCGTACCCGTGTTCCTTGACACTCTCACCCGGGATTATACTGCAGGGACAGTGGCCACGGGGACAGGGACTGTACAATAAGGTAGAGGGACAGGTGCCAGCAGTTAGGAACTAAGGACAGGTGTGTGGCCGTTTACCTACTGGGATTTTACTGACGTTGTCTTTAAAAATATTTTCTTGTGCTTTCAGAGGAGATGTTTTAGAAAACTAAACTAGATTGTTATGTTTTTCAGTTTTATTTATTTGTTTTGAAAGAGAGAGAGCACAAGTGGGGTAGGGGCCGAGAGAGAGGGGGAGAGAGAGAATCCCAAGCGGGCTCGGCACTGTCAGCGTGGAGCCCGACGCGGGGCTCGAACTCACAAACCATGAGATCGTGACCTGAGCCGGAATCTAGGGTCGGACGCTTAACTGACTGAGCCACCCAGGCGCCCCTGAACTAGATTTTTCAAACCAAAAGCAGAAAGTTTTCAACAAACTTCACTGTTTAAATTAATGGCCATAGAATATTTTTAAAAGGCTGTATCTGGGGCGCCTGGGTGGCTCAGTCGGTTACGCGGCCGACTTCGGCTCAGGTCCCGATCTCGCGGTCCGTGAGTTCGAGCCCCGCGTCGGGCTCTGTGCTGACGGCTCAGAGCCTGGAGCCTGTTTCGGATTCTGTGTCTCCCTCTCTCTGACCCTCCCCTGTTCATGCTCTGTCTCTCCCTGTCTCAAAAATAAATAAAACGTTAAAAAAAAAATTTAAAAAAAAAAGGCTGTATCTAAACTCTGTAGATTTTCCCAAAGGGATAGTAATCACAGTAATATCGCCTCATCTACAGGGCTTGATTTTTTTTTTTTTTGCAAACAGATTTTTGGCACTAGAATATATTAAAACCAGTGTGATTTCCTAAATTGGTTTGTAATGATACCTCTCATTTCTTGAGCGCATCTGAGGAAAATGCTAATATTCCTTCTTTTCCAGGTGGTAGAACTGAGATTCAAAACGATAAGTAAAATGCCCAACGACAACCGCTAAGAATCCAAGCAGAGATTCGGATCCCGGGTCTTCCCCTGGCACAGCCCAAACGTTTAATCCCCCTGCCGCACTGCTCCAACCACAGGTTTTCTCCTACAGTCTATGCTGACCTGGATTTTGTCACATAAAGGCAGCATTTCAAGGCAGTCAGGCACGCTGTTAATGCACTCCGCCATGCGCTAGCTGAGGGGGATCTCGGGCCTCAGTTTCTTCATGTATAATATGGGGAGTAATGCAATGGAAGTTATTATTTCTACCTTCCGATTGTCGTCAAGCTGCATTGCTCCCAGAACAGCACTGGACCATAGACGCATTCATTCAGACAGAGCTGTTACTGTGGGCAAAAGGTTTTCTGTGCCTCCAGCTCAAGGTCAGACTAGGTAGAATGCGCAGTGCTGAAACATTTGTGTCCTTCAGTGCAAGTGTGAGTAACACAAAGCCACTTAAGTAGGACTGTATGCTACTCTTTAAAACTGTATGATGGGGGCGCCCCGGGGGGCTCAGTCGGTTAAAGCATCTGACTTCGGCTCAGGTCATGATCTCGCAGTTCCTGAGTTTGAGCCCTGCTTCAAGTTCTGTGCTGATGGCTCGGAGCCTGGAGCCTGCTGCGGGTTCTGTGTCTCCTTCTCTCTGCCCCTCCCTCGCCTGTGCTCAGTCTCTCTCTCTCTCAAAAATAAATAAACGTTACAAAAAATAGTAAAACCTTATTGTTTGGCTAGACAGATAGGGCAGAAAAATATGAAATGAATAGCACTATAAAATATTTGAACGAAATCCCCAAAATACAAGAACTCTCACGGTGGGATTTTCAGGAGAAAAACATTTTGGCGGTGTCTTTAAGGAAAGAAGAAACAGGTGAGCCGATGGCCCTCTGGAGAGTTGCTGACCAATAGTGTGAATACTGGGCTGGGGGGGGGGGAGGGACCCCGGACACGCCGTCCTCCAGTAACTGTGCATACGTCCCAGCTGCTAATGAGCGCGGTGTCCTACAAATCCTGATCACATATGGGTCAGTGAGTCACCAGATTTTAGACCAAGCCTTGTGTTCGTCTGTGGCCAATTTTTGGCATGAACAATTTCCTTTATTCTCATTCCCAGACTTTAAAAGTTTTTGTCATTGCCGGAGTAGGTTCCTTTTTTCTTTTGTTTTCCCTCCTTCCCCTTTTCTTTGTCCTTTTCCTTCCTTGCTCCTTTCCTTCCTTCTTACTCTCTGTTGTGTGCAAGACCTTGGGGGAACCTCCACGTCTGAAACATCCGCAGCAGGAGTGTGGGACACCCGCTGTTGGGGAGAGAGGGACCCTGTCCCCAGAGCTGGCTGAGAAAGCTGAATATAGGCCACGTAGAAAAGGGTGCTAATTATTTGCCTGAGAACAATTATGGGTGAGTGACAAAGCTTTTCCCAGTCTAAAGTGACAGAAGAAAAAGAATGCATAGTGAAATTTTCACAGAGTGATACAGACTAGCAGTTGCTGTATGTCTGTGTTCTAATTCACTGAATTTGCAAGGATCCATTGTGTGATGTGACTGTAAAACATAGTTACAGAACAGGTTTACAAAACTGGAAATTGGCTTTCTCGTGTCTCCCTCAGCCCCACCATCTTTTCTTTAAAATGTTTCTGAACTCTAAACATCTGGTAACCACTGATCGTGAGTGGTAATGAACCTTTAAAAAGGTGTTATTTATTTTTTTTTTTTCTCTTTTTTTTTTTTTGAACGTTTATTTATTTTTGGGACAGAGAGAGACAGAGCATGAACGGGAAGGGGCAGAGAGAGAGGGAGACACAGAATCGGAAAGAGGCTCCAGGCTCTGAGCCATCAGCCCAGAGCCTGACGCGGGGCTCGAACTCACGGACCGCGAGATCGTGACCTGGCTGAAGTCGGACGCTTAACCGACTGCGCCACCCAGGCGCCCCAAAAAGGTGTTATTTAGAAAGGCCACACACTGGATTTCCATGAGGGGTGGAAGCAGATGGTCATTGACTAGGCACACAGCTACTTCCGGTCACTGACCGTAGTTCTGGCCACACAGCGGATGTATTGTTTAAATGTTTATAGGGGCGTCTGGGTGGCTCAGTCGGTTAAGCATCCGACTGTAGATTTTGGCCCAGGTCGTGATCTCACAGTTCCTGAGTTCGGGCCCCATATCGGGCTCCATGCTGGCAGTGTGGAGCCTACTTAGAATTCTTTCTCTCTGCCCCTCCCCAGCTCTCTTTTTCTCTCTCTCAAAGTTAATATATAAACTTTAAAGAGAAAGTTAAAAAATTGAACAAAATATTGATATGATAATTTACATCTCATTTTTCTTTGAAAAAAATGATATTTTGTTAACTGCTGTATTAATCATAGCAGATATAATATGCATATGGCTTATAATTACATATTAATTATTCACATCAAAACACCAAGCTTTTTATGTTTATAATAACGGAGCCTGCTTTTTTAATCTATTTTTTTTTTAATTTTTTTTTTAACGTTTATTTATTTTTGAGACAGAGAGACACAGAGCATGAACGGGGGAGGGTCAGAGAGAGAGAGGGAGACACAGAATCCGAAACAGGCTCCAGGCTCTGAGCAGTCAGCACAGAGCCCGACGCAGGGCTCGAACTCACATACCGCAAGATCGTGACCTGAGCCGAAGTCGGACGCTTAACCGACTGAGCCACCCAGGCGCCCCTTTAATCTGCTATTTTTAAGCATCTAGTTGTGACATGATATCTTAACCTCATGTTGACCATTTTGAATCTAAAGAAAAAGCCAGAGGTGCCTGGGTGGCTCAGTTGGTTAAGTGTCCGACTCTTGGTTTCAGCTCAGGTCATGATCTCACAGTCTGTGGGATCAAGCCCCACGGCAGGCTCTGTGCTGAGAGCATAGAGGCTGCTTGGGATTGTCTCTCTCCTTCTCTCTCTGCCCCTCCCCTGCATTCTCTCTCTCTCTCCCTCTCTCTCTCTATCTACGTCAATAAAGAAACATTTTAAAAAATAACAACAAAAAAGAAAAAAACCAGACTCGTATATCAAGCAAAACTGAGGGGAAATTGAAAACATTCTTACAAAATTATGAAGGACCCAGCAGAGATCTTGCCGGTGACCCGCTGACAGAGTAAAGAATATTAACTGACGGGGGAATTATTATCTGATACCGTTCCCCTGACTTCCCAAAGTCATTACTTGACTTACTTCGTGTGTGTGAATTTCTGGGGCATTTACATTTTCTAGCTGCAGTGGGAAATGTAACGTCCCTTCTTACCTTCCTGTGTTTTCAGTCATCTCTATGAGATTGAGCGTAAACTTTTTGGGGCAGACCAGAAGTGGGCTTTGAGGCCAACTGGCCCCACGCAGATCCCAAACCCACAACCTCCCAAACCCTGGGCCCCTGCCCCGTGGCTTGCCAGCTGTGGGACCTGGGACAAGTCCCTAAATTTCTGTGAACTCAATGATCTCACCTTTAAAATGATCATGATGACGCCCGTTTTAAAGGATTAGATAAAAATGGGGCACAATCAGAGGGCACAAGTGTTAGCCCTTAATCTCCCTCCAGTCTGGGAGGCCCCCCTATTTTATTCTTTTGAATGCATCCAGCAAGATGCTTAGCACACACGCTTCACTCAGTCATCGTTCAATAATATTTATTGAAAACCTGTGAGCAGGTATAATGAGAGAAGCATGGGGAGGAGATCAACAAACCTGGCCCAGGCCAACTAAACAGCCGTGTGATGTAAGAAACGTACCCACGCCTTAACTTTCCCATCTTTAAAGTGGGGCAGTCTAATGAATAATTGCTTGAAGTAGAAAGGGAAGGATGCCGGAAGGGAAGGATGCTGGAAGGGAAGAAGGTAGAGGAAGAAGGGGGAAAGAAGCCAAGGTTGAAATAAATGCTTTCGGTGAACCGTGAGTCCTGAGAAGACAAAAGCCATGAACGTGGCCACAGAGAAGAGTTAATTCATATGGAACTGTTTGCTTCTAAGTTAGGTTTCATCATTCAAAATAAAGGAAAGAAACATTAGAATACGTTTTTCTAAAGGGAGCGGCGTGATGGTGTGAACCAATGCCCTTGGGAAATCCAGTGGCCGCGTCAGGCACAAAGGCAAAGCCACGGATCACCTGACCGTGTCCACGGCAGGCCTGAGCTTGGAGAAGCACCAGGCATGCCGGGAGTGCTCATGAAATGTCAGTTATGATGACGGTACTAATAATTATAACATCAGTTATACATATTTTATATATATATTTAGACTTATAATACCAGCGTCATTACCATCACCCTGCTGGCTGGGATACACAAACACTATCATTCTATTAAATATACAGTGCATCGTAAATTGCCCCTTTATATGTAATAAGACGCCTCCTGGAAATAAAGTTTGAGTAGAGAGCACTTAGGAACCTTAGAACTTCACAGTAAAGAACTGGTTGAAAAGTGCCCACCGACAAAGCAAAGAAACAAGTTCGAACCTTGTAGAGTCAGTAGCAGATGGGACGCCGAAGGATGGTGACGAATATCTGGGGGGAAACGCAATCCTCGCGCATGTTTTTTTCTTTAACGTTGGCATTGGCGCAGCAGCCAATTCCACGTTTGGGAGCAACTAGCTTGGAAATGAGTTTCGAGGAATCAGGAGGAGGCGGTGCGTGCCGGGAGTTCTCCCCGGGGCCGCAGGGAGCGGCCCAGGGACTGGCTAGGGGACTGGCTGGCCTTCCGCTCACTTGCTCCGGGCTGGGAGACAGTGGAGGAAGAATGAATGAAATCACAGTTAAACTCCAGCCAGGGATGGGAAGCGTGTGCTGCTGCGGCCTGGGGCCTCTGCTGCGCCCCCTTGGAGCTCCTCTGTGCCGCACTGTCCCCTGCGCCTGGCTGGAGGGCCTGTGCTGATAGAAACTTCGGGAACATCAACCTGCGGTTATGCCCGAGTCTCATCGCAGCGCTCATGGAAGATAGAAACAAGCCGCCAGCTCTGCTTCCCTGCAAAGCCCAGTCCCCAGAAATGACGTCAGGCTCCCCGGGCGGCGTGTCCAGCCTCCTGTCCAGTCCCCCAAGGATTTCTTCTCTGTGATCCTTGAAAAACAAAGTTTATCGGCCATGCGATCCCTCGCCACTGTGAAGCTGGAGCCCCCGGAGATGCTGAGAAGGCGTCCGGGGAGCTGTGGGTGCGCGTCTTGCCACGGGATGAAGAACCACGGAGACCCAGAGCATCCTGGCCACCGCAGAGAAGGCTGGCGCCTCTACAGAACCCACCCAGGGACTTCTGGAGATGATCTCGACACCAAAGGTGAAGAGGGAGCTGGAGGAGACCTCGAGGCAGCCCGCAAATACAGGGCCTTTGGGCTGCCCGTCCGCCTGGCACATCTGGACGGCCAAAGCCATGTGCTATTGGGCTCGGCCTGGATGGAACACTGGGACACCGGCCGGGAGAGAAGCCATAAATGCCAGACTTTAAGGATGGGCAAGGGGAAACAAACTACCGCAGTCAAACAGCAGACCGTGTGCTTACCCTTCTTCCACCATGTGACGCTAGGAGTCTGGTTTCCCTGTCTGACAGAGGCTCCTCTGTGGCCCTGGGGACGCCGGGGAGGGGGCTGTGTGGGACACCCTCTGCCTTTAGTCTCATGGCTGCTCTTACTTGCGTGCCTCACAGATGCCTTTCAAGAGCCCCAAGCTCTGCGTCCCCCAGAATTAGCCTAATGCCATCAGGCGTAAAAAATATATCACACTCCAAGATGAGAAAGCTTTGTGACTGGGCAACTCTTGCTGTATTGACTGTACATGGAAAGAGAAGGAAGTAAAATAACTTAAGGGGTGTCTTTGGTCCTTAAAAAGAAAACATTTCTAGAGAAGAGTCATGGGGTTAGATCGCATACGATTTATTCTACAATCAGAATCCCTTTGGATTCAAAAATAAAAAAACTGAAATTAGGGGCGCCTGGGTGGCTCAGTCGGTTAAGCAGCCGACTTCGGCTCAGGTCATGATCTCGCGGTCCGTGAGTTCGAGCCCCGCGACGGGCTCTGTGCTGACAGCTCGGAGCCTGGAGCCTGTTTCAGATTCTGTGTCTCCCTCTCTCTGACCCTCCCCCATTCATGCTCTGTCTCTTTCTGTCTCAAAAATAAATAAACGTTAAAAAAATAATAATTAAAAAAAAAACCCTGAAATTAGCATTGGTTGGACACGTTGATTTTTATCAATATGTGCAATTGAGCACAAAATGATTTTATATGAGGCGAAACAGAAACGGTATTTCTTCCCGGATGTGGTTTAGAGCTCACCTTTCAGCCCACCTCAAGTATAGTTTAGTAAACATGAAAAAGATGAGAGTGGAAAAGTAATTAAAGCCACCACGGAGGCCCAGGGACCTACATGGTCGGGGCACTTCACAAACTGCTCTGGGTGTAATTTTCCACACTTTCAGTGAGGACATTGGACTAGGTCACCTTCAGGGAAGGTCTTTTCAGACGTGGCTATTTCATGATCTATCCGATAGGTGACGAACTCTGCCGGCTGCAAATGGTCTTTGGAAACCCATGAACAAGGCGATGCGTTCCGGCATGCTGATCCCTAATACTCTTTTCTTCACCTTGGGAGTGGGTTTGCGCCTTTGGGGCCACGTTGTCACAGAGCGGAAGGAGACAAACCGAGGTCTTAGAGAGCCCGTCGCTTCTCTCCTTGCGAAAAAGGCAACGCACCGTGTGCCGGGCCCCAGTGAGGGATGGTTTGGCCCTGAAAAGCGGGCAGGTCCTCGCTTGGCCGGACCCCATCCTCTCATGCCAAGTGAGAATCCATGGATTCAAGATGTCCCCGCACCTTTATTCCTTGCACTGCATTTGTCATGTGTCACGACGCTCACCTCTGTCAGGACGTAGCCTGGGGCACTTGAATACCATCTAAGGTTATTAAAAACACCCTGAAATCTGCATGAAACACTTTGTTCTGTGTCCCATCTTCTTTCTAAAATGTATCTTTGGACATGTCCCAAAAAGTTTCCCCCCCTTCACCTGGGCAGAACTGCCCGAATGACGAGGTCTCACAACCGCTGCGGGCATCACGGGATTGTCCCCGTCTCGAGAAGCAGGCCCGGGGTTCCCAGGGCCCCTTTCTCTCGCCAGCGGCCAGCACACCGTGGGCATCACATCACACCGTCTGCCCAGACATCTGCACTTACAGCAACTTAAGCCTGTCTGGTATCTTTTCATTTTGCTGTAAGTAAATGAATGTTTTCCAAACCTCACGACATGGTAAGGGGAAGTCACACCAGACTTCAGGGCAACAAATGCCATGCCTCTCTAGAATAAGGGACTGAGGTGCAGACCTTGAGTAAACCAGATTGGGCCACAAGGTTGGCGATGCACGAACCTTCTGAAAGAGCCTCGTCAAAGAAACAATACACATGAAGGTTCAATTTCCTGCCATTTTTTAGGGATTTTTCCTCTGGAGAACTACAAATGCGCCTGAAAATGATTAGAAACCAGGGGCGCCTGGGTGGCTCAGTTGGTTGAGCGTCCAGCTTCAGTTCAGGTCACGATCTCTCGGTTCATGGTTTCGAGCCCCGTGTTGGGCTCTGTGCTGAGAGCTTGGAGCCTGGAACCTGCTTCCCATTCTGTGTCTCCCTCTCTCTCTGCTCCTCCCCTGCTTGTGTGCCCTCTCTCTCAAAAATAAATAAACATTAAAAAAAATTAGAAATCAAAATAAGCATATCATTTTTTCAGAAGAAAAATCAACCTTATAAACTTGCTCATTCCCTTTAAATTATTTTATAAATCAGTATTCCAATAAACATATGAAAATTATTTTTAAGAAGATAAGGTGATTCTAAAGCTCACATGGCAAAATAAATACATTGAAAGTTGCCCTACAGAAATAAAACCTCAGTAATTAAAACCACGATAAAGGCATATGATACACCTAATTCAGCGCAGGAGAATAGAAAGTCCAGAAGTAGGCCCAAACACATGAGAGAATTTTGTATCCCCTGAATGGACTGGTCAATAAATGGTATCAGAAAATATTGCTGGGGCGCCTGGCTGGCTCACTCAGTTAAGTATCCGACTTCAGCTCAGGTCATGTTCTCTCGGTTCGTGGTTTCGAGCCCCACGTAAGGCTCCATGCTGACAGCTCGGAGTCTGGAACCTGCTTTGCATTCTGTGTCTCCCTCTCTCTGCTCCTCCCCCACTCACACTCTGTCTGTCTCTCTCTCAAGAATAAATATGTTTTAAAAAATTGTTTAAGAAAATATTGTTGCCATCTAGAAAAAACCCACACATGGATCTATATTTCATGCTGCACCTCAGGATAAATCCCAAATGAATAAAAGATTTAAATTTAAAAAAAAGTCATCAAAACTCTAGAAGAAATGTAAGAGTTCTTTTATAAATGCAGCGAAGTAATGGCCTTTCTAACTGTATTTGAAAATTCAGAAGGCATGATTCCAAAACGAGACAGAGACCCCACTGAAAAGGAGAACTATAGACCAATTTCCCTGATGAACATGGATGCAAAAATCCTCAACAAGATATTAGCCAACCGGATCCAACAATACATTAAAAAAATTATTCACCACGACCAAATGGGATTTTTACCTGGGATGTAGGGCTGGTTCAATATCCACAAAACAATTAATGTGATTCATCACATCAATAAAAGAAAGGACAAGAACCATATGATCCTCTCAGTAGATGCAGACAAAGCATTTGACAAAATACAGCATCCTTTCTTGATAAAAACCCTGAAGAAAGTAGGGATAGAAGGATCATACCTCAAGATGATAAAAACCATATACGAGCAAGCCAACGCTAATATCATCCTCAGTGGGGAAAAATTGAGAGCTTTCCCCCTAAGATCAGGAACAAGACAGGGATGCCCACTCTTGACACTGTTATTCAACATAGTATTGGAAGGCTTGGCACTCTGCAATCAGACGACACAAAGAAATAAATGGCATCCAAATCGGCCAGGAGGAAGTAAAACTTTCACTCTTCACAGATGACATGATACTCTATATGGAAAACCCAAAAGATTCCACCAAAAAACTTCTAGAACTGATTCATGAATTCAGCAAAGTTGCAGGATATAAAATCAATGCACAGAAATCAGTTGCATTCCTATACACCAACAATGAAGCAACAGAAAGAGAAATCAAGGAATCGATCCCATTTACAGTTGCACCAAAAACCATAAAATACCTAGGAATAAATCTAACCAAAGAGGTGAAAAATCTATACACTGAAAACTATAGAAAGCTTATGAAAGAAATTGAAGAAGACACAAAGAAATGGAAAAAGATTCCATGCTCCTGAATAGGAAGAACAAATATTGGTAAGACGTCGATACTACCCAAAGCAATCTACATATTCAATCCTATCAAAGTAACACCAGCATTCTTCACAGAGCTAGAACAAATAATCCTAAAATTTGTATGGAACCAGAAAAGACCCCGAATAGCCAAAGCAATCTTGAAAAAGGAAACCAAAGCAGGAGGCATCACAATCCCAGACTTCAAGCTATACTGCAAAGCTGTAATCATCAAGACAGTATGGTACTGGCACAAGAACAGACACTCAGACCAATGGAATACAATAGAGAACCCAGAAATGGACCCACAAACATATGGCCAACTCACCTTTGACACAGCAGGAAAGAATATCCAATGGAATAAAGACAGTCTCTTCAGCAAGTGGTGCTGGGAAAACTGGACAGCAAAATGCAGAAGAATGAACCTGGACCACTTTCTTACCCCAGACACAAAAATAAACTCAAAGTGGATGAAAGACCTCAATGTAAGACAGGAAGCCATCAAAATCCTCGAGGAGAAAGCAGGCAAAAACCTCTTTGATCTTGCCCGCAGCAACTTCTTACTCAACATGTCTCCAGAGGCAAGGGAAACAAAAGCAAAAGTGAACTAATAGGACCTCATCAAAATTAAAAGCTTCTGCACAGCGAAGGAAACAATCAGCAAAACTAAAAGGCAACCGACGGAATGGGAGAAGATATTTGCAAATGACATATCAGATAAAGGGTTAGTATCCAAAATCTACAAAGAACTTCTCAAACTCAACACCCAAAAAACAAATAATTTGGTGAAGAAATGGGCAAAAGACATGAATAGACACTTCTCCAAGGAAGACATCCAGATGGCCAACCGACACATGAAAAAATGCTCCACATCACTCATCATCAGGGAAATACAAATCAAAACCACAATGAGATACCACCTGACACCTGGCAGAATGGCTAACATGAACAACTCAGGCAACAACAGAGGTTGGCGAGGATGCGGAGAAAGAGGATCTCTTTTGCATTGTTGGTGGGAATGCAAGCTGGTGCAGCCACTCTGGAGAACAGTATGGAGGTTCGTCAAAAAACTAAAACTAGAACTACCCTACGACCCAGCAATTGCACTACTAGGCATTTATCCAAGGGATACAGGTGTGCTGTTTCGAAGGGACACATGCAACCCCCATGTTTATAGCAGCACTATCGACAATAGCCAAAGTATGGAAAGAGCCCCAATGTCCATTGATGGATGAGTGGAGAAAGAAAATGTGGTTTATATATACAATGGAGTATTACTCGGCAATCAAAAGGAATGAAATCTTGCCATTGGCAACTATGTGGATGGAATTGGAGGGTATTATGCTAAGTGAAATTAGAGAAAGACAAAAATCATATGACTTCACTCATAGGAGGACTTTAAGAGGCAAAACAGATGAACATAAGGGAAGGGAAACAAAAATAAATAAAAACAGGGAGGGGGACAAAACAGAAGAGACTCATAAATATGGAGAACAAACTGAGGGTTGCTGGAGGGGTTGTGGGAGGGGGGATGGGCTAAATGGGTAAGGGGCACTAAGGAATCTACTCCTGAAATCATTGCTTCACTATTACTAACTGATTTGGATGTAAATCTTAAAAAAATAAAAAAATAAAGTTAAATTATATTAAAAAAAAGAAGAGGCATGAAAGGTATGATTGATATATTTAACTTTGTTTAAAAAGAGAACTCCTCCAATACACCATAAACAAAGTAAAACAGAAAGGAAAAAATGGAAAAGAAATTGGTAACTCCCACAAGACAACAAGAAAAAGACTGATATATTAACAGAAGAAGGGAGGGGCACAAAAGACACGAACACTGAATTCACAGAAAAGGAAATAAGAGTGACCCATAAACATATGAACAGTGCTCAGCCTCCCCACTGAGATACCATTTGTCACGTACAACTTGAAAAAAACAAGGTTTTAAGAAAATGGGCATAGTCATATATTGCCAGCAAAGAACGGTCTGGCCACATCCATCAAAAGCACAAAGATGTATGATGCTTTGAATAGCTCCATTTTTCACCTGTTTTTTTTTAAGTTTATTTATTTTGAAAGAGACACCATAAGTGGGGGAGGAGCACAGAGAGAGGGAGAGAGAGAGAGAGAGAGAGAGGAGAGAGAGAGAGAGAGAGAGAGAGAGAGAGAGAGAGAGAGAGAATCCCAAAGAGGCTCCACACTGTCAGCGCAGAGCCCTGCTCAGGGCTCGAACTCACAAACCATGAGATCATGACCTGAGCCGAAATCGAGAGTCAGACACAACGGACCATGCCACCCAGGAGCCCCTGAGTAGCTTTAAACCACCTGCCGCATGTGCCAATTCACTGTGACATTGTCCCCAGCAGCAGAGACTAGAAACAACCTAAATGCCCACCAGGGTGGAACTGAAAGTTTGCTCTGTCCATCCACCTGCCCCTCCCCATTGTTACAAAAGGAGTGAAGTCTACATATTGAATCGGAAAGATCTCAAAGATGTGTTATTACGAGACAAATCTACAGTGCTCAACTTTGTGTTGTAATAGAGGGAAGCACATATTCGTATTTGCTTAGATCTGCATAAAAATCTGGAAGGAGACAAAAAAGAAAGCAGTGACTGTGCTCAGCTCTTCGGGGGTAGTGGGTAGTAATGGTGAATGGACAGAAGGTGAGTTGTTCATATATGTCTTCTTATCATTTTTTTTTTGAACACTGTGAATGCATAACCTCTCAAAAACTAGGAAAACATTTTTAAAGTAGGAAATCTGCTGGAGAAAAGTGCTTCTGGACATCTTTATCCTCCCCAAAGAACTTACCCGGTCTTTTTTTATATTGATTTTTTAAAAATTATTTCCCCAACATTTCTAGCATATCGTTATTTGAGTCATTGGGGGTTCCATCCAGGGCTGGGCTTCTCTAGAATGCCGAGTTCACGTTTCTCCCTGGAACTTGCCACCAGACAGGAACTCCCAACACCGTGCAAAGTCCATCCCAGATGTGCACAGCCACAGTGCCTGGGGGGGGGGGGGGGGGCGGGCGCTCTCCACGTCCTCTGTCTCCCTCAGCGAGCGCCACATGGGGTTACGTGGCCAGCTGTCCTGCCTCTTCCAGATGAGTGGCATTTCCCTGTCTCCTGGGGGTAGCTCCATTCATTCCCTTTACCCTACCGTTCTGTAGTTTAAATCACTGTTTATCAGCCGTTCCTCCAAATTACTAGGTAAAGAACAGCTTTGAAGCTTGTTTGATAATGAAGACTAGACACCCCGCTTTTTGCACTGTGTTTTAAGGAAAAGAGTGATTCTAATAGCAGTGTCTTTGATGGTAGAATGACATTTATGGAGAGAAGTCTTCGGAGAAAGACTTGTTTAAACACACAGAGCTTGCTCCTGAGATGCCCAGTCATGTGATCGTTTCGGAGACCTCATTTCCCCAGGCCAACGGTTTATGTTGCGAGTCTTACGAGTAAGTTTAATTAAGCACTTGAAAGGTGGTAACTTGTAATTACTATTTCACAATATGGTGAGAGTCAGGACCCTGTTAGCATGAAATAATAATTGCCAGTAAGCGATTTCATTCAAAGTGCGGCTTTTCACGAGCCAGCACAGAAACACTCAGGACCTGGACCTTCTGAGCACCGTCCCCGTGGGGGGCGGGGCGGGGGGGGGGGTGCGCTGCATGTCAGTTTCATCTGGTTTCCTGTGAACAGAGGACATGAGTACATCCTAAGAGAAGCTTTCTAGAAAAAGAAAAATAGTTACGGGAATCTATTTCTGCTTTGTCCTATCACATCCCGCGCGGAGAGTGGAGGGAACTGTGTCTTTTTTCTTACGTTCTTTCATACCTAAAGTAGAGGAAGAGCATGTCCAAGACATGCATGTGGTTCTTTTCTGCCACCACTCCTAGCTTGTGGGTTCACGTTCAAATCAACAAAAATCACACAAGTATTTTCAATGAGATTTTGGGGGGGGGGTGCGGGCAGGGCATGGGGATCTTTATTCTTTTTATTTCAGCTTCATTGAGGCATAATTGATGAATAAAATTGTACAACATTTAAAGTGAACCGTGTGGCGATTTCATATTAAAAAGTGATTTGTGCAAAATAAGAGGGATCTGGGGTTGTTGTTAAGTGACCATTAATACACATTGTTTTATTATAGTACATAGCCCAGCTCCGTCATGCCTCACCGGCTGGAGCATAAAATAAAATCAGCAACCTTGCGTATCAGATGTCCATTCTTCCTAGGCGTCGAAGATATCGATAAGTCATCGCTTTCCTGCCATAATGCAGCTTGGAATATGAATTCGCATCACTTTTAAAACCTCTTTTTTTTTCCCACTCCTGAAGCTGATTCTTATTAATAATGGCTCCAAAACCACAACTCTTCAAAGACAGCTGTGAATTTTTATTGTCAATTATCCTTGTCCCCAACTTCCCAGTGGTTTTATTAGTCTTCCTGGAACTTCAAATATTGTGCATTCACTAAGCATGTCTGTGTAGAGAAAACTCTACTTTACTTCTTGGAGCTTCTGTTCAATTTTAAGAATAAACTTTTGTTATTGAAACAACAATTTACTTTTTATAATTGCAGTAAAAAAAAAAATTCAAGATACAGGGCATCTGAGAGAAGCTTATTCTTGGTGCCCCAGAAATCCGAATTCTGGCTTCATTAAATGCTTTGATTTATGATGCATGTTCAGGTTCGGGAGCAAAATAACCTGTATTCTTGAGCCCCAAAGGGTGATCACCTAAGTGCTTTACATATTTTATTTACTTGACTCTCGCAACAAGATAATGAAGGAGGTACCATTATTACTGTAACTCCACAGATAAGGAAACTGGGGCTTAAGAGGCTGGGGGCGCCCGGGTGGCTCAGTTGAGCGTCCAACTTGGGCTCAGGTCGTGAGCTCGAGCCCCACAGTGGGCTCTCTGCTGCCTGTACAGAGCCTGCTTGGGATCCTTTGTCTCCCTCTCTCCCTCTGCCTCTCTTTCTCTCTCCTGTCAAAAACAAAAACAAAAACAAAAAATGCGGCGCCTGGGTGGCTCTGTTGGTTAAGCGTCCAACTCCTGGGTTCAGCTCGGGTCACAATCTTGCAGTTTCTTGAGTTCAAGCCCCGGATCAGGCTCTGCGCTGGCAGCATGGAGCCTGCTTCGGATTTTCTCTCTCCCTCTGTCTCTGCCCCTCCCCCACTCCCACTCTCTCTGTCTCTCTCAAAATAAATAAGCAACCTTTAAAAAAATTTTTAATTTAAAAAAATTAAAAAGAGACTACATGACTTGCCAGCGCTCACGGGGTGAGTGGAGAGGATGAAGCTGTCTGCTTCCACAACCCATGTGCTTGGCCACCCTTTTAGGTATGTTTTGGCGGCCCGTATCTATAAGAACGGTTGTATTAAAATTTAAACGTACTGTTTTCTAAAACCACTTCTAGAGCGACGTTTGTCTCCCACAGCATACTGATTTATTATCGGTATTCGTTTCAGGAATATTAGGTCTTCTCTCTTTTTTTTTAATGTTCTTATTTCTGAGAGTGGAACCAGAGCACAACAGGGGAGGGGCAGAGAGAGAGGGAGACACAGAATCCACAGCAGGCTCCGGGCTCCGAGCTGTGAGCACAGAGCCCGACGCGGGGCTGGAACCCACAAACCGTGAGATCACGACCTGAGCCGAAGTCGGACCTTACCCGACTGAGCTACCCGGGCGCCCTGATCTTCTCTTTATACCAGGAAAATGTTCTGTTCTGGATTGTTTTCTGGGAGGATATTTTCAATCTGTGTTTCAAAAACATTGGGGGCTCCGTTCCACAGTCCCTTATTAAGCACCAACTGTGTGCCAGACGCTGGGTTACAAACATGAGTGGTCACCAGCACCTTCAGAAGCCCAGTATCCTGCAGGGAGACAAGTTGGTACATCGTCCAAGGAAGGTGAATTTCGGCGGGTGGCTGGTGACTGAACCAGCCAGCTGTGGGCGGTCATACATGTTCCAGAACCACAGAAGAAGTGGTTCTCAAGCTCGCTGTCTCTCACGGAAACACTGCATCAGCCCCTATGCCATATGCACTATGGAAAATTCTGGAACTTTCATAGTTGTTAGAAAAAGAGGGAGGCCTAATGATAAAAAAACTTATGTGAAACATTTGACAAAGGGACTGCCTATTTGAATTACGTACCTTGCTAGTTTGACATTTGGTAGTTTTATGGATATAAGAAAATGAAGTAAATTATTGTATAAGAATTATGGTTTATGCTTTTTTTATTTCTGGTTGATTGTCACTATGCTTATCCCAATCCCGGGGGGGGGGGGGGTGGGGGATGTGTGTGACCATTACCATTTTTGTGTATTTCAGTGGAGCAGCATTGTCGATTCCAAGGAACACCATGGATTCATGAGATTTGGTCACTTCAAGGAAGATATACAACATTTTAATATGCGTACAATACACAGTTGTAATGGATTTAGTCAAAATTTAAACAAGTTAGCATCTGTGGTGGAAAAAAAACCCTAAACACTAAAATAACATGTGTCTATTCTATAAGAAATGAAACCTGACAGTTTAAAAAATATTTTTATTGAAAACAAAACCAAAATTCTACCCTTGGCTCAGGTCAAGGAAAGCTGTTTACGTGAGCCTTCCACAATGTGAAATAAAAGTCCTCCCTTAGAATTTGTCTGATAAGCCTGCCCCCTCAGGTGGCCTCCGACCAAGAGTGTGGCCCTCGGCCGTGGGGAAGCACGTTCCCTGGATCTAACCTACAAACCCCTGTGGGTTGATGTTTAAAGTACATGAGTTCATTTGCTACTGAGTCAATCCAAGATGGCATCGACTTACTGGTTAAATTTCGAAGGATTTACCTTGTTTCGGTTCCTTAGGATTCCGGAATTCAGTTTCACATATTGTTCAAAAAGCATTTCATTGATCATCGACTCATATGTTCCTAAAATTTCTCTCAAATGCTATTTTCCTTTTCAGTAAAGATAGTTTACGGTTACAGATGGATACATCTTTTAATATGTGTCCATAGCAAATAAATGAGCACAGTGTCTCCGAATGTGGTATAAATTTGGAACCGACGTTCCCATAAGAATGAAAGAAGAGCGTCTGAGGACACAGGTCTCTAGGTGAACGTAGCTCAGATTTTCAGTAGCATCTGCTAAAAGGCTTCTTCCTTACAGATACTGACATTGGACGATGTTTCCTTCCGCTCGGGGCCCTTTGGTGTCTAAAGGAATGTGCGGGTTTTATATACTCCTGTTCTGCTGGTTTATTAACACTGTTTTGGGCGTAAGTAACAGAACAAATTATACTGGTCATCTTTCGCTGGGTAACAAGTGCCCCCGGATCCCAGTGGTTTAAAGCAGCGCACCCCTGTTACCCCCACCCTTCCCACTCCCCCCCCACCCCGGGTTTCTCTGGCTCAGGAGTCTAGGCCTAGCTGAGCAGGGGCGCTGGCTCCGAGCCTGGGGGGGGCAGCCGGCCTCCTGGTGTGTGTTCTGGGGGGGGGGGTACCCTCTGCAGGTTCCCCCAGGCTGGCCTCGCCGGGGGCAGCTCCCCCGAAGGCAGCGACAGCAGCGTGTTGGAGAGGTTCAGGGCACCTAAAGGAATCTAGGGGCAAACGTGTGCCTGGGCCTGAAGTTTGCACGGACAGGTGGGGCAGGCAGGGGGCGCGTCGTGGCCTCTGGCCGCTGGGAACTGTCCCGGGTACCCCAGGCAGCCGCCACCCCAACTTCTCTGACACTTGCCCTGAAAACCGGCTGCACCTGCCCCGGGCCCTCGGCCCTCTGTCCCGCTGTGCCGGCCCCCCTGCCCCTCCAGGCCCCCGAGGCTCCACAGAGGCACACACGGGGTGCTGAATGCTGTGGCTGCTGAAAAAGGGTGCGTCCCGGAACCCTCGAAGAAGCTTCTAGAACTGGGGAGTCGGTGCCCCGTGCCTGGGGTGCGGGGGACACCACGCCCTGTGCATCTCAGCGGGCTGTGTCGGGGGAGACGGATGTGAGATAACATTGTGTCTGAAATGGAACCGACGGAAGGAAAAGACAAAGGGTCACCATCCTCCAGCTGGGCCAAGGGCCCCAGTGGGGTGGAAGCTGGGTGTGCGGTGTCTATTCTGCTCTGTCCATCCCCTTGTGAACATCTAGGGTCACAGCAGAGCTTGGGGTGACCTGACTACCTGCTCCCTGCGTGGGGAGAGTGAGCCCAGCCATCCCGCCCCAGCCCCAGGCCAGGGAGCCCTGCCCCTCCCCTGCCCCGGGAGGCCTCCCCCAGCCCCCAGGCACCCCCAGCCCCAGCCCCCAAGTGGCCCCCTCCTGCCACCAGCCTCCTTCTGCCTCCTCTGTGCTGATAAGAGTCCAGGAAGTCCCCGGGAAGAAACCACTTTCACTTTGCACTTGCCATGTTTGACCACTTTGTTTTGGGTCCCTTCTATTTCTCCCCTGGAGTGCAGGTTGTTCCCACGCGCTCACTGCTCTCTGCGTGAGCTGAGGCTGTCGTCCTCCGCCTCCTTGGTCGGCAGGTCTGCGTCCACTAGAACAGGGCTTGTCGCCCACCTTCCTCCTCTGTCCCCAGGCCGTGCCCCTCCCCTGCCCTGCCCCCAGCACTTCCGTTCCCTCAGCCCCACGGGCTCCCCGCTCAGATCGCACTCGGGGAGCCCTGAGTGGGTCAGTGAGGACAGTCGCTCCCCTTCTGAGATTCTCCACCTAAACACCAGTCACGGGTTCGGCCAGGTAACTTCCGGAAGTGGCTAATCAATGCTGAGGAAAGAATGAGCCAATGTTTGAGTTGGAAATGTAAGACATTTGAGAATCAGTAGTGATATTTCTCTTTGCCCATTTAATAGCAGAAATGGTCGATACTCAAAGGCAGGGATGTAAAAAAGGAAGTGTTTTTCATACACCAATAAATGTTTTAGAAAGCTAGATTTGGGTGGGAGCCAGAATTAGTTTGTAAGTACACTGGGAGGGGAGGGATATGCATAAAACGATGCATCCAACAGGAAACATTTGGAGTCTGACCAATGTTTTAGGAGCTTTTAGTTGTTCACTTTGTACTTATCGTTTCTTAATAACTTCACTTGAAGAAATAGTCCACGGATGAGGGTAAGGGTAGTGATGGTGATGATGGTGATGGTGACGATGATGGTGATGGTGGTGGTGGTGGTGGTGGTGATGATGGTGATGATGACAGCATGTCTCTATTGAGGACCTTGCACGGACCCAGTTCAATTCTCATGCGAATTAACTCTAGTATGCCTTACCTCATTTACTCACAGCAGCTTTACAAGGTTTATTCTCTTATCCTCATTTCACATATGAGGAAACTGAGGCAGAGAGGGGCTAAGTAACTTGCCTGAATTGCACAGTCGCAATGGCAGACATCAGAAGACCACGCCTAAGTCCGTGCATCGAACCACACTCTACTGCTTCTCCAGCTGGTCCCTCGGGATGGTGTAATTCTATTTCCGAATCAGAGTGCCTCTTCACTGGTGTGTCAGATCGCGCGCGCGCGCACACACACACACACACACACACACACACACACACCCCTGACGTGGGTGCTCAGATTTCAGCACTAGGCTTCTTGAGCCCCTACTGGGTTCTGTGCCATTTCTCGACACCTATTTTCTGCTGTGAGTTTTGCCCATCTCCAGACAACAGCCCACATAGAAAACATTTTGGCACAGACAAGAAAACAGAAATATTTATATCATGTTTTTGACATTGAGATAGCAGTGTCATTTCACTGTTAGCGGAATCGGTGACTCTGAAGTTTAGGGGAAGGAAAATACTTGAAAGGGCAAAAGAGCGCAAACCTTCCAGATCCCGTGCAAGGAGAGAACTCGCACGCACTCACATGAGGCTGTTAGAAACCGCACAGCAAGAGGCATGTGGGCGGCTCAGTCGGTTAAGTGTCCGACTCTTGATCTCAGTTCAGGTCATGATCTCACAGTCTGTGAGTTCGAGCCCCGCATCGGGCTCTGCACTGATGGCTCGGAGCCTGCTTGGGATTCTCTCTCTTCTCTCTGCCCCTCTCCCACTTGTGCGCGTGCGTGCGCCCTCTCTCTCTCTTTCAAAATAAATTAATAGACTTAAAAAAAGAGAAGAAAAAAAGAAACCACGCAACAAAATGCAAGTACAGAGCCCCAACCACACCTCTCCCGTTCTCCCAGAGCCTTAGGTAGCTTAGCACTTAGTATTTTCTAGTGGTTTGTGTATCCGTTTGCGGGGTAAGATGCATCTCGACGCTCCTGTGTTCCAAATACTCAACCAGCATAAATGCTGAAAGTGGAATTGACAACTAAATGCTAATGGGCCTTTTTGGAGACAAAAAGTTCATATTGAAGAAAGACAGACCAGGGCACCTTCTCTGGGGTCTGGCGTCGCTTCTCTACTCGTAGCTTAGCGGGTCTGTCTCCGTGCCGGTCTCTGCTGTGAGCAGGACGGCTCCGTGGCAGCTTCCATGGAAGGTGGGTGGAAGGGGGCAGGGCTGTCCCGAGGAGGCCCACCCAGACGGTGAACGAGCAAGGAGCTGGACGGGCCAGCGTGAGAGAGGTTATCCAGAGTGCTGGGATGCCCAGGCAATGTGATCAATGCCGAGCCGCACGAGCCCTGTTTTATTTTCTGGGGTGCGGAGAACAGAGTGGGGATGAAGGGACCGGTCTGTCACCTGCGGTGAGCCCTGTCCCGCCTTCCTGGTCCTACCTGTGGGCTCACAGCCCGGGGCACAGGGCTGTCTCATGCAGGACCCCTGCTCGGGCCCACCGGCCACGTCCTCTTGGGTTTTATCGACCAACAGGCTCATCTCCTGCCGTCGGGAAATCTGTCAACCTCTCTCCTCTCCTGATTGTCCCTTCCGTTCTTTTTGATGTTGTGGATTCATTTACCCCAAACGTTAAAAAATAATTACTTTACTTTTTTACCACGTTGAGCGTAGACTTGAGCTGGATTGCCTGAGTTCAAAGATCGTCTCCGCCACTAACTCGCAATGTAATCTTACCTCAGTTTCCTCTTCTGTAAAATAGGTGTAACATCGCGCTCACTTCACAGTGTTGACGTAAAGATTGAGTGAACGTGAACATGTTATTTTGGACACTGTCTGACGCATAGGGTGCCCTGTTGGCACATTTAACGGAGTCTCGTGAGGGAGTAGAGACAAATATATGTGCTTAGCCCGACATCCTCAACTGAAAACCTATGTTTCTTTTATAATTTAAAAATGATACGATTTTGAGGGCGCCTGGGTGGTTCGGTCGGTTAAGCGTCTGACTTCGGCTCAGGTCACGATCTCCCTGTTCACGGGTTCAAGCCCCGCGTCGGGCTCTGTGCTGGCTGCTCGGAGCCCGGCGCCTGCTTCGGATTCTGTGTCTCCCCCTCCCTCTGCCCCTCCTCTGCTCACGCTCTGTCTCTCTCTTTCAAAAATAAACATTACAAAAATTAAAAAATGAATAAAGATGATATTAATTTTTAAATATTTTTATTTTAAAATGTAATTTAGTTGATTAGAGAAAACAATTTTTTTTAATTTGTAAGATTTATTTCAAAGCAAAGTATGCTGAGGAAATACGCTGAAGAATCAACCACTTTCTCTAGGTTGTACATTTGTGGTGATCTCCTTTAATTTTGTGAATTTTCTAAGTTTATATAATTCTAAGATACAGCCTATTCTGATCAGGAAGAGGGGATAGAAAATGTTTGAAGGCAAGCTTTGCAATGAGGTTTTAAAAAAGACTTTTTTGGGGTGCCTGGGTGGCTCAGTCAGTTAAGCGTCCAACTCAACTCAGGCCACGATCTCGCGGTCTGTCAGTTCGAGCCCCACGTCGGGCTCTGGGCTGACGGCTCAGAGCCTGGAGCCTGCTTCGGATTCTGTGTCTCCCTGTCTCTCTGCCCCTTCCCCACTCATGCTCCGTCTCTCTCTGTCTCAAAAATAAATAAATGTTAAAAAAAATTAAAAAAAAACAAACTTTTTTTACACTTAATGTTTATTTTTTTTTAAACACTAAATTTTTTCGGGAGCATTTTCACAAGTAAAATTCTTTCAGCAATTTAGTAAAACATCCTAGAATCAGATCGGGTTTTGAGAGAGTTCACAGTGTTACACGTATCTCAGAGACTCACAGCCTTCTGCAACTTGCTAGTTCCTTCTGTATATGTCTTTGTTTTGAAATATGGCCATCAAGTGCGTGGATACCTTGGCGGCTACCTGAGTGTTCTTACATCAAGTGGAGGGGGAACTTGGCTGATCTCCGAGTCAGCCTGGTCCCTGCCTGCCCCCAGCAGCTGTTCCGCGTCAGCCCTGTGTCGGCCTTGACCTGCTCCTCCTTGACCATGGACAGAAGCACTGGGGTCCGTGGGTGTTCGTCTTCCAGCACCAGCGCTCCTGACCCACACCCTTTGCTTAATGACTGTTTGTTGAAGGAACGAAGAAATGCTAGGAAAAGCATTTCGCTAGGAAAAGCCCTCTCTGGTGGTGTTGCTTCAGGGAACAAGTTCCCCTGTGTCTTACTCACTTGAATCTTTGTTCACAGAAGCATAGAAACCGTATATGCTTTTTTTTGCCCAGCCGGTTCCGGTCACTATTCCCGCAACTCTGTGTGATGCCCGGGCCGAAAGTGGTCGTTCACAGAATCTCGAATGAATGAGTTAATTACTTTACCCCACGTAAGTCTAACACTGTCCCCCGCCTTGACCCACATACATATCACTGTCTCTGTTGTTTCTGGTGTCTTTGTTGCGCCATTTTTATCTCCCCGGCCATTATTAATATTTGTTTATCGGGCCAAAGAGTCTTCAAGGACGCGTGCTGTGCTTGTTATTTTCAAGCTGCCCCTTGCTCTCGCTCCTGAGATGCTTTTCAAAACCGCGGATTCCTGGCCTCTGCTTACACAATTTGTTAGGCCGGGCCCCACACACCCGCGTCCACACCCAAACCTGTGCGCACACACAAATGTCATCACCGTGGATGTATCGCCAATTATCTCGGGCATGCAGAGAGATATAAAAAACGGTATAACGCACAACCGTGCAACTCCACCCAACTTAACGTGTGAAAAAAGACTTGCACAGGCATCCTTCTCCCTGCCGCCCTCCCCCCACAGGGTCTCCTCCCCAGTCTCATGGCTGTCCTTCCTCAGCACAGATAAGCACTGTCCTAAATTTGGTGTTGGTCATTCTCTGGTGTGCCTTGATTCATTGGCAACATGTGCGCATGTGTCTAAACAACATTTGGTAAAGCGTTGCAGATTTATAAACCATACAGAAGAAATCTTGTGTGATCCTCTGTGCCTTGCTCTTTTCGGATGCTCGTGTGTATACAGCTCAAGTGCGTTTATTTTTCTAAAGTTATGTGAGATTCTGTTACACAGATATGCTTCGATTTATTTGTTTTTCTGGTGAGGAACATTTGCTTCTTGCTTTGATTTTTTTTTTATTATAAAATGCTTCTATTTTGGGTACATAGCTCCTTGTGCATATGTATGAGATGGGTTTAAAGATAGGTTATCTAGAGAGGGAGGCAAACCCGCAAGAGACTCTTAAATACAGAGAGCAGACTGAGGGTTAATGGGGGGAGGGGAACTTGGGTGATGGGCACTGAGGAGGGCACTGTTGGGATGAGCACTGGGCGTCGCATGGAAGCGATGAATCACGGGAATCTGTCCCCGAAACCAAGAGCACGCTGTCAACACCGTATGTTAGCTAAGTTGACAATAAATTATATTTAAAAAAAAAAAAGAAGTGTAATTATTCGGTCATGAATAGATATTTCTTCACTTTTTACCTGCTGATGTCACACTGCCTCCCAAAGTCATTACACCAATGAGAAAAGGATCCATAGTGTGTGCAAATTATGACCAAGTTGCATGGGCATTTTAACATTAGTTGTTGGCGTAATCAACCACATCAACCTATTAGAAATGGATCCACGTTCTCTCTAGCTCGTGCATGTTTTCGGTTTTTGCCAGTTTGCTTGGTGAGAAATCGTACCTAGTGGATTTGATAAAAGCCCTGTGATTATCTTTTTTTTTTACATTGTATTTATTTTTGAGAGAGAGAGAGAGAGAGAGAGAGAGAGCACAAGTGGGGGAGAGGCAGAGAGAGAGGGGGACACAGAATCCGAAACGGGCTCCGGGCTCCGAGCTGTCAGCACAGAGCCCGACGCGGGGCTCGAACCCACGAACTGTGAGATCGTGACCTGAGCTGAAGTCGGACGCTTAACCGACTAAACCCCCCAGGCACCCCAAGCCCTGTGATTATCTTAATGCATGCAAGAAAGCACTCAGTACATTTTATTTACTGCTTATATTTTTTAAAAACTTAGAAAACTTTAAAACTTTCTATTTCATCGAAGCGTAGCGGCCATACAATGTCATATTAGTTTCAGTGTGCGACACAGTGATTCAACCGTTCTCTACCTGTGCTCAGCTCCCAAGTGGAGTCACCGTCCGTCACCGTACGTCATTACAACATTACTGACTATACCCCCTACACTGTACTTTTTTATTTTATAAAAAATAAAATTTTTATTTTATTTTGTTTTATAAAATGAATGACTTGTTTATTTTATGACTAGAATTTTGTGCCTCTCCATCCCCTTGACCTGTCTCACCCATCCCCGCCCTCCCCGCCCCCTGATCACGCCTTGGCTCTTACCCAGTTATTCTCAACACCGGAACTACTCTGAATAGTGTCCTGCAGTCAGGCTAAATGACCAGAACTCTGGCTTTCTGGCCTTCACTTAACTTTGTTCCTTGTAAAATCCCGTCGAGGGATTGCACTCTTGAGTCATTTGCCTGCCTTGCTGTGAGCGGATGCTTATTATCCTGGGCGTGTTGGGAAATTATTGAGGGGAAGTTCGGGTTTTGGACGCAAGAGTCCAGGCCCATCCGATCTCTTCTAGCGAATGGTCATTTTTAATCATGTGCACACTGTGAGTTTAGAGTATTTCCCCGTGTGACCTCATTTGTCAGGAAGTCTCCAGCCACTTTCTAGAAAGTAAAGCAAATAATCTGAGGTTGTGGGCCTTGGCTTTAATTTAATGCTCTCCTATATGCCTCCTAAGGTCCCAGTTTCTTCTTGTATTAATTTATCCTGGCCTGTCTTACTGGGTGTTTTTTTTTTTTTTAATCATATTTAAGAAATAGTCTTTGGAGAACAGATCTGAGGTGGGTCACCTTGAGTCCATCCACACTGCTCTGGTCCTTCTGAACCAGACACTCAGTGTTGGGATCACAACGTTTGGATCTGACGCTTATGACCTTCTTCCCTGACTTTCCATGTCTCCAGGCCCCCTCAGTAAATTGTAAAATATTTGAGCCCCAGGGTCGGCCCTAACACCGCCTTCCTACCCACTTGGAGCCAGGAGGCATTCATGCAACAGTCACTCACGTAGCCTTATGTGACGGCCAGTTCCCCGATCTTATGCTAGACTGTGGCAGAAGAGACTGGAAAAGGGCTGCCCGCACTAGGCAGTTTGCTCAAAGTTGTGGACGTCTTCACGGACGCGGTTCTAGAGAAAGCTAAGATACGTGTTGCGTGTAGTCAGTCAACCAGACTTGAGTTCTGCCATTACGTGACTACATTTGATATGATGAATTAAACGTGTTTATAGTACGTGGAGTAGTGGGTTCCAGGGAGCAAACCAACTTTTCTAATCGTACGTGAGTCAGGAGTTTATCTCTTTTTAGATCAGGACAGTAGTAAAGGTATCATTGTTACTGGTGTTGAAAGGATCTTACTTAACTCTTCAGAAATGACGATGTTCTAATAATTGAAGCAATTTGAGGGATTACAAAGGAAAAGGTGAAAGAACTGAATTTTGTGCCACGGAAACCAGTACAACTAAAATAAAACGGAAAACTTTTAAAACTCAGAGAAATATTTGTGATAAATGTGATGGGCCAGGGTCGATAGAGACAGCGCATCATCCATGCTGAAAGACTGTGTAAATGTGTAAAGAAAATCCAAAGACACTTTACATAAAGAAACTGTGAGGGGCGCCTGGGTGGCGCAGTCGGTTAAGCGTCCGACTTCAGCCAGGTCACGATCTCGCGGTCCGTGAGTTCGAGCCCCGCGTCAGGCTCTGGGCTGATGGCTCAGAGCCTGGAGCCTGTTTCTGATTCTGTGTCTCCCTCTCTCTCTGCCCCACCCCCGTTCATGCTCTGTCTCTCTCTGTCCCAAAAATAAATAAATGTTGAAAAAAAAATTTTTTTAAAAAAAGAAACTGTGATAGAAACTTGCCCACAATTCTGAGCGCCTGATGTCAAGAGATTACTTTTATTGATCTTTTGGAAAATTAAATTAAAGCACCAATAGGCTATCGTTTCAATCCTGTTTAAACTAGCAAAAGTTATTTTTAAAATGAAATGCGTGCCAGAGAGGTTGCAAGGAAAAGGGTATCTTGAAAACTGACTAATGATATTGTAAATCAGAATACTGCCTTTAAATAAAAGCATCTGTGTCTGTTAGGCCGGGAACTCACAACTGGAAACTTATCAAAAATAAACAAGTTGAGGGGCACCTGTGTGGCTTAGTCAGCTCAGTGTCCGACTTCCGCTCAGGTCACGATCTCGTGGTTCATGAGTTCGAGCCCCGCATTGGGCTGTGTGTTGACAGCTCGGAGCCTGGAGCCTGCTTCCGAGTCTGTGTCTCCCTCTCTCTCTGCCCCTCCCTCACACCTCAGTCTCTCTCTCTCAAAAATAAACAAACACTAAAAAAAACTTAATGGCATTCTGCATTTTAGGTTTCAACGTGTCATCGTTACAAGGGAAATATTAGAAAAATTGAAATAAAATCTCAAGGAAAACCCCTTGGTCTATGGTTTTTGACCTTGTAAGTTTAGAAGCCATGCTCTGCAGTATTTTTTCAAACAGTGAATCATTATGGGTATAAATACATTTTTCTCTGTACCCATAACCAATCCTATTTCCTTCTCTTCCTCTCCATGAGAAACCACAAACCTAAATTTGCGGCTTTTATTCACATGCTTTTACTATGATTTTAAAAGCCATAGAAACTTTTACTGTGTATGTATGTATTCTTACATCGTACGTAATATTGCCGTGCAGACTTTGGAATGTTGTAAGTTGACATCTTTTTTTTTTAATGCATCATCCATGGAGTAAAACTGTCAGCAATTGGATATGCTTATAGTCAGCTTTACTCCCTACTGACAAATCACTTGTCCTCTTAGTCCTTGTCCTCCTGTGATAATCTTAAAAAAAAATTTTTTTTAATGTTTTTACTTATTTTTGAGACAGAGACAGACAGAGCTTGAGGGGGGGAGGGGCAGAGAGAGAGGGAGACACAGAATCCGAAGCAGGGCTCGAACTCACAGACTGCGAGATCATGACCTGAGCCGAGGTCGGACGCTCAACCGACTGAGCCATCCAGGCGCCTGCCCCCCCCCCCGCCTTTTTTTTTGCCCTTCGCTCTTGAATGAGACGGAGTAAAAAATTCTATATTAACACTTATTTTTTCTCATCACTTTGAAGATATTACGGCAAATACCTTCAGATCTGTGAAGACGACCCTGGAGGCTCAAGTGTCATTCCCTTGTAGGTCAAGTATCTTCCTTCTCTCGTTACTTTAATTGTGTTCTTTCGCCTTTGGTGTTCTGTAGTTTCACTAATAAAGAGTCCATGATGGTTAATTTTATGGGACTAATTTGACTGGGCCACTGGGTTCCCAGATACTCAAAGATGATTGCAGGTCTGTCTGTCTGAGGGTATTTTGGGGTGAGGTTAACACTAAGTTGGTAGACTGAGAAAATCCGATTGCCTTTCATAATGTGGGTGGGCTCCATCATCCAATCTGTTGAAGACTTGACTAGACAAAATGCTGACCTTCCCAGTGAGAGAGAGCTCTCCTGCCGGGCGGCCTTCCAGCTGGAACCCCAGGTCTCCTCTTGGTTCTATGGCCGCTTCCAGCCTTCACACTCCAACTGGGATGCCATTTTGGCAGATCTGGGACTCGCCAGCCTCCATAATCAGATGGGCCAATTTCTTATGATAAACCTCTCTACATATATGTGTATATATTTCCTATTGGCTCGGTTTCTCTGGAGAACGCTGACCACTACAGAATTCAAGTGTGTGGATATCTAACCTGCTTAGAACTTTGATGGTTTACTCATCTGAGAATTCTTTCTTTCAGCCATCTTGAGAATTCTCTACCATCATCTCTGAAAACATCTCTGGCATTCTCTCTGTCTTCTTCGGGCGCTTTGACTGAGGGTGTGCTGGATGTTCCCCTTCTGTGTTTCACACCCCGTCATGTTCCTTTCCTCTTCCCTAGCTCATGGATCTAGCCGTGTTCTAGGTAATCCTCACGTCTACCTCCCGCTTCACGCGTTTGCTCCCATAGACTTCATCCAATATGCTGCTTTTTCCTCTATTTTCAGTGACTGGATTCTTACTTCTAGAAGCTATTATTTGGTTCATTTCCAAATCTGCCTCCTTTCTTCATAATGTTTTATTTTTTGATTGCAGTTCGGAATCCTTTCCTGTCTCAGAATTTCAAATAGCCATAGAGCTTTTCTCTTGTTCTCATGTCTGAAACTTGGGGGAGTGCTAATGTTCATGCGTACAGAGTCTCTGTCGTGTATAGTCTCCCCTTTTGTTGTTTTCACCCTGGCCTCTTTTTCTATGGGAAGCGAGTGTGGCCTGGGTGGTGGCGATGTCCTTCCAGAGGGATTTGCTCTTGTTCTTGGAAGGGGTCCCCGGAGGATCACCTCCCCGAGACCCCTCCTTAGGCTTCTTCCCCAGCAGGTGGGCTCCCACACCACACACAGTATAATTTTAGATGACAAATGCTGGGTGCGTACATCAGGTGTTTATTTCTCAGCTTTCTTTTCACCAAGAGACCAGGGAGAGATATGGCCCTTGGGTTCTCTCCTCCAGTAGATCGATCCTTCTAGTTTCCTTCTTCCATGTGGATGTAGCCCTTGGAGAGCCCTGGCTTTAATCTGAGAGCTCAGCTCCACCTCTCTGCTCGCATGGACCCCAAACCTCACTCCATATGCATGAACAGAAGTTAAAAATTGCCTGGGCACACGGGTGTCGCATTTAGGGTCCTGCACATACCCATGACTGTGGGGGCTGCCATGGACATAGCATAGTTTTTCTTCTGCCGAAACCAGACTGTCATTGCATGGTATGTCTGCACGATAAGGTTTCGTATGTGGAGCTTTCTCGACTTAGGCAAAAGCTTGGTGCGGGAGGAAGAGATTGTGGGGTACAGCAAGTGATGAGAAAGTGGCATCATAGTTTTTGAGACAGGAGAACAGTTCAATTTTCTCCTGTCAAACAACTGGGTGTTTTAATAATCCCAGCCTTTTAAAGTCTCAGACTTTTAAGTTTCCTTACATCTTTGACATGATTCCTCTTTGCAATTCCACCCACTCTTTATGAGAATAATAGTGTGCTAATGCTCTATTCTTCGGTGCTTTTTCTTCGGAGAACTCCAAGCACTTTATAGACATTGCCACTTATCCTGAGGACACCTTGGCATGCTGCGGAAGCGAGTTTGTTGGTAGAAAAGTCGGTTTCATGGAGAATGAGGACCAGCCAGCCCAACGCAACACCGCTGAAAACAGAATACCGGATTACACCGTGAATGAGTCCGCACAAGTGCAACCACAAAATAGGAAGAGCCTCTCCTCTTCATCTCGGCCCGAAGAAGCTCTTTGTAACCTAAGGTGATAGGTGCAAAAAGTAAATCACCATCCTGGCTATCCTTCAAGGAATAGCTTCTTGCCTGGTTCTGTTTCACAGATCAGGTGTTGACGGGGCATGGCTGGCGAGGTTGGCAGCAGGACGAGAGCACGGCTTACGTGGCTCGTTGTAGCGGGAAGGAAACCGGAGCATCTGGAGCGCTGACCACTACTGTGTTGGGCATGTGGGGGCATGCCGTTCCTGGAACGATGCAGCGTTCGTTGGCCATGAGAACCGTTGAGATTTAGAGCAGGTGGAAGTTAATCGTCCAGACCGGGAGCTGGCATCGCAGAGAACTGTCACTGGGGAGCAGGGGTCTAAGAGCCAATATACCAGCAGACCCCTTAAGAGAGTTGTCAAGATAGGAAAGCCTGCCAGGGTGTCATTTTGGGTTGGCTTCCACCAGGGAAAACCTATATGGTAAAGCAGGGGGGGAAGACATGGAATAACAGACGAGATAAGGTGGTTCTTGTGAGAAAGCCAAGTCCAGTTCCTCTGGCTGTGTAAACAATCTCCTCGTCACGCTCCCTGACAGCCACGGCCAGCGAGAGGACAGGATGAGTTCATTCACCCACAGTGAAAGGGCGTTTCCTCTGGGGTCCGTCCACACCAGGGCTGGGTGCACCTGTCACTTTCTGATAAGAGAACTCCAATGGTCCACGCCCAAACCAAAACCAGGAAAGTTAATTTTGTGAACTTCCCAGAAAGAGATCTGAAAACCATGGTCTTATCTTGAATAGCTGTTTCGCCAAAAACACAGAGATATCGTCACTGGCCACTTCTTACCCTGATTCTTGATTCTGGGTAAAACTTTCATGTAAAATACTGAGCCTGCTGTGTATCTGCTTTACTGCGAAGATGGCAAGCAAGTCTCCTTGAGCACTTACTGTGTGCTAGACATGGGGCTGAGTGTCAACGCCCGAACTCACAGTCTTCACAGCGATACCGTCCGGTTCCTCCATGTGGCAGATCAGGAAACTGAGGCACGGGAAGATTAGATAAGTCGCCCATGACTACACTGCTAAAAGGGGGCAGAGGGGCGCCTGGGTGGCTCAGTCGGTTGAGCCCCTCTGACTCCTGCACAGGTCCTGATCTCACGGTTCGTGAGTTCGAGCCCCGCGTGGGGCTCGATGCTGCCAGCCCGTCAGCACAGAGCCCGCTTCAGATCCCCTGTCCTCCTCTCTCTGCCCCTCCCCCTCCCCGGCTTGAGCTCTCCCCAAAATAAAATAAATATTTAAAAAATAAATAAATAAAAATCAGTAAAAGCGGGGAGATCCAGGGTTCAGGCTGGAAGTGTGCTAGGAGGTGGGCACGTCACTGTTCTGCAATATTTCCTGGGACAATAATGCTTAATTGCCCCTAAGACACACTCAGGTTTTAATACCACGTGTTTATCGGTTAGCTGTTACTGTTTTAAAGTAACTGTTAGGTTTCCTTTTTTTTTTTTTTTTTTTTTTTTTTTAAATTTTTTTTTTTCAACGTTTATTTATTTTTGGGACAGAGAGAGACAGAGCATGAACGGGGAAGGAGCAGAGAGAGAGGGAGACACAGAATCGGAAACAGGCTCCAGGCTCTGAGTCATCAGCCCAGAGCCTGACGCGGGGCTCGAACTCACGGACCGCGAGATCGTGACCTGGCTGAAGTCGGACGCTTAACCGACTGCGCCACCCAGGCGCCCCTCCTTTTTTTTTAATTTTTTAAATTTTTATTTATTTTTAAGAGCGAGAGAGTGAGACAAAGTGTGAGCGAGGAGGGGCAGAGAAAGAGAGGGAGACACAGAATCCGAAGCAGCTCCAGGCTTCGACCTGTCAATACAGAGCCCGACGCGGGACTCGAACCCGTGAACCCTGAGATCATGACCTGAGCCGAAGTTGGATGCTCAACCGACTGAGCCACCCAGGCGTCCCTAGGTTTCCTTTTTACAAAAATACATATTGATGGCAGCTTGTCCATGCCCCCTCCCCCGCCCGCAGTTACTAAGGCAAAACCCTGGAGTCCTTCTCTCTGACAGTTGGCCCCCAGCCACACTTGTCTTTGTGATTCTTACAACACGCCAGGCACACTGTCGCCTGGGGACCTGAATCCTTGATGCTTCTGCCCCGACCCTCGGCCCCCCGAAGCCCACACGGCCCTCCCCTCTTCCCTGCGCGGCTCTGTTCCTACACCCACGTGACTCTGTTTACTCCTTTTGGGATTTCCCGCCCGTTTCTTGTACCCCAGTCTTGCTTTCTGGGTTGGCTTGACGTTTTGCTCATCTTTTCATTGGAATGCATCTTGTAGGAATTCGCTTCAAGAAATACATGTAGGTAGCACATTGAAAACAAATGCATCCATATGTGACTTTCACTTATTCATTTACATATATATATATATATATATATATATATATATATATATATATATACATACATACATCTCTATTCGTTGCCTTCCAAAGACAACTTATCACAACCAAAATGGGTCGCTGTCTTCTGGCTGGTGATTTTACCCAGCATTCTGACGCTAGTCTCCTTTGCCCTTTCAAGTAACCTGGGAAATGTCGGTATTGCTGTTGTTGAATAGTCCACAGCAGGCGTGGTTATTTGAGACCTGGTAGGAGGACTCACGAGGACTGTCAATGTGTGCCCTTTACAATTGTTTGAAAAGGCGCCCCTATTTATTTATTTATTTATGCATGCATGCATGCATGCTAAATGCTTATTTATTTATTTTGAGAGAGAGTGAGCCGACATGCGAGTAGGGGAGTGGGGAGAGAGAGAGAGGGAGAGAGAGAATCCCAAGCAGGCTCCCCATTATCAGCACAGAGCCTGGCAGGGGGCTCGATCTCATGAACCGTGGAATCATGACCTGAGCCGAGATCAAGAGTTGGAGGCTTAACCGGCTGAGCTGCCCAGGTGCCCCAAGGCCCCCCTTTTTAAAGAAATCGCTACTGGCCATCACTACTCTAGGCCTTGCTGAGCATGTGGCTTTAAAACATCTAAGTCACAGGCGTATTAAGACTGTGACCACATCGGTACAGTGATCCATAGGGATTTTGGATCCCTGTTACCCATCTGAGTTCTCAAGTCAGGTGAATATTTATTACTACCCCCCGCCCCGCCCCGCCCCGGGGTAGGAACAGGTGGTGAATGTTTGTTATTTTATTATCTTGATTTATCTTGAAATGTCTCCCAACACGATCCTTGTTTAAAAACACATTTCCAGTTCTCCATATCAGAGAAGGTTACTTCAAATAATTCGTCCAGATATTCTGATGTTTCCTTTCATCCCCTCACGTCTGTAAGTCAGGAGAACAAAATCAGGATGAGAAAATACCACTGCTATATTTTGGGGATTTTCCATGCAGAGAAGGTTGATGTTTAATTTCACTGAAATTGAATTTTCACTGCTTTAAATATATCCATTTTTCCCCTAACCTCTCCTTAATTAGCTCCATTCCAAATAGCTGTACTTTCTTTTATATTAAATGTCTATAACGCTTACATAATATGAATTAGCTAATAGAGAAAAGCAGAGTCTGAACAAATGAAGGACTCGGGGTCTAACTCCGCCCAAGGGATGTGTTCTCTTTGGCCCCAGAAGTGGTTTAAATTTCCCGTGGGGACGTCAGTGTCTTTGGATGTGGTCCGCGGCCTCTCTGAAGCCAAGGCCACCTTCCCTGCTGTCTTCTTTGGGCCGTTTCACACCTCCCTGCATCCGACTCCACTCTGGGTGGCTGACAGGTGCCTTTTGCTCCCGCTGCCCCCAGGCACTGCCCTGTCACTCACAGTCTCAAGGGGTGGGTTTCGCCTGGTGGAAAGCGGCTTGTTGCAATCCCAGACGGATCCTTTGTCTTCAAACCGTCACATTTCCCAAAATGTGTATTGTTTCTGGCAAGCTCCAAGTGGAAGCAGAAAAGCCAGTGTCAGGGTACCCACATGTCACTCCTGAGGGGAGGGGTGAAGGCAGTCTTACACTTGTGTCCTCCTCTCCCACAGGGAGATGTGTACCAGGAGCTGTTCTGGGGGAGCATGAGGAGTAGCCAAATAAAATGAAAGAGAGAGAGAGAGAGCACCAGTTGTCCTGATGGGGAGCACTGGGAAGGAGCCCCAGACTCTTGGCCAGGGGACAGACTTCCTCCAGGTGATGGGCATCGGGAGAGACCGCAGGTGCACAGAACTCCTGCCATGCACCCCCATCACCACTGTTGTCCCTTCTGAAAGGCGTGTGTGAGCTGAGGTGGGCGAGTGTTCCTTGCACTGTTGGATTTTTGCCTAGTTTACTGCTAAAGACCGAGACCTAGTTGTCTGAGAAAAAACAAAACAAAACAAAACAAGGGGCACCTGGGTGGCTCAGTTGGTTGAGCGTCTGACTTTGGTTCAGGTCATGATCTCTTTGTTCCCGAGTTCCAGCCCTGCATTGGGGTCTGTGCTGGTAGCTCGGAGCCTGGAGCCTGTTTCAGGTTGTGTGTGTGTGTGTGTGTGTGTGTGTGTGTGTGTCTTTCTCTCTCTGCCCCTCCCCCACTCATGCTCTGTCTCTCTCTCTCTCTCTCTCTCAAAAACAACAACAACAAAAAAACATTAAAAAAAACCGAAAACAAACAAACAAAAAAAACCAAACTTAAAGCCATTTTCTTCCTTTCTGCAAACTCACAAAGCAGCTTTGAATTTTGGTCTTTTCAGCAGCATAAGATGAAAAGCAGCTGGTCCCCCCCAAAGTCCTCAATTTTCTTTGGAAGCATGGATTATTCAAGTTAAGTTTCATTAAATAAACCGACATGTCAAGAGTTTTTCTTGCAGTGAATCAAGTGATTGACCAAGAAAGCAAATGATTTATTCATGTCTTTTATAATTTTTGATCTTCTAACCCATCTTCCTCCTATCAATTCCCCCCCAAATTTCCATGGACATTTTGGATTTTTGGGTGCAGCATGGTGACCTCTGCCTTCGGAAGAGAAACCGTAAGCTGGCCCATTCCTGGGACACTCCCATGGCCCTCCGTCAATGTGGGGTCGGCTTCTTATAGAGGTTCCTTCCCAGACCCTGAAATCTTTTAGAGACAGGTTGGAAGAGAAAAGAGACAGCTAGAATCGTCTTCAGGGGACGCCTGGGTGGCTCAGTCGGTTAAGCGTCCACCTTCAGCTCAAGTCATGATCTCGCGGTTTGTGAGTTGGAGCCACACGTCGGGCTCTGTGCTGGCAGCTCAGGGCTGGAGCCTGCTTTGGATTCTGTGTCTCCCTCCCTCTCTGCCCCTCCCGCACTCACTCTCTCTCTCTATCTCTCTCTGTCTCTCAAAAATTAATAAACATTAAGAAAAAAAAAGAATTGTCTTTGCAAAAGTCGCTGGGCTCCTGCAGAGGCCCGTTGCCTTCAGCAAGCTCGGGTTGCACACGATTCACCGGGCAGTATTTTGGTTTCTCCGACAAGCCCTGCACACTGACTTCTGACGAAGGCTCCTGAGTAAGAGTCGTGAGACAACATTCAGTAAAATTTGGCCTCAACTTCAGTATATGCGTCCAAGAAGGAAAGAAGCGTTAATCCCCAAGAACCCCCCCTCTCTGTTAGCCACTGAGCTCGTGTGGCCCGTGCTTCTGTGTGAAGTCGGGCCTCAGCTGCTCCCGGGGTCTCTGGTGTGCAGGCATCACCGCGGGGAACACGTCCGGTGCCTCCGGGGAGACACGGACCATCAGGGGACGTGATTTGGACCATCCATCGACACGGCGCTGCGCGTCTATTCTGTTCTCCCTCGACTGGCCCATGCGCCCTTGGGGTTATTTTTTGTTCCGTTGGTTGGGACACGTTTGGCCTTCTCTGTAATCTCCAGTCTGGTCACAAGTGGAGAATGTTTTCCCAAAGGGAAACATCAGCGTGCCCACCTTGGGTAGGTGACTCTTGGGAAACGCCGCTCTACGTGCTGAGCTCGGCAAGGGGCATCCGCTGTCACTCTGCACCCCAGGGGAGAGGGGAAGGGCGGGTCCGGCCCAAGGAAGCTGATTCTCAGGGCGAGGTGGGGTCTGAACACAGTCTCCCACCGCCCCGCTCACATGGGAGCCAGCAGAGGCAGCTGGCCCAGACCCCATTCGAACTTGGAACCGCTGACTGGTGGCAGACCTCCCCCCCCCCCGCTTTCCCCTCACACCCCGAGTTTTTGCCGGCATTGCTTGGATGATACCATCTGGCTCATCATTTATTTTGCTTACTTATAAGCCCAGCTATACTTACTACTAATATAAAATGTTGAGGGTCCCCATCTAACTGTTGAGGATAATTCTTTTACCCCAGGGGGGGGAACAATTTCATTTTTGCTCACATGATAGGGTTTTACAATTCTGTAAGATATTTCCTAACTTATTTGTGTGATTGCTTCAGATAACAGAGACCCGCTAGAGTCCCTGGATTCTCCCGCCCTCTTTTCCTCCACGAGCTGGGAGTCGCAGAACGCGACCCGCCTTGTGACCAGTCTCTGTTCTTCGAACCCCAGACATCTATCCCGTAAACCGTATGGCTCCTTGGTTTTTCCTCTTCCTGCCTGTCCCGCATATGCGTAGTGATGCAGTCTACTCCGTGCTCATCTGTACTCAGTCAGGTAGAAACAGCTGTTATTTATTCCTAAGACCACATTCTCCCGGCAATGAGGGCCGGCCTCTGAAGAAGGCGGATCGCGCTGCTTTAACTCCGCGCGCACAGCGCGGGCAGGAGCCTTCAAAGCCCTGGAGCTCACTCCTTCCCCTGCCAGATTCCTTAAAAACGGCCACGTTGGATGTTTGCAGACAAAGGAGATGTCTTGCTGGAGACAAGTAGGACCCACCCTGGGCTCAAGCGTAGCAGAAACACTGTGTGTTTTGGGGAAGCAAGGTGGACAGAAGGCAGCAGGTGCAGGGCACGGCTCCAGTTACACGGTACCCGGAACGGATAAGCGAGGATGGTTGATTTTTCTAGTAGGTACAAGGGGCACCTGGGGGCTCGGTCGGTTGAGCGTCTCTTGATTTCGGCTCAGGTCACGATCTCTCGGTTCTTGAGTTCGAGCCCCATGTCAAGCCCTGCAGAGACTACAAGGAGCCTGCTTGGGACTCTCTCTCTCTCTCTCTCTCTCTCTCTCTTTGTCTCTCTCTGTTTCTCTCTCTCCTCTCTCTCAAAATAAAGTAATAAAAAAAAAAAAGGCAACGACCAGTTTAAGAAGAACAAGAAATAAGAAACAGCCCTGTACTTTCAGGGACACGAACCAAGTCCTTGCGTCTGATGTACGAGCCTCATGTATCCTGAAAATTACGCACCAGGAGGAAATCCTCTTTAATGAGTGGCCCCCGACGTCTCGGCCCTCCGCGTCCCTGGACAGGGAGCCTGTGTCTGCTTTGGTGGGAAAGACAGCCCTGGGCGCCTGTGTCGTCCGCGTGATGATCTGTAGTCTCCTGACTTCCGAATGCTGCACCTGCTTCCCTGTGACTCCCCCCTGCGTTTCTCCTTCTCCCCGATCGTTGGTAGTACAGGGAAATTCGAGCAAACTCATTACCCTTGTGCACGCATCTTAGAGGAATGATGAGGGGTGATTGAAGCAACTTTGGAATTTCCCTGGGCAAATGCAAAGGCTAGGACTTGGTGGTTCTCACAACGATATCAAAAAGAAGCACTTCCGATTTCCTGTTAGCAAAGGCAAGATCACAAGCCTGGGTCTTAGCCAGTCTTTTTCCAAGTCTAGCTGCCTACCCACGGGTCCCCCGGGGTGGTGGTAACAGGAGTGACCGCGGATTTTGCGTGTCTCTCATCCCGCCTCATTTCCTCGCTGCCTCCCACGTCTGTGACGCTCTGTCTCCAAAATGGCCCCGGGGAGAATAGGAACGATTTTATAACCTCCCTTGATAGATGCAAAATCTGAGCCCCTGGGAAAGTAGACGAGGTGACATTTACTGTCCTGTTGCAATTTTGCGATTTGAAATAAAGTGCCCAGATTTGCGTGGCGATTATATGGCAGCCGCCCAGGCTCCCGTCTTCCCAGGGTGAGGCCCCTGCCTGCACACAGAAGAAGGTCCCTTACGCTCGTGACCGAGTGACACTCAGCTGTGTTTTCCTTTTACTTTTGATGGGCTGCAGGCTTGCACTTGAAGCCTGTGGCCTTTGCTGGAGAACGTGAATGGTCCTGCTTCTGGAACGGCTTACATAATTCATGGCGTGCGTTTCTCAGCGAAATAAAGTTCTTTTTTTTTTTCTTTCTTCAGCATCTCACAGAGAGCTTTTATTATTTGAATAAAATTCATAGACTGACCTCCAAGGGAAAAAGAAAGAAATAATCAAACCTTTATTTGATTCCTTGGCCGTTCCCACACCCTCACAAATTGGCTTGAAAGTGTTTAAGTAACCAATTGGAGGCAGCTAATCAGAAACAGCCTTTGTTTTGTCGACAGAGCTCAAAACGAGATAGTTAAAATTCATGTCCTACCTGACTGCTCTGGAAAAGGCTAAGGGTTATTCGTCTCACCGCTGTTTTTAAAGGATGGAATTTAAAGTATAGGATTGTTAGCAACGGCAGCAAAATGTGCTCTCCTTTGATCCTTGCGGGTTTCAGAATTCATGCCACCCCACAGGGGCTCCTGAGCCGGCCAGACAGGAGCTGGGATCCCCGGGTACTGCTTGCTGCCCCTGCCATCCGGAGCAAGGGGCAAGTCCCTCCAACTGGGCGTGAGTGAGTGGGCTTTGAAGTGAAAAACGACAATGAATCCGGCCTATTTTTGTAGGATGGGTCATGTTTTAAATGTAAAGGACTCAGAGATCTTTGTGCGCCCGGTGGCAAGCACCCTGTCGTGCACTGAGCAAACGGGGAGAGAGAGCACGTAAGGGCAGAAGTGGGCACAGGAGAGACAGGAAGTAATCGGGGATCAGCGGGAGTAGATCTCAGAATTGTAACTGGACCCGGGTCAGAGTTCCACGGCCTGGCCTCAGCGGGGGACACTCCCCTCCTCTGAGCCACCGCTGGCTGCCGCGGGACCGTGGCTCGCACCGCCGCCTTTGAAGCTGTTACCTGTGTGTTGGTCTCATGCCCCAACTGGACTGGGGGTAACCAGAGGTCTGGGGTGTGAGGGCTAATCGTTTGCTTTCTTCTCGAAAGCAGAGGGTATGTTCTCTCATCAGTGTGTTCACATTGGGTTGTATCGAATCAAGAGGAATTACGTTGAATTCAAACAAAAATGCGCCTGGGCGGCTCAGCTGGTTAAGCGTCCAACATCGGCTCAGGTCATGATCTCAGGGTCTGTGAGTTCGAGCCCCGTGTTGGGCTCTGTGCTGACAGCTCAGAGCCCGGAGCCTGCTTCGGATTCTGTGTCTCCCTCTCTCTCTGCCCCTTCCCCGCTCACTCTCTGTCTCTGTCTCCCAAAAAAAAAGCAAATACACTTTAAAATTTTTTTTTGATGTAGTTCAAATTAAGCTTCTGGGTGCAAAATACATATCTGTTTATTCTGGAATAAACAGGATTATGGCAGGATTCGTAAGATCAGTAGACCGTGCCTCGGTACCTACAAAGTTGTAGCATGCTGTTCGCTCTGGGTTTTCAAGGCGCTCGGTAGAACTTTGCATATACCAGACTTCACAAGGATCTTACCTCGCCTGGCATTATTCTGGAATGAATGCGAGTTAACATTAATGATAGTGTCAGAGGTTCGAGCGAATGCAGCGGGATTAGGTGAAAGGGAACCACCTTCTGCTTTCCACAGATAATGGTGAATATAGCAAAGAAAACCCATCTTATGTGCTTTTTGTGACAACACCGGATGTGCCTTTGGACTAGATTTCCATGAAATTTATATAGTGTCACGATGAGATTCATCGGGTGGAATGTGCTGACATCATCATGTAAATCATTCTGTGCCGCTTGAAAAATTGGGGACAAATGCATTTGCTTAAACATGCAAATTTGTAGTTTCGTGCTCATGGAAGAAATGACTTTGGAGTCCCTAGGTTTAGGAGATAGTTGAAACGTCCTGAAACGTGTAATTTCAGCATCAGCGATATACGGCTCGATGTGGCGAGACTGTAGCAAGGAATTCTCAGAGGAAATTTTTAGTAGCTTTGGGAGTTTTCTTAGGCACTTAGATTCCCTTAATTTATATACTGGCATCTTTTTTATAGGCTGTCTTCACCTCGTCATTTAAAATACACTCAATGAGCGCGTTAAAAAGAAGAGCAGAGCTGTCCGAGACAATGTGTGCCGATGGGTCTGGAACAGCCGGAAAGGCTTCCTCCTGGGTGCAGGGGCACAGAGAGCCGCTCTCAGCCGTGAGTGAGTGTCACAGGGGCGGTCAGTGAATATCCTGTTCTGTTTACTCTTCCTACAAAGGAGCTGTTTACCAGAAAAAGCATCTGGATCGTATTGCTTTTTAATTCATTGTGGACCAGTGATGGAATCTGGAAGCACTTATGTCAGAGGCTCTCAGAACACGGACAGGAAATAAGAGTGACAAAAGTCCCTCTCTCTCCCGGCAGTTGGGCCGTTTAAGCCTACCATTCTTCTCAGGAAACTCTCCTGGGTCTTCATTCAGACCCCAAGTGTCATTTACCTTGAAGCAAATAAAAAACAATGCAGTGTTTTCAAGCGAAGGAGGAGTGACTGGATGGGGGATGAAATCATTCCGCACCGAACACCCAAATCAAATATTTTTGAAGTGTGCTTTCCTGGCCACAGGTTCAAGGGAAGTGACGAGAGGCAGTAAGTCCTAAACACTTCACACAGGGAGCTGGTCTCAGTCAGAGCGAGGAGACCCTCCAACCTGCCCTCCTGTCCCACCCCACAGGGACCTCGTTCCAATCCTCCTAGGGTGAGGCTGTGCATTTGGTCCCTGAATAGCCTAACTGGAATTAGAAAGTCCTTCTTTCTATCTAGCGGACCAGTCTCCGCTTAACATTTTTTAAACACTTTCCTTTGAAAAAAATCTGATAAATTACTGTTTTGTATGACGTTCTTAAATTCTGAGACTGTTTACGGGCAACCGTACATAAGGCCCATGTGATTTCTTTGCCGTTTTCAAGATTCTGCGTGAACGCAGTCAGGGACCTCCTTAGACCTGGGGTCTGAGAACAGTCCGGCGGAAGTGGCCCGGCCAGAGCGCATGGTGGTCTGGACTGTCTTCCACTTCTTGAGAATGGATTTGCATTTCATTCACCCATGGCGGTGCCTTACCTCTCGGCAATCACATCAAATCATTGGTTCGATGAGCTAAAAACTACCCAAAATGCCTCGCCGGGCCTTCCTTCAAGAGGATGACTGTTTCCCCAGGTCGGGCAACTCCCGAGTGTTATCTAAGGGCGTTGCTCAGAGTGTTAGACACATTGGTGTTGATTTCAGCCATTGTGTATTATTTATTATTATATTCACATTCAAACCGGAAGTTGAGAAATAACTCACAGGACATTCATGATACGAGGCTTGATTTTAGGAGAATTTCGGATAGGGGTGGTTTTTTTGTCCCATTTTTTATTCCTTTTTGTTTCTTTACACTGTTTAAATACTTTTTAGAGCAGGGCTACTGTGTGATTTCCAGTTGTCTCTGGTAAGCTGCCCTTGGTAAAGTGGTACGTGGGCTGAAATCCACCCCATTCTGCCCTGTGCTGGCCTGGGGCTGCTCTGTGCCAAAGGGGCACCTTTGCATACACACATTGGGGATTGTATAAGCTGGTGGTGACCCTGAATGTGACCACACTGGAATTCTGAGAATTATAGATAAGTCAAAAAATCACCCCAAACTGTATATACTACCATTAAAAAATTTTTTTTTTCATTTTTATTTTTGAGAGAGACAGAGAGAGACAGAGCACAAGCAGGGGAGGAACAGACAGAGAGGGAGACACAGAATCCGAAGGGGGCTCTGGGCTCCGAGCTATCAGCACAGAGCCCGACACGGGGCTTGAACTCATGAACCATGAGACCATGACCTGAGCCAAAGTTGGATGCTTAACCGACTGAGCCACCTGGGCGCCCCTGTATACTATCATTTTTTAAAAATCAAACAAAACTTGAGTGCCTGGGTGGCTCAGCTGGTTAAGCATCCGACTTCAGCCCAGGTCATGATCTCGCAGGCAGTGAGTTCAAGCCCCACATCGAGCTCCACGGTGTGTGGAGCGTGCTAGGATTCTCTTTCCCTCTCTCTCTCTCCCCCCTCCACTTGCACATGCTCTCTCTCTCTCTCTGTCTCTCTCTCTCTCAAAATAAACAGATAAACTTACAAGAAAAAAAGGAAGGAGATTCTGACACATGCTATAACATGGATGAACCTTGGACGTTTTGTAAAGTGAAATAAGCCAGTCATAAAAGGACAATGGGGTATTGCGTGATTCCATTTATATGAAATTCCTACAGTCGTCAGACTTGTAGAAACAGAAAGCAGAATCGTGGTTTCCACAGGCCGGCGGAGAACATGGGGGGTCAGGGGTTAATGGGCACAGGGGTTCGGCGTGAGAAGACACAGCGTGTTGGAGATGGACGGTGGTGATGTTCGAACAACCATGCGAATGCACTTCATGCCACAGAGCCAAGCCCTTTAAGATGGTTGAAATGGTAAATGTCGTGTCATATACATTTACCACAGTTTTTTTTTTTTAATTTTAAATGAGCAATAGTCATTGAAAAGACTTTGGGGGCGCCTGGGTGGCTCAGTCGGTTAAGGGTCCGACTCTTGATTTCGGCTCAGGTCATGATCTCAGGGTTCCTGAATTCAAGCCCCGCGTTGGGCTCTGTGCTGACAGTGTGGAGCCTGCTTGGGATTCTCTCTCTCCCTCTCTTTCTCTGCCCACCCCACTCACTCTCTCATGGTCTCTCTCTTAAAATAAATAAATAAACTTAAAAAAAAAAAGACTTTGGTCTACAGATAGCTCTTTTCACTCAGACGTTCAAAAGCATCTTGAGTGCCTCCCCTCTCTTTTCTTCAGGACAGAATTCTCTGGTCTTTGCCCGTCTCTTTGTTTTTCCTGCCTTGTTCTCAGGCCTGATCCTCTGAAACCTGCCTGTAACAGACGCTGGCACCGCTCCCACCTTCCTCCCACAAGGTCAGGTGCTTCCCCCCCCAACCTCAGCACCCGCGTCCCTGGGTGTCCAGGGGGCCGAGCCTCACCCGGAAGCCCCCTCCCCACCTTGCCCTGCAACACACAAGAGCAGATTCAAACAGTAAAAGAGAAGGAAGGAGCCCGCTGTATAAAGGCATCATGCTGTGAATTTCACACACCAAATCAGTTGCAAGTAACCTGTGAATTTCACAGCTGTGCAAACTTACAACCCAGGCCTCAAAGGTCAGAGGGACTCCCCGACTCGACTCGTGGTTGGTGTCGGTTCCGGGCGGGGACAGGCAGGACCTTCACCTGGGCTTCCTGAGTCTGGATGAGAGAATGACTCCGTGGTCTTTCTGTGAGACTTCCGTTCTCATTGTTTGTTCTCGGCGTGTGTCGGCTGCCGTGCGGCCCAGGCTCTAAGGGGGAGGACGTCCGCGGTAAATGAGCCTGCATTTAATGTCACAGTCAATCCCAGTCGCTTTGCACAGAAGAAAGGGAACTCTACCTGCTCTGGTGGAATAGAATAAGGCCCCGGGGGAGAGCAATTTGCAGCAGTAACTGCGGAGCCACGGGAGAAGCCCTTAGGTGCCTGGGAAGTGAGGACTGAGCTCCAAACCTTCCCGAACACCGTGCCCGGCAGCCGGCAGCCTGGAGGAAGGAGGCTCCCCAGCGCCTTAGAGGATTTCCTCATCCCCACGTCCTGTGAGGCAGGTTTATACTGCCTTCATGCATCTGGCTGGCCTTCTAGGCCACCTAACCTCTCCCACGCTGAAAGAGGCTCGGCGTGTGCTATGTGTGTGAGCGTGTCTGCGTGCGTGTGCACCTGTGTGTGTGCACCTGTGTGTGTGCGTCCTCTCCACCTCCCCTCGCTCCCCTGCTTCTCCCTTCCGTACTCACGGAATCTGTTCCTTTCCTGCAGGCTCCTTCTCCTTCAGGGGAACTTGCCCTTTTCGGTGGCCCCGAAACACAACATTCCTGGAATCCGCTGAATGGTTGATGTGGGGGGAGAAAATGTCTCGATGCAACATTGGCTCAAACTTAGGCGATGCTCCTCGGACGCTCCTGGCGCTCCCGTTGTCTGATGTTGAGAGCGTGGGCAGGGTATGGCTCCAGGGTGAATGTTTTTGATCTTATTTAAAAAAATTTTACATCGTGATTTTCATCCTGATAAAAATCGGGTTGCTTGTCTCAAAAACTTTCATAATTTGTATGTCCCTAAACCTCACCAGTTTGGGGTGTGAACAGGGCACAGTACATGAACCCCACGTGAGGGTCAGCAGCCCCCAGCCCCCACCGAGGGCTCACCGAGGGGCCGCCTGGCTCCAGCTCTGGCTCAGCATCCTGTCCTGGCTGCCAGCCCCGTCCACCAGGAGCCCAGCGCTCTCCTGCGGCCGTCCTGCTCGGGGGCTCCCGTCTGGGGTCTGTCTGTCCCTCACAGCCGTGCAGCATTCTGGAGGTCCCCTCCCGGGACCTTCTTCTCGACAAGTTGCTGCCTGGGGGAGTCAACCTGAACCCAGAGCGACACCTCTTGTGCTCACCCATACACACACACACACACACACACACACACACACACTCACACACTCACACACACACTCACACACACACCCCTTGTGTGCCCCTGCGGTGAGATCGGTTCATACAGCCATCACTTTTATGTCGAACAGTAACTGCCCCCCAAACTTACATGCTGGGTGGCCTCCAGTCTCACAGCAGACTCCCACTTCATTGGCGGGCCAATTCATGGATTTCTCTCCAGGGCTGCAAAGATCCCCTTGGCCATTTGATTCCTCTTTCCCCTAGTCTGATAACGGGCCCCTAAATGCCTGAAACCCGATACCTGGACACCATTCCGGCTATGTGGGTGAAAGTAGGGCTGTATCCCCGCCCCCCCACCGCCCCCACCTGCCTGGGATTTCATGGTGAGTGACACCTACCACCGACCTTTAATTTATCTTATCTGCACTTGTCACGGTTGAATTTGACCACGATCTATTCTTATTTTAGGAAGAAAGTCTGGCCCTGGTGGTCTAGACCCAGATACTGTCAGAGCATATGGCAGTCCGAAGGACGCACAGGAGATCTGACACGCAGGACGGGGGTGCTGGGGGCTCAGGCGAGGCCAGCCTGGGCCTGCCGGCACCCCCAGGTCTCCCCCCACCCCCCAGCAGCCCGGGCCTCCTGGTTACTGGGTTTCCATCCCACAGGCTCTGGGCAGACGGGGTGGCCTGAATACGAAACAGCCCTGTCCGACCACGTGGGTACTCCTTGACTCTGTGAGGCAGGTGCGGGAGGCGGGTGGTCCCATGATGGGTGGGGAGGGCGGAAACTGAGACTGAGACACAGGGCATCCGACTGCGGTCTTCGCTCCGTTTCGTGTTTTCATTTCCACGCAAGCGTCATGACTAAATGTCGTGCTGATGATGGTTTCAGAGGTGTCTACACCGGCCAGAAGCTGTCCACGTGCTGTGGTTCTGGTTCTGTGTCAGTTATACCATCGTAAAGCTGTCGGGAAAGATTTCATGGTCTTATGGGACATCGCGATGCAAAATGTTTATTACGTCTCCAAAGTCTTTGTCCCGCCAGTAAAGCATTCTGACATCTGTACGTGGGACTTAGCAGTGACTTACCGTTGACTGTCCTATGATTGTTCACTTCCGACCTCTGTGTCCTCGTCTGGCTCCTGCTAGTTGTGCGTGAAAGGTAAGGACAGTGACAGAGGCTCACAGACACGAGCTCACAGTTACAGCCCCACAAATACACATGTTGGGGAGGGTCCTTCCCGTGCCTCTCTCGGCACTGCTGCTGGGGGCCCCGGGATGATGGGATGGAACATTTAGAAGCTCCAGTGTTTGCCAAAGTTCTGGTGGTGTTTGCTTTGATGATCTCGTCTCCAAGCCTCGCCTCTGTCTCCCCTCTGTCCTCTCCTGACTCCTTGCCTGTGCCCCGGTGCTCCTCCCCCGGCTCTTCTGCCCTCAATGTTCAGTGGTCCCCAGCCTCATCGTCCTCCTTAACGAGAGCAAGCTTCTATGACCTTCGTGAAAAAGGGCTGGCTAAGCGCCCCCTCTCCCCGTCACACATTTCTGAATTAAACCCATAAAATGTCCGAAGATGCCGTCTCCTGGTCGCTGCTATACAACTTCAGCACGCCGTGGTTTCTCCCTATGGGAGCAAGTGCGCTCTTGCTTTACGGCAAAGGACTCGGAAGATGCCACGGAGACGAGCATTGCTTGCGTGAACTCGCATCCTGGGTGGCCCGGGCTCCAGGTCTGCCAGGGAGGTGCGGTTTCCCAGAATCTGCTGCCAGGGGCACTCCTGAGTTGCTCCTTCCTGGTTTTACCGTGAGGCCGGTCCCCTGGGGGTACGGATCCAGGAAAGTGTTTCTCAGACCCTGTTAGCCAGGACGGCACTCACTTAAGGCCTGGCCACACCACGCCCATCTCCCAGGCGGACGGTCCGCGACCGGAGACTTCCAGGAGGAGCCCCGCTCCTGATGAAAACGGTCCGTGTCGGGGGCAGTCGACATTAATATCATGTCCCATTGTCCCTTCCAGCCAGCTGTCTTCCCTTCACACTGAGGAGTGGGAGCAAAGGGCCGACTTTGCCGACTCTGAGGAGCAGTGTGGACGCCTGGGCGCAGATGGGCGATGACCCAGCGGAAGGCAGCTTGGAGCCCTGCAAGGCAACAGGTACAGAGAGCCCCCTGGGACCCTTCTCGCCCTTCACCTTGGTGTTCTCTCTGAGGAGAGACCCTGAGTGGGGGCCTCACGGGTGGAGAACCCGAGAAAGCTGTCCATGATTGGGAAAGATATGGGACTTCTCGATGTTCAGGACGAGCAGGCTTACAAGAGATTTCCAAAACACCTGGCTGGCTTTTTCCTCTTTTACAACTGTTCTTGCGTTTTTGAGGATTTCCTTGACCGCTAAACTTTGCTTTTTATCTCTCTTATATTTTGAAGTTAAGTCAGGCACCTTCTTGATTAATCCCACTGCCGAACTAGTCCTTTAATATTGCAGCGAAGAGTGACGTCCTCAATCACTATCAAACAAGGGTATTTTCAGCACAAAAACCATTTACATTACTTTCATCTGATGGCTTTTATGGTGAAATGAAATACCCAACAACAGAGTCCTTAATTGACCGGAAATTTTTCATGAAACGCGACTATTAGAACCTCGGAGGCAAAGCTCCTACAATACAAAACAAATGTGCCTTTCTCCGGCTCTGATGTAGAGAAGGTGGTGACCATTCTGAAGAGCGATCCGTTTGTATGTTTAGGCATGTTTATAAGAGGGCACGCTTATAAGTTCTTGGCTGTCTTTTTTTGTATATTTATAAAAACCAGAAGAGCTTTGCATAGGGCCAGCAGAGAACTCCATTTAGCCCTGAGTGGCTCCAGGGGCAATGTCCATTCATTCTTCTGGAAATATTCTGTAGCCCCCTCCGGGTGCAAGTTTGATCCTTGGTCCTGGGAATCCAGTTAGGACCCGATGTGGGCCCTGTGTCCACGGGCTCACATTCTAGTTGGAGGACGGAAGGTAAGTCAGCAAATGTTGTAGTTTCCGGGAGTGAAGGGAGTGAAGCAGGGTCAGGAAAGAGTGTGGGACTCCAGGCCCAGCTGGATCTGGAACAGTTGTGACGACCTCTGCTCTCCCACGAGGACCTGGAGGAAGAGCGTTCTGGGCCGGCTGGTGAGTGTGGAGGCAGGTGTGAGTTGGTGAGTTCAAGGCAGAGCAGCACGGCGGGCAGGGCGGCACGGGGGAGGGGAGGGCACAGGTTCAGAAAAGAGCGAGATCGGAGCGTCCCTGGAGGCCACAGGTTGTGGTCTCCATGTGTCGGGAAAGCATGAGAAGGTTTGAAGCAAAAGAGCAACGTGGTTCGGTTTGAAATTTGGAAGATGGCTTGGTCTTACCTGAAGGGTGCTCGGGACAGCAGGCGGGAAGGCAGAGGTGGAAGACAGAGAAATGGCACGGCCTCGGCTTCGGCAGGGTGACCGGGTGAGAACGGGGATTTTGAGGATACCCTTGACTTGACGAGCCTAGCTGGTCGATCGGAGGGAGGTACGAGGAGAGAGCGAGAAGGAATATTCCTGGTGAACTGTTGTCTTTTGCTCTGGTTTTCTGCCCTGGGTCCCTTCGTCCTGATGGGCGGGGCAGGGCAGATACAAGGCAGGGGAGAAACGGGGCTCTGTTTTGGACGTGCTGGGAGGGAGGAGCCTTTCCGACGTCCCCAAGCTGCCGAGCGGACAGTGGAAGGTGAGGTTAGGGAGCACTGACAGTGAACCCCTGAGAAATGGGCCGAGAGCAGGAGGGAGACGGGGGGTAAGGTGGCCCCCAAACCGAGAGGCGGAAGCATTTCGAGGCGAGAGCAAACGGCTGGCAAATGCACGGGAGAACCGGCAGCAGGACTTGGGGGTGTGGATCCCACATAGACCGGTGACCTTGACAAGACCTTCGGTGCAGGGAGAGCCTGAGAGGCCCCAGGGCAGAAGGGGAGGAGGAGGGGAGGCAGGAAAGGTCCAGGAGCTTCATTTTAAAGAACAAAGGGGTCGCCTGGGGGCTCAGGATCCTTTTGATTTAGGCTCAGGTCATGATCTCACGGTTCCTGGGTTCAAGCCCCGAGATGGGCTCTGTGCTGACAGTATGGAGAACGCTTGGGATTCTCTCTCTCTCTCTCTCTCTCTTTCTCTCTCTCTTAAAATAAATAAATAAACATTAAAAAGTAAAATAAAGAACCAAGAAGTGGGTGATAGCCGACAGGGGAGGGGGAGGTCCAGTGGTTTCGTGTTTGTGTTTAAAATGGGGCGGGGGCAGACGGGCTTGAACCTCACCAGCAGCAAATGCTGACGTCTTGCAGCCAGGGGGAGATTTTCTCCTCCCTGCGGGAGGGTCAAGAACAAAATCGGCATGTTTCCGTTCAGCCTTGATCAGAGGCAAAGGCTGCTCATCCCTCCCGGGGCAGGTGCCTTAAAGGGAGAACGACCCCGGGAAGCTACCGGTGTGAGCAGCACGCACACCCACAAAATTCAGTTCTGGTGTCAAATTAGTTCTTACCCTGACATTGCTGGGTAGCCATTTGCCCCGTGTGACTGTTGTTACTCAAGTTCATTAAAATTCAGTGAAATTAAAACGTGTTCTGTCTCACTCGCACCGCCACATCTCAGGGCTCAGTAGTCGCGTGCGGCGAGTGGCTAGTTGTGGGAGAGCAGAGAAGCAGATGATTTGCACTGTCACCTTCTGTGGGGTGGCACTGCTCTGCATCCGGAGGGAAAGGGTATTTTTTAAAGTAAGTTTATTGGTTTATTTTGAGACAGAGCATGCAAGCAGGGGAGGGGCAGAGAAAGAGAGAAAGAGAGAGAGAGAGACAGAGAGAGAGAGAGAGAGAGAGAGAATCCCAAGCAGGCACCGCACCGTCAGCCCAGAGCCTGACACGGGCTGGATCCCACGAATTTGACATCATGACCTGAGCCGAAATCGAGAGTCAGATGGTTACCTGCCAGAGCCATCCAGGCGCCCTGAAAGACTTAACTAAATTCTAAATCACTTGCTCTGATAGGGATAGCCTTGGGGTTAAGTGTAAGACGAATGTTTCATTCTATAAAAACACTTTTGAAAAATCCACGTTTCCTTGAACGAAACCGTGTAAAACTGTTATTCACAAGTCTTTTTCTCCTTAAAGTCTAGATGGTAAATGAAGATAGGAGTTTAATGTCTCCTAATACTTGTTCCTAAAGGATCCTTTCGGTAGGTAATGAGAACTAATTAGCCTCCAAGGTTTCCCTTTTCCTCTCGGCTGCCAGGAATCTCCTAGCAAGATGTATTGATTTAATTATACTTGGACATAATAACGAGGAGGAATGTTAACACTGAGGCCAAAGTGAATCATTAGGGATTGAGGCAGGATAGAAACGGGAAGGGACGGTGACTTTGACTCTGGTCCAATCCCTACATTTAGTTGTAGATCAATCATTCTGCGTAACATCAGGCTTCTACCTTAAGTACTTATTAGAATGCTAATCTATTGACTTGTAATGGCAAGAAGTTCCGTCTCGTAATGCTCCTGCCCGGGATCCATGGAAAACTCTTTCCTGCTATCGAGACATCTGACATGCCAACACAGTCATCAGACGTTTGCTTAGGGAACACACAAGACAAAGGGGAAGAACCGTCTTGAAGGGTGTTTCGTCCAGACCACAGCTCACCTCCTTGAGATACCCTTGCTGCCCGGTTGAGGATGTGTTTCTGGTGATAGAAATGCTTTTGCTTCTCAGACTTCATCTTTTCCCCTCGCTGCAGAGCCACACATCCCTAAAATGTGCTTTTCTGAAACCACGGCACCTTGTCGGCCCTGCCTCCGAATTTTCCTGGGATGTGTTTCCATCACTGATGTTATTAGAGTTCTGTTATCAGAGTTCAGGAGGCTGGCCGCCCCCTCGGGGGACAAACATTTCCTTTTACCTCCAAGTTCTTGGAAAGGCGAGGCTCTGTCCTCTCTTCCTCCTCTCTTGTCACACCTGTGTTATCCTAAGCAATCTCAATCTGAACCCAAGGAAGTAAAATTTGCAATGTTTAAATGAAGCCGTCCTCCTTTAGTAAATGATTGCTTTAGTTATTACATTAATGGTGCACAGGCATTGGCCCCGTTTTTGAAGTTATGGAATCCTTTTTAAAGAATAGACTTCATATCTTGCCTTTCATCAAAATTATCTGTTTCCTAAATGGTAATAACCTCTATACTTTGGAAGAATTACAACCAGAAGCTGTATATGACTACTTTTGTAGCTAAAGGCCCAGTGACTGTTATATTTGGCATAGCACAATTATGTTCCGTCCCATTGTTTGAACAGTCCCCCCAATTCACAGAAATGTCTTACCACCCCAAGGAGTCTTTTCTGAGGACCTGGGCTGCATTTGGGTCATGCTAAGGTGCTATGGGGAAACTTAACGAAGCCCAAAACAACATCCCTCGTGTAAAAGGGTTTGTCTCCGAGACCTTCAAGAGACTCCCCGAATCCTGTCCCAATGGCACCGTCTTGGGGGCCAGGGGTGGGCGCCTGGGACCTGGTGGGTGGCCGGTGGCTCAGGACCCCTCATGTGGTGAGAGAACCGTGCTGTGAAACAGGCAGTGCTGGGCGCTGGGGCTGCAGGGGAGAGAACCACCTTGAGACGGAGGTTTGCCTTTTGAGACCTGGCACCGAGGGCAGTGGGGTCTGCAGTGAAAAGGGGATGCCCTTTAAAAGGAGAGGATCTAGGGGCACCTGGATGGTTCAGCCATTAAGCGTCCAGCTTCAGTTCAGGTCATGATCTCGCGGTTCATGAGTTCGAGCCCTCCATTGGGCTCACGGTTTGTGAGTTCGAGCCCCGCGTCGGGCTCTGTGCTGACAGCTCGGAGCCCGGAGCCTGCTTCGGATTCTGTGTGTCCGTCTCCCTCTCCCCTTCCCCTGCTCGTGCTCTGTCCCTCAAAACAAATAAACATTTAAAATATTAAAAAGAAATAAAAAGGAGAGGATTTCGAGGGCAGAGACAGAATCGGGTTGACCCGGAGACCGAGGGAACCGCGGATGCTCACCGCAGTTGTGTAGGTGGCTGTCGACCTCCAGCGACAGGTGATGGGGCTCATTTGTCGTATTTCTCTTCAGGGTGTCGCTTTGTCTTCCTTGACCTAAAGCGTGGGATGATCAAGCCCAGAGCGGGAAAGATGTTTTCGTTCATCTGCTTGGTGTTGCATCTCTTTGTGTGTGTATTTGATCTCTGGCTCTTTTCAGAGAGACAGAAAACAAAGGGCATTTCCTGTTCTGTGACACCCACGCACAAAACCTAATCAGCAGGGTTTTTGCTGTGGATCACAGCACATGGATGGATGTGCCCTCTTCAACGGTCGGCACGTTGGCGGATTTACAGGTGTGACGGTCGGGACACAAATGCCTCTCGGGGGTTTTAGTTGTGACAAATAGGGTACTTCGTGTAAACTCTGTGTGAACTCTTCTTGGAAGGGACCTCGTTCAAAGAAAGCCGCGGTGGCAGGGACGTGCCCGTCCTACTGTGTTTGCCGCCAGCTTTCCTTGAAGTTATCCTCGCCACACGCTCCCTGTTTGGACCTGACGTTGGTGGTTTACAATTGAAGTGGGTGCCCCGGCCCCCCCCCCTTTCTTTCCTGGTCACCACGCTGCTCCCCCTTTCTTTGGCGGGGGGGGGGGGGCAAAGCAGGTCCCTCCAAAGCCGTTGCTGTTGCGCGAGTCTGCTCGTTTGGCAGTGGGCGTCCCAGGACCGCAGCCAACAACACCCACGGCGTTTGCTGGCCCGGAGCCCGCAGACTTGAACCCGTTCCCAAACATATACGGAATTTCTCTGTTAGGGACAACATGGGGTGCTGTGTGACGCTGCCGATGCTGCGTTTACTCCCTCCCTGGTACACGTGTGCGAATATGTTTGGGTTTATGTGAGAGAAAATGCCAGAAGCTGCGTTTTCCATGACTTGGCTACTCCTGCAGCAGGTGGTTCCGTCCATTCTGGACGATCTGACTTTGCGGCTTGGGAAATCACATCCTCACGGCGGTGGGTCCAGCCAGCAGCAGTCCATCTTCAAGAACCCCGCGGGATTTGAACGCAAGGAGAGACGGGCTGGATGGGCCCCAGTGGGCTTCTCGGCCCCCACGCCATCCCACGGCCATCAGCGAGGGTCGGGGAGGGGGCACCAGAGGGAGTGAGAGGCAGCGGCGGGAAGGAGTGACGGTCGGGAGGTACAGAAGAGGCGGGACGGGGAAAGGGAGACGGGAGACCCTGTTTTGTTGCTTTCGGCCCAAGCCCAGGATTTACACAGCAAAGAGCGAGGTCCAGTGTGATCTTTGGAGTCAGAGGGAACTGGACGGTTTCTGAGCGTTCGAGCGGGTAATGTTTCATATCCGTGTTCCCCGAAGAGATCAGATCAGCATGCGTGAGGATTTAGCGTCTTGTCTGCAACAACTCTTGAACTCGCTTTTGAAAGCTTTGAGCTGATGTACGATCTCCACTATGCACTGTCTTTCGTTGGAACTCATGAAGGGGAAACAGTGAATGAACAGCAAGTAAGCGGCCAAGGGCCACCTAGGCATGTGTCACCTTTGTGTTCTTATGGCTTCACCCACACGACCTTCTACTGGCTCTCAGACCTGGTGCCGTGACATGCATGATTTTGTCCCTCACCACGCCTGCGTGAGGCTAAGGCAGCAACGATATCAGCCCAATATGGCAGCTGCAGAAGCCCCACGATAGTCCCTCTAAAGGAAGGAACACGGCCCTGTTGTCCTGGACCCCACGTCGGGTGTAAGGCAGTGTGACGGCAGTTAGAGTTACACTCTTCCACTCGAGGGGTGGTGACGGTTTTGTCTGTCTGAATAACCAGAAATAATTATTTGCAAGCTCGCAAACAACCCAAGAACCTGGCCTCTGCAACACAACACAACCTTCCTTCTCCAAAGTGAGTTTGTTTTTTGTGAGTCTGTGAAACAGGTGCATTTTACTCAAAAAAGACTGCAGCTGATCCGCCCGAAGCATTTCAGGCTGTGCGGGCACGTTGAAGACCAGTGGGCTTCCAGACGTTTCTTTGGAATAAAAAAATAAGGGGCTCCAGGGTGATGCAGTCGGTTAAGCACCTACTTCCGCTCAGGTCATGATCTCACGGTTCGTGGGTTCGAGCCCCGCGTCGGACTCTGTGCTCACAGCTCAGAGCCTGGAGCCTGCTTCGGATTCAGTGTCTCCCTCTCTGTCTGCTCCTCCCCCGCTCGTGTGCTCGCTCTCTCTCTCTGTCTCAAAAATACAATAAACATTAAAAAAATTTCTTTTTACTTAATAAAGATTCTGGCAGTGGGTGATCACCGACCTGTTTTCAGCGGTTGACCTTTCCCAGGGCGAGTCGCGGTCCTGGGAGTTAGATCCTTCGGAGTGAGGTCAGAGGCCTTATGCTCACCTGATTGTGGTGCAGATGAGACAGTGAGAGGGAGCATCGCAGGACCTGGCCCCGGACCGGCCGAGCTCCCTCACAGGACTTGGGAACCGCAGCCGTCTCCAGGGGGACCGGCTGGCTGCCAGCTCCGGTCCCCGGTGCGTGACGGACGGCCGCCTTGGTCTTGTTCTACTTCTGTTCCTTTGAATTTTGTGACGCTTGTCAGCTTGGCACACTCGGGAGCGGGCCGCACGCTGTCACTCTCCCCCCACGAATGCGTGGATCTTAACCGGCCGTGTCTTGACAAGCAGATTTCTGAAACGTTACAGGACATCTCCTTCTTCTTTGCCGGGCTTGTGTGTGCGCGTAGGCCCTAGGAGGGCAGCGCTGTCCCACTTCTGGGTGTGCTGGCTGGCCGACCAGGTTTGCAGGGATGCGGCCAGCCCACGTGCCGGAGATTAGAATCAGTCCCCTCGGGTCCGCGGTGAGGTCCTTACTCAGGCGAAAAGCCCATTGACGTCAGCAAGCCGGGAACGCGGCCTGGCTTCATTGTAAGTTAAAAGTGGTCGCCGTCAGGAGGAAGTGGAGAAAGGGCAGGGAGTTTTTAGGAAGCTACATTTTAAAAATGTACCTGCTTTCTGCTTTCATGGCTTTCTTTGGCACTTAACTGCACATGGAGTTGATCCGCAGGCTGACTGTGCCGCGGGGCATGTTCTGAATTCACCGGAACCTGACCCTGACCCTGACCCTGAGGTAGCCCCACCCACCAGGGGCCCCGGCAGTGTTTGCCCCTTGACGGAAAGTAGGAAAATACGCTAACACAGCTGATCTGGCGCCGTCCTCCTCCCCGCCCGCCCCCTTGCACCTGACCTGCAGGACCCAGGGCCAGGCTGCCCGCGGGTTCCCCGCCTCGCATCTTCTTGCCAGCGTGGGAGGACCCGCTGCCTGCAGAATTTCTCTCCTGGCGTTTCTCTGGCAGTCATTCTTCTAGATTCCTCTCAAGTCCGCGAAGTCTCCCCAGAGCCCGCTGCACAGGCACACGCATGCAGGACGCGTAGATCATCCCCCCCTCCTGACACCAAGACAGTTCGCTCTCACATGTCTTGGTATTCTGCAGCTATTGATGTCTCCCCCTCTCCAGACTCTGACTTTCCTGCTGGTAGAAACCCATCTATTGATGCCTGTCTGCCCGCTACCAGGCACGGTGTCAGAACGTGTGAGAAATTCAACACAACAGTTTTGGTAAGAATCAAAGAAAACCGCGTATCCAAGCTTAATTGGAACAGAACTGCCCAGTGGCCGGCAGAGTGCGAGGTTTAGTATTCAACTGAGTCTGAGAACGTGTGAAGAGCCGTGAGAGTGACTCAGATCGCGGGCTGTTCGGTTCCGCTCGCGATCAGAGGACGACGGGGACACCCCTGCAGAAGGCACGGAACCAGCCGCGACTGAGGTGGACGGTCTGTGTCGGTGGCGCCCACACAGGTGGCTGTTCTGCAAGCTTCCCTGTAGTCCTAGGCGTGCACTCCCAGGCTTCTGAAGTCAGGACCTTGCTGAACAAAATACCGCTCCTTCTGTCTGCCTGGAACAGAGGGGTGCCTCATAACGATCTGTTTATTCCAATAGGCAGGGCATTCGACTGGGTCCCCCCAACCTACGGGCACAAAAGGGTTCAGCACTACCAACGGGACCTCTGTCCCTGTCCTCCTGGCTATAATATTGACAGGTGCCAGTGTCATCCCAAATAAGTCGAATACCCTACAATCTCCCAACCACCTTGCATCAACAAATGCTTCAGACGTGTCACTTTCACTCCCTGGTATCTACCTGTCCGGTCATCAGCGTGACGATCTCATTCTCTAGCTGAGAGAAAGACTCCTTTAAATACGAACCAGTGACTTCTTCCTCAGAGGTCCTTCTAGGGGTACAAGGACACTGGTAAGTTGCATGATTTAAATGTTATTTTGAAGTCGAAGATAAGCTGATGATAAAACACTTCCTGTGATGGTAGACTTGCTAAATCTACTTGGAAGAATTGTACTTGGGATTTCATTCCAAGTACAATTGGAGGCCAAGGATGATCCTTATAAAACTAGGCATAAATAAAACTGCATAGGATACACCATGTACTCTGCAGCAAAAGATCGTTTAAATTCAAATCTAATTCTTTCCAATGCCCCATCTATATAATATATTGGGTGATAAATGGCATTTTAATTTCTTGCCCCCAGATTTTCTTTTTTTTTTCTTTTTTCTTAGAGAGAAATAGAGATCATGAGTGGGATGAGGAGGGGCAGAGAGAGAGAGAGAGAGGGAGAGAGAGAGAGAGAGACAGAGGATCCTAAGCAGGCTCCACACTCAGCGCGATGCAGGACTTGATCCCACAATCCTGGGTTCACGACCTGAGTCAAAATCAAGACTTGGACACTCAACTGACTGAGCCACCCAGGCCCCAGACCCTAGATTTTCTCATATTCCATATGATGTGACCTCAAAAAGGTACTGTGCGTATACATATGCTGTGTATGTGCTAACGTCAGGAGCCTCTAAGTGAGGTTATATATTTTTTAAAGCAGCTCTATTTAGGTATAATTCACCCATAGAAACACAGAGCTTCATAGGTTTGGCTGTATTCATGGGTATGCGCAATCCTCACCATGGTGGGTCTTAGAATATTTTTATTACTTCAAAAAGAAATCTCATGCCCTTTAGCTCCATACCACATGCCCTTGCCCCCTCTCTGTCCCACATCCCTAAACAACCAGGAGTCTGCTCTATAGATTTTCCCGTTCTGGATGTCCGTGTGAACGGGACGACATTGTGTGTGTCTTTTCTGTCTGTCATTTTTCACTGAGCACGGGTGTCAGTATCTCATTCCCTTTTATGGATGAATAATTCCCCCATTTTAGGAATATGCCCCATTTTTTCTGTCCATTCATCAACTAAGGGACATTTGGGTTATTTCCACCTTTTGGCTATTGTGAATAACGCTGTTATGAACATTTGTGTACCAGTGTTTGGCTTCACTGATTTCCTATATTCTCTTTCTGTTCTCCATGTTAGTGATCTCCACCCTAATCTTTGTGATTCTCTTCTTCAGGTGCAGTTGACTCTTCTTTTTCTTACGTCTTAAGGTGGAAGCTTAGGTTACTGATTTGAGACCTTTCTGCTTTATTGATCTAGGCTATAAATTTCCCTCCAAGCACCACATTAGCTGCACCCATAAGTTTTGGTATGTTGTGTCTTTATTTTCATTCATCTGGAAGTATTTTCCAATTTCCTTTTTATTTCTTCTTTGACCCCTTGATTGTTTGGGAGTGTGTTGTTTACTTTTCTCCTATTTGTGGGTTTCCTGAATTTCTCCATGTTCTTGATTTCTGATTTCATTCCACTGTGGCCAGAGAAAATACTTTCCAGCATTTGTATTCTTTTGAACTTATTGAGGTTGTTTTATGGCCTAGCAGATGGTCTATCCTGCAGAATGTTTCCAGTGCCCTTGAGGAAGACTGTAGTCTGCTGCCATTAGGTGAAGTGTTCTGTACAAATTGGTTAGATCTAGTTGGTTTATACTGTTATTCTTCTATTTCCCTGTTGATCTTCTGTCTTATTGTTGTATCCATTATTGAAATTGGGGTATTGAAGTCTTTAACTATTATTGTTGAATTTTCCCATTTCTGTCTTCAATTCTGTCAGTTTTTGTTTCGTGTATTTTAATGCTCTGTCATTAGGTACATATATCTTTGTAATTGTTACAGCTTTCTGATGGGTTGAACTTTCCATCATTATAAAATGTCCCTCTTTATCTCTAGGAACATTGTTGTTTGTTTGTTTTAAAGTCTACTTTGCTATTATTACAGTCCCTTCTGCTTTCCGGTGGTTGCTGTTTGCCTGATGCATGTTTTTCAATCTTTCACTTTAAAACTATTTGTATCTGAGTCTAAAATGTGTCTTCTGTAGACAACAAATCGGTGGGTTATGTTTTGTTTTTCATGCACTCAACCTCTGCCTTTCAATTGGATTGTTTAATCCATTTACATTTAATGTGATTATTAATATAGTTGGATTTATTATAGCTTGCCATTTTCCTTTTTTGTTTTCTATATATCTCATGTCTCTTCTATTTATCTTTTTATATATATATATTTTTTAATTTCTCTTTTTCTATACTCTTTGACACTGAATGAGTATTTTCTAATGTAGAGCTTTAATCTCATTAATGATGATTTTCACTCTGTTTTTGTCTTTATGATTTCAAACCTGTCACTCTTTCTACTATATCAGGCTATGTCTCTCATTTGTGATTACAAGTAGTATTCCTTTTATATGGCACCGGTCTAGGTTGCCTGCCTTCACCTTAGGCAGTAGCCATTATTAGGGTTATTTTTTTCAGTTTTCACCTTTCACAACACTGGGAAAGGAACTAGAATTTAAAGCTTAACCTAAGTGTTCCTGCAGAGACAGAGGAGATTGATAACTAGATTCAAGGAGTCCCCTGCTTCTCCTGTGACTGCTCAACCAAAGGTGCCTTGAGCAACGAGTGTTATTATTGAATAATCTCATTGGTGTTTAGGAGAGAGATGCACACCACTTAAAATTCCGTTAGATACTAAGGAAATGCGGGTGGGGGGAATAGTAGGAGGTTGGGAGTTTGAAGAGAAAAGAGGGACTCACTTCATGACATTAATTTTATAAAGCCAAGCCTGAGGAATAAAAGAGTTCTCTTAGGTGTTATTCTAAAGGGCTGATGGGAACCAGTACTCACTGCTGTCAGTAGGAGTGGTGACCGAGTAAGGATGGCATGTTTTCTTTGTATCTTTTCACCTCTAAACACAATTCTTTTTTTATTGTGGTAAAATATACATAACATAAAATTTGCCAGGTCAGCCATTCTGAATGGTGTTTCATTGTGAGTATACATCACCATTTATTTATCTATCCATCCATCAGCAGGCCCTTGGGTTGCTTCCGCCTTGTGGCTGTTGTGCATGAGGCTAAAAGCATGGGTGTACAAATATCTGTTTGAATCCCCGCACCCACTTCTTTCAGACGTATACACAGAAGTAGAACTGTTTAAAGTCTTGAAAACTTGCTGTGTCATTGTCTATAGCAGCTGGCATCATATTTTACATTTCCACCAGCAATGACCAAAGCCTTCAGTCTCTCCACATCCTTGTCAACCGTTGCCATTTTCTGGGGTTTGTTTTTGCTTTTGTTGTTTTTGTTTTTGTTTTCGTTTTGTTTTGATCATCGTCATCCTCATCAGGGTGAGGTGGCCACTCTATATTTTTGAGTTACATTTTAGTGGTTGCTCCAGGGCATAGCACATATATCTTATCAGAAGCAGCTTCAAATTTATACTAGCTTAATTCCTGTGATATGTAGGACTGTTGCTCCTATATAGCTCTGTTCCCTTTCCCCCTTTGTTATGGTATGGTTATACGTATTACATCTATTGTATTACAAACCCAAACCTACTTCCTTATTATTATTACTTTACCACCTGTCGTTTCCTTAGCAATTACAACTCTGCCCCCGACTTCGTTTCTTTTCTACTATTATTGGCAAATACATGATGGTTCTATTCTATTTTTATATGTTACAGGCTCAACAACAGACTGTATACTTATTTTATAAAACTTTTTATAAAACTATTTCATGCTTTATAGGGGACCTAAGAAAGGAGAAAAACATGCATTTATAGTGTCTCCTATAATTATATAATTCCTTTTACCAGTGGTCTTTGCTCATGTGGATTAGAATTATGATATTCTGCCTAAAGAACATTCTTTAGTATTTCTCATGAAATGGGTCTGGTCGCAACAAATTATCCCAGTTTTTGCCGTAGAGAAAGTTTTTGTTTCCCCTTTATTTTTGAAGTATACCTTTCCTGTGAATTGAATTCTTTGTTGACGGTTTTGTTCTCCTTCAAGCACTTCGAAGATGTTGTTCCACCGCCCTCTGGCCTCCATTGCTTCTGCTGAGAAGTCAGCTGTCCCCTTACTGGGGTTCCCTTGGATGCGCATTGTTTTTCTCTTATTTTCAAGATTTTCTCCTTGTCTTTGACATTTAATGTTTTTACTGGATATGTCTGTCTCTAAGTCTCTGAGTTTAGCAGATTTGGAGTTCATCCAGCTTTCTAGGGATGTAGGTAATTGGTTATTGTCCTTCAATAAATTGGGAACGTTTATGAATTTGAATGTTTTTTTCTTCTGTTTTCCATCCTTCTGGTGCTTCCTTTATACGTGTGTTGGTGTGCTAAATGATACCCCACTTTTCTTCGAGGCTCTGTTCATTTTCCTTATTCTTTTTTTCTCTCTGTCCTTCCGCTTACAAAATCTCTATCAGTCTATCCTCAAGTTTGCTAATTCTTTCTCTTGCCAGTTCATATGTTCTGTTCGGCTCCTGACCAAGTTTTTATTGTGCTTTTCAGCTCTCTAGTTTCCACCTGGTTCTTTTCCATAATTTCTCTTTCTTTATTGGTGCTCTAGATGTGATGCAACATCACCACACCTTCCCTTCCTTCTTCAATCATGGCATCCTTTAGTTCTGTGAACATATCTATGACTACTTTGAAATATCCTGGTAAATCTGGTAAATCCAGGGCATCTGGGGGGCTCATTCAGTTGTGTCTGACTCTTGGTTTTGGCTCTGGTCATGATCTAATGGTTCATGTGTTCGAGTCCCATATCAGGCTCTGAGCTGCCAGCGCCTGGGATTCTCTGTCTCCTTCGCTCCCCTGCTCAAGTGTTCTCTTTCTCTCAAAATAAATAAATAAATAAATAAATAAATAAATAAATAAATATTTATATTTATATATATATATATATTAATCTGTCATCTGGTTACTCTTACAAGCAGTTTCTGAGGAAAGCTCTCTTTATAAAGAGGGGACATTCAAAAGTGAATGCCTTCAGACTATAGGCAAGGGTCCTTGTTTTAGAAGGTTCTGGTAGGCCCTCCCACCTCCCTTCCCTCTTGTTCCTTCCCAGGTCCCACCCTTATTGGCTTGATAGCTCTGGGTGCTGGGAGGTCCATTCCCGATTGGCTCATCTCGTTTGTATGAGGGCTGGTCTATGGCCATATCATTCCTTGTGGGTCATATGTTTCATGGCCTATTTCTTATTTTTAGTTAGATCTTTTGTCAAATTCCTGAGGGGAACCTGAGGGGGAGTAGGTGGGATCTGTTTCATGCTGGAGAGGAACCTTACCCTTGAGGGGGTCTGCAGTGGTCAGACCCTCCCAGCATTGTTCCAAAATGTGTTTTTCTCCACCCAGGGACCTCAGGTCCCAACCTTTCCCCCCCTGCCTATTTTATCCTATTTTTCCCTATCATAATAGTTGGATTATTTTAGTGTAGTGTCTCTCTCTCTCTCTCTCTCTCTCTCTCTCTCTCTCTCTCACACACACACACACACACACACACACACACACACACACACACAACACAAGCTTCTGATAGTCTCCTTAGAGAGACACAGCTTTGGGTGCACAGTCACCCTGGGGGGCAGGGGTGCTGGCGGGGCCCTTTTCCTGCCTTTCTTGTCCACACACAGCTGTTAAACTCCACCAATGCCTTGCTGGCCTATTGTTCAGTTGTTTTCAACACTTCCCTGGGGCATAAATTGGTTCACAGACTAATCCAATCAAATTCTGGCTCCTTTAAAGGAAAAGTTTCTGAGGTCATGTTTGATATTCTGACCCTAGGGAGGCTCCTGCCAGCTGTCTGACTTCCTGCTCCTCTCCTGCAAGCTAGCCGGCGGCAGTCTAGGCGGCCTCTGTCTTAAAATCAAGAAGGTCCCCCTGGTTGCCTCTCGCCACAACCTCTACTGCTCTTGAGGGGGCCCTGGGTGTAAATTCTCCGGCCCTGCTGCAAAGGCAGTCAGTGCCTTGGGAGGAGAGAGGAGCTATCTGGGTCAGGCCTGCTTCTCCCCACCCCCCAGGCCAAGTCTCTGAGCCAGGGCTGTGGGGCTGGGAGTGGGACGGCCCTGAACTTCTCTCAGAGTGACACCTGTGCTCCAGCAGCTGAGTGCCTGTGAGGGAGGATGTGTGGAAGGCGGGCGGGTCCTGTGGCGTGGAACTACCCCTACCCAGCTAGGGGAGGGCTCTCGGCCTGCTGCGTCAAGGTAAAGGCCGCGTTCCACGGGTGGGGGGGTCTGGCCAGAAGGAGGGAGACCCCCATCGGCTGCGCTCAGCCGGGACACAGGCAGCTGGGAGAAGAATGAGAAACTCATATATATTCTATATATTCCCTCCTCCTGGGAAGAAAGCCCTGTGTCCGGGGGCTGGTGGGGGGCAGCGGGGTGATGCCCGAGGTCTGGCTGCAGCCTTCTGGAGCGAAGTCTCCCCCTTGCTGAGCCCGGAGGAGTGGAGAGGCTACCACCTCAGCCCAAGGGCCGCGGACACTGGCCTTCTGAATGAATTTCCATGGATTTTCTCAAACAGATGTTCCTTCATTTGCTGTGTGCCCTTAGGGCCTTCCGCGGAGGCTTTAGGTGTCTGGGTTTTTGCAATAGTCCTCCCCAGATCTCCTGGGAAGGAGGCCACAGAGGTCCTCACATTGCCATGAAGGATGTCCCTCCTAAAAGACGCAGTGTGAGCATCGTGCACGTGGTTTTTCGTAGAGGCAGGACCCTCGTCTCCGTCTCGTTGTGCACCTCAGGAGAAAATGACAGAAAGAAACAGCATTCCTCATCGACTTCATTTTCACAGAAGAGATTTGTTCCTGGGGGGGAAAATCCCATCATTGGTCGTACTGAAGGCTGGGCCAAATGCAGGGGGAGGCCGCCAGCTTGAACAGCATTGGTTACAATTGCGCTTTTAGGGAGTTGGCCTTCTCGGTGGGCAGGCTTTGTTCCGTTCGGTTCGGGAGCTTGATTTTGCTGTGATTTTGCGTCTTCTCTTTACCGTCCACATTCTCTCCTCACCCATCCTCTGTCCCAGATAGTTTAGCAGCAAACAAAACAAAACCATACTGGGTGAATTTCGGACTCAGAGAAGCGTATAGTGGGACAGGAGCTTCGCGCACACGACACTCCCCTTTCTTGTAAATGGAGACAGGTGGCCGTCGTGGCCACTCAGTCACCACGTGGTGTGGCTCTCCTGCCCCTGTGCCTCTCCCTCCACCTCCCACTGCTATAGGACACTGGATGAAGGGTCGGGGAGCAGTGGACTCGAACCTGTAGAGCCGCGTGATTCAACAGTGCCATTTCTGGATCTGACTTCCCTCCATCGGTGGCAAAGTACTCCCGGCCCCTTCACACTGCCTGTCCCTCCTCCCTGCTCCGTTTCCCAGCACGCTTACCGGAGTGGACCCTCACCGCCCTGGCCCACGTTGCCTGTGGTACTCCAGTCAGTCATGGTGCCTACGGCTTGGAAATTGGTTAACGATAAGGTTGAGGATAACGTTTAAAAAAATAAAAGGATTCTCTACGTCTCTGATTGGAAGTTTGTCTCTGTATTTAATTCACTTATAGTGAGCTATACCTGTGCACTGTGCCCCAAAGGCAGGAAGCCTATTATATAATGAGTCACCTTTCTTTCCGGTTTATATTACATTATAGTGTCTTGAATTATGTATTATCCAACATTATTGCCCTGTGGTTTTATGAGATGTTTCAACTTGTATCCATTAAAACTAAAATATTTACTTCAAACTAGATTTATCAAATTCAGAATACATTGTAGAAAAATCATATAATAAATTGATTTCCGGAGCGCCTAGGTGGCTCAGTCAGTTAAGCACTTGAATCTTGATTGAAGCTCGGGTCATGATCTCATGGTTTGTGGGTTTGAGCCCCACATGAGGCTCCATGCCTACAGTGTGGAGCCTGCTTGGGACTCTCTCTCTCTGCCCCTCTCCTGCTCTCTCGCTCTCTCAAATACATAAACTTAAAAAAATTATATATATATATGTATATTTATATATATGCTTATATATGTCCATATATGTTTATATATATGGACATATATATATGTATATATATACATACATACATACATATATATACACATACATGTTGATTTCATATAATTGTTAGCTGGGAAAAACTTCTGAGAACTATTCTGAGCATTATGAGAACAGCAGGCATTATTTGAAATCTGAAAACTGTTTAAGGCCCTGGGGTCATGTTACCTTCTTGCCTGAAGTTAATTGGTCCCAGAAAAAAATTAACCCTGAGATGAATTTAGTTAATGCCCAGATGTGGAGATTACAAAGCTGTTCTTTTCGATCAGGGAACACTGTTGAAACAAATCAGGCCCTCACCGATTACTGAACAACCTTTACAACAGGTACGGGTTTTTAAATAACAGCATAAAGAGAAACCATGATAAGTTATGTGGAGTGCTGGACTTGTCTCCTATCTCTTTCATTAAAAAATTCACTACAATTTTAAATGTTTCACTTAACTCATGATTTCACACAATATTCCCCAGAAACAATACAAATCTGAACTAACCATTGCATGGGGATCCACAGTGAAACTCAAATCCCCACAGCCAGTGAGAAATCATTGATCCATAGATTCAACACTTAAAACAAATTAGAGCACAGGGCTGCCTGGGTGACTCTTGATTTCAGCTCAGGTCATGATCTCTTGGTTCGTGAGACTGAGCCCCACTTCTGGCTCTGCACGGACAGTGCTGAGTTTGCTCGGGATTCTCTCTCTCTCCCTCTGTCTCTGTCTTCCAGCTCTCTCTCTCTCTCTCTCTGTCTCAAAAAATAAATAAACTTAAAAAAAATTAGAGCACATAATGGTTTTTTTAAATTATAGTGTGACACCTGGAACTAATAGGTCTTTTAGGTTATTCATGGTTATCTAGACTTATTCTATCCTCTCTAGGATGTTAACAGGATAAGAGAAATTCTGGCATCTCGCTGCAGCTCAGCCATTACAGACTTAGGTGGGGTTTGGAAACAAAATGCAATATTCCACTCCTGGTTGTATTGGACAATACTTTTGTTATAAAAATTTTTCTTCTGTTAGGAAAGCAAGGAAGGATTGATACTTTATGGCCAAAGATGCCTGCGTACTTTATAGGTAGGAATCTTCTCAACACAGACTGTCTAAGGTGAACAGGGCTTTTGTGTGCGATATGTGTGACTTCCCAGGAGATACTTTCTGGACTAAGGGTTTGGGGAGGAACATTTCACCAGATGTATTTACGCACAAGGCAGGTGGAAAGACCAGCAGAGGAGAGAGGGCTGTGAGATCCTGGGACTGTGCCCAGTGGGGACAGTGACCCAGAAGCTGGTGCCTGTGGCTGCCCCAGGAGAAGTCTTTGTAATGGCCAAATTATCGTGACAGAGGGCATGCAAGAGACCTCCTGAAGAGTCCTGTCCTGTGCTGGGGAGTTTCAAAGATGTGGGAATGCCTGTCCCTCTTCACAGCACAAAGGTCTGCTTTGAAATCAGGCATAACTCTCCCAGCGGAAAGGTATGTGATTGTACCTGGTGTCCCAGCCTAAGGCTCCCCTAGGAGCCTCCAGGAGGCTGGGATGTACCCGAGGCCTGTGCCCCGGGGCAGGCAGATCTGGATCGGGGCTGAGGGCAGCCTGCACCTCCCTCCACCTAGCCCCCTCGTTGCCACACCACATTGTCCCCCCCCCCCCCCGCACTTTTGCACAAGTGAGTGGAACGCTCACTGGGCCAGGACCTGGATCCAGATTTGACGGTTGGTCTTGCCACTGATTAGGTACTTTAAAAAGCCCCGTCTTTTAACCTAAAATTACTGAGCAGAAAAGGACCTATTCAAGGGCTGAATCATTGCGAAGCCTTCAAGGGATGACATAAGCTGCCTGCTTATCAATTCATTTGGTGTGCATTCAAAAAGTGTCAAGGATATAATTAAAACCCATTAATTCGGGGAGTGCTTACTGAGTGCTTGTTTTAAAAGCAGAAGATGAAATGGTAAACAGCATTGACTCAGAGCTTACAGCCCAGCAGGGACACCCGGTAGCCCCAGTGGCCGGGTGCTTCAGGCTGCATGGGGGAGCCTCTCAGGGAGGCGAAGGCAGCAGCAGTCCCTCCTGGGGATCCTGATGGAGGCTGGAGGCTCCAGGGAGGCCGGGGCTGAGCAGAGGCGAGCGGGCAGAGAAGGACGTGAAGGTTTGGAGGAGACGAAGAGGAGCTTGTGCGGGTGCCTGGCAGGTGCAGGCCAGCGCTCGAAGGGAGAAGCAGTTCTGCCCTTCCGGGAGCCGGCAGGGGGTGGGCGATCCTGCCCTTCCGGGAGCCCGCGGGTGGGGGGCGATCCTGCCCTTCCGGGAGCCCGCGGGTGGGGGGCGATCCTGCCCTTCCGGGAGCCCGCGGGTGGGGGGCGATCCTGCCCTTCCGGGAGCCGGCGGGGGGTGGGCGATGGGGCTGCAGAGCCTCCCAAGACCCTACAGACACACCAACAAGCTTGCGCTCGGCCCCCACGAGCCGAGGAGGTGGCCCGATTCGATCTCACGGTTCGTAGAGCTCCCGGTCCTCACAGAGGAGATGGGTCGGAGCAGGGCGAGGCCGAGGGCAGGGACCCCCGAGGCCAGGCAAGCCGCAACGGCAACAATCGGCAAAACACGTTTCGTGTGCGCGTCGAGGAAGTGCGCGGGGAGAAGGGCACTGGACGGGCCCGCGGCCGGAGGCGGGTCATTTCCCACGGGGGTGAGCCCGTGCACCGCGCAGAAGGCCAGACCGTGAGGGTGGAAAGCCAGGGGGACATCAGGAGTGGTCCCTGTGGAGCAGCAGAGGGCGGCTCGGGCCGAAACTCTCTGACCCTGACGTGAAATGAGAGGTGACACGGGGCGGGAGCATCATGAGCTTTGGCGAGAGGCGGCCGCGTGTTCAGCTCTGGCCTCTTGCCGGTTCTGCTGTGACCGAGAGAAAACGGCAGGTCTCGCAAGCAGGAGGCACGCAGCACCCCACGGATCACACACCCAGCGGACACGGTGCGTCCGAAGGGAGCCGGTGGGGGCGCCTCTGACGTTTGGTTTCGGCCTGGGTCACGAGCTCATGGTCCGTGGGTTCGAGCCCCGGGTCGGGCTCGGAGCCTGCTTGGGATTGGCTGTTTCCCTTTCTCCCTCCGCTCCTCCCCTGCTCGCTCACTCCCTCTCAAAAGTAAATAAATAAACGTAAACAATAAATAAATAAAAGTAGCCAGTGGAAGAAAGGCAGGGTCACGATGTTACTACCGGGAAGACACGAGCGCCTCGCGGACGCCTGATACGGGTCTGCATTTCCTAGCTTTACAGAGTTTCGTTGCACAATAATGCAAACATGACTGCATACGATTTTCTCCTCTTCCCTTCCACAAAAGGTAGCATTCTACATTCCCTGCTCTTCATCTTGCTTTCTTCAAAGCGCAGTGCGGCCTGGAGGTCTTTCCAGACCGCACGTTTTCCGTCCCACTGCTCGGCAACAGCAATGGTTATGTGGCTGGAATTCAGCACTTCAGAGCAATTGACACGGTGCCCCGCTGGCAGGGCTGAGACCTGTCTTCGCAGGGCTTCTGGCCTGAGCTTCCAGCCGGGACACCCCCTGAGCTGTCAGGGGCACCTTGTGGGGTTTCCTCAGTTACTTCAAAACCTCTCACGCATGGGGCCAAATCCGAGGGCTTGGGATGAGCCTGAAGACGCGAGAACCATTGACACGCTCAAGCCAACTCTTGAGCGCGCATCTTTTCCCCCTAAACTTCTTTTCAAAGGCTCACAAGGCAGTCCTTCAGGTGTTGAAAGTGCATCCCTGGAGGGGGACACACAAGCTGGACATCCTTCCTTGAAGCCCTGCTCTTGCGAGACGCGGATCCACGTGGGGTCCCTGTTGCGTGCTGTCAGTGTCTCAGGTGAAGCCCCTGCCCACGGTCACGTTTGTGGGGTCCACCGGCCAGCCTCGGGGTGGTGGTTTAGGGCCGGGGCTGTGGAGGCAGACAGTCCGGCTCAGACCCTGATTCTGCAACTCCCCAAGCAGAGACCGCTGAGAGCTCCCTGCCTCTGCATGGCTGTGTTTTCTAGCTCCTACTTCTCGAGGCTGTTGGATGATTAAATGAGTGAATATTTAGGAAACACTTCAAATAATGTCTGGCAAAGCGTAAGCACCACGTAGCGTTTGTTTAAAAAATAATAACCTCTCTGGGAACCTTACCCTCCGGATCTAAGGCTGCGCATCTGAAATGTGGAGCCAGTGACAACATTTCACAGGAGCGACTTAGAAAAGATAAAGCCTGACGCATTATGCAAATGTGAGTCCCTGCGTTTTATACTTACGGGAAGAATCGTTTTAAAGTCAGTCCCTTGGTATCACTACCCAACTAGTGAACGTCAGTGTTGAAAACCGCACTTTGCTGATGGAATCCGGGGGAAGGTCGGATCGGTTAGACGATACAGCGTTTCGAGATAGTCTCAGGATGCTGGATGATTGCTCAGAGCAGAAAACTGTCATTTCCTGACCTTCTGGATTTTGTAATTCTTCTCATGTCCGCGTGATACACAAAGTCGTGGTCGCTCATCTTGATTTTAAAGACGCACTTCGGGGTCCCTCAGCTGGGGGCTCTGATCCCACAGTTAAGAAATCTTCCGAAGTTCAGTATTGTGAATGCTCAGCTTTCGCACAACAAGCTGCCTCCTCCACCGGGCAGCCTGCCCCTGGGTGATGCCTGGGAGCTGGGTGGGGTGGGGAGACTGCGCATGCAGCAGGAGGGAGCCGGGACAGAAAGGAGGGTGAGGGCATCCGCCGTAGTGGGAGTTATTGTTGGCGTGTTAAACCTTTGAATAGAGGGAATTGTAAAAGTCGGCTAAAAGAACCATTGTTTTGGTTTCTGTGTTATTCCTGTCCGTCTGCTTAACATCAGACTATTTCACATTTCCCCAGACCTTCCTGGAGTATACCTAATAGCACTTAACGGAGAAGCTTATTCTACAGACACACACGTTTGGGTCAGAGCCGATGCCCGTCGTGCGACGATGCTAATGGCCACTAAAGTCAGCAAACACGTCAATTACGCGTATGCTTATGTTTGCCCTCTCATTCAAATTGCGAACATCTATTGCACTAAGGGTTTTCTAAAAAGCGCTTCCTAAAAAATGAGGGGAAAAAGAACAAATACACACATAGTCTGTGATTTGGTTGGGGAAAGAAAAGGCTATGTCCCTTCCCAGCACAGGCTTCTGATATTACGGCCTTTTGTTTGGGAAGGTGCTGTACTCTGCCTCCTTTATAAGAAGTTGTTAATGCTGCCGCTGCAAGAATTCAGGGCCCACCCTCACGTTCCAAACCAAACGGATGAGCCCGACTCTGGAGGTGGGGGGGGCCGCGGCTCCTCCCTGAACAAGAACGCGACTCCACTGCATGCTCCCGAAGGTGGAGAGGCCTCAAACCACAAATGTGGCTGCAAAGATGAGAAGCAGCGAGACTGAGAGCAGCGGACATCTGCGAAGAGTCAGCCTCGCGGGGAAATCAAATAAGGAAATATTTGTTCATCAGGCACGGGCCCAGCACAAAAGACTCCAGAGTTTTCCAGGCTGAGCGTGCAAATACATCGTGTCGCCGGATCCCAGAGGGCTCGCTATGGAATGATGAGGAAAGACAGCCCGCAGTCGTTCACGTGTTAGTGCTTTCACGGATGCACCCAGCTGAGTGTGAAAGACACAGCCGGCCCGTCCGTGTGCGTGCGTGTGCGCCCGTGCACGTTTAGAGCGTGGAGAGGCCGCTCAGGATTCTGCTACAGTCATTTCCAGCCAGGCCTCTGAGGAGCCCCCATTAAAACTGACAAATTGCTGCCTCTTTCTTTGCTCCCCCAAACAATTAGGCTCATTGGTTCTATTTCCTCATTTTCATATTATTGCTTTCGCTTAATGGCTTCTGTTACCACCTGTCTATGCTGGAATCTGCAGTGACAGTGAATCAAGTAGGTCATATTATAAATCCTGCTTTTACATTTTAGGTATCGAAATGTAAGCGTGCTCACAAAGAGCGCCGTGTCCTTCAGGCGTTCTGCCCCCTGCATGCGTCGGAGAAGCATTCCTCTGGCTTCAGCATCCTCGGAGATGGTGGATGTAGTACTTGGCGCCTGGCCGAAGTTCTCTTTCCCCCCAGCCGCCCTCCCCCAGACCGGGCGTCTTGGGCGCGTCCTCTGTGGGAGCTTACTCACGGGAGGGAACTGCTCCTTGAATGCTTGGCCACGCAAGTAGAACCCTCCGGGTTCTGGTGGAGAAGCCTTCCGGGAACTGACATAAGACGTTTTCTCCAAAGAAAAGGCAGGCGTTGTCCGTCTCTGGCCAATGCTGACGAACAGGCGGGCCCTTCTCATTTAACTTGCACCTTAGCTTTGGAATTATCTGCTGAATTACAGCCTTCGAAGAAGGCAGAACACACACCGTAAGCCTCCTCACGGAAGGATCCTTTGACTTATCTGCAACCATAGGCCATCTTTTTGATCTGTTTTATGGTGCTGGTGAAATGGTTCTCTTCTGGTGAAGTTTCTAAATTGTCAGTTAGCAGGTGTCCGTGAGTCAGTTACTGTAAGATCTAAACAGAAGCAAGATAGTTTATTACAGGCTTACGTGTGCTGATGCTTCCGGCATCCGTACAGTGAAACCTTTGCTGGGGCACCTGGGTAGCTCGGTGGGTTAAGGATCCGACTCCTGATTTCGGCCCGGGTCATGATATCATGGTTTGTGGGATCGAGCCCCACATTGGGCCCTGCACTGACAGTGTGGATCCTGTTTGAGATTCTCTCTTTCCCTCTCTCTCTGCCCCTTCCCCACTTCCAGTCTCTCTCTCTCTCTCAAAATTAATAAAGTTTTTATTTTTTATTTATTTATTTAAAAAAATTTTTTTTTAACGTTTATTTTTGAGACAGAGAGAGACAGAGCATGAACAGGGGAGGGTCAGAGAGAGGGAGACACAGAATCTGAAACAGGCTCCAGGCTCTGAGCACAGAGCCCGACACGGGGCTCGAACTCACGGAGCGTGAGATCATGACCTGAGCCGAAGTTGGCCGCTTAACCGACTGAGCCACCCAGGCACCCCAAGTTTTTTTTTTTTTTTTAAAACAAACGTTTGCTGAAGTGGAATTTGGCAGTTCTGAAACTCTCAAAGCTATATATGGATTTCAAAAAGGAAAGTAATACAGTTAAATAGGGCATTTTCTTAGCCTGTTTCTTTCTCTTTTTTTAATTTAATTTTTTCAAATTTAAATTCAATTAGTGAATGTACAGTGTAGTCTTGGCTTCGGGAGTAGAACCCAGTGATTCATCCCTTACATGTGACACCCAGTGCTCATCCCGAAAAGTGCCCTCCCTAATGCCCATCACCCGTCCAGCCCATTCTCCTTCCCTGCGCTCCCTCCAGCAACCCTCAGTTTGTTCTCTGTATTGAAGAACCTCTTATGATTTGCCTCCCTTTCTGTGTTTATCTTACTTTTCCTTCCCTTCCCCTACATTCATCTGTTGAGTTTCTCAAATTCGACATATGAGCGAAATCATATGGTATTTGTCTTTCTCTGGCTGACTTATTTCTCTTAGCGTTAATACACTCTAGTTCCATCCACGTTGTCGCAAATGGCAAGATTTCATTCTTTCTCATTGCCGTGTAACATTCCATCGTATATATATCCCACATCTTCTTTATCCATTCTTCAGTGGCGGACATTTGGGCTCTTTCCATAATTTGGCTGTTGCCGATAGCGCTGCTATAAACATTGGGGCACATGCCTCTTCAAATCAGCACTTTTCTATCATTTGGATAAATTCCTAGTAGTGCAATTGCTGCGTATCGTGAGTATCTTTAGTTAAATAATTTCAAAACTCATAGCTGTATGACTTGGAGCTAATAAAGGTGTTCTGTCTCTTTATGGCTACATATTTGACTTTGGGGCGGTCAGGTGAACGTCTTGTAGCTCCACAATTACTTCACTGATTCAGCTGATCCCAGTGTTATTCCAAAGACTGATAGGGTGACAAAATCAATCAGAAAGGAGACTAAAATTATCACATGGGGTATAGAACTTCCAGTGTAATTTTAACATCAGATAAGTTCTGTTAAAATATCAAACCTCAGTGATTCACGCCACGCATTTACCCTTTGAATGTGGCCTTTGGGGAACATCACCATAATGCCCAGACACAGGTTCTTGAAGGTTCTTCTCACGCTGCCAGGAAACTCACTACAGTACTGCAGTCACGTGGGCGAGAGCAAGCGCCTGAAGCCCGCTGAGCCATGGTTCAGAAACAATACACGATGTCACTGGCGCCTGCGGTAGCTCAGCAACAGTGAGGATGGCTTGTCCAGGAGGGGGCCGCTTCGGCATGAAATCTAGGGAACTGCCTCGGAGTAGTCAATAATTCATTCACTTATTCCTTGACAAATATTTAGTGACCGCCAGGTGTGTGGCCGGGGCAGGGCTCAGCCACGTCGCAGATGTGCACGTGTGGGACAAGTGTTTCTCCAAGCACCCACGTGTACCAGGCTGCCCCGTGCTCTGGGGGACAGCCGTGAGCACAGCTCCCAGCCCTCGGGGATCCTAGTGGGACGGACCCAGGGAGTAACCGAGTAACCATGGAGTATATCAGGAGACGAAGCAGGAGAGGGGATGAGGTATGTGGTGAGAAGACGTGTCCTGTGATCAGGGGACGCCATGGGGAGGGTGACCTTCGCCAACAAGACGAAGGAGAGGACAACATGGATGGGTAGGCAAAGAGCATGCTAGACGGAGGGGACGGCAGGTGCAAAGGCCCAGAGCGACTTCCTGGATGCCTGGCGTGCTTGAGAGGCAGCCAGGAAGCCAGGGCGGCTGGAAGAGAAGGAGCATGGGGTGTACAAGGCGTGTGGAAAGGCGCAGAAAGATCAAATAACAGGAAGACAACCAAAAGCTTGGCGGGTCTGTTTTCAATAAATGATGTTCCAGGGCTCTGCCGTCCGTCTGTACTCGGTTCTGCCCCTGGTAGCACCTCACTCCCATCAGGCTGGCAAAGCACCTCACTCCATACAGTTGTGCATGTGCGTGTGCATGCACGCTTGTTGTTGTTGTTGAACAGGTCCTTGTCTGACGTTTCCTTCCGGGTACCAGTTGATTGGTCTGTTTTCTTTTCGTTGTTGTCAATTTTTTTTTAATGTTTTTATTTATTTTTGAGACAGAGAGAGACAGAGCATGAGCGGGGGAGGGGCAGAGAGAGAAGGAGACACAGAATCCGAAGCAGACTCCAGGCTCCGAGCCGTCAGCACAGAGCCCGACGCAGGGCTCGAACTCGCGGACCGTGAGATCATGACCCTGGCCGAAGTCCGACGCTTAACCTGCTGAGCCACGCGGGCACCCCAAATTGGGCTGTTTTCCAGAAGTCTGTACTGGGGACGCCCACCCCAGGGTCTTCCGTGCGCCCTGAGCTGTGTTCTTTTGGGTCCTGCTCCCTCCTCCCACTTGAGATCTGCGTCGGCGTTCTGATACTCCGTCCCTCGGAGACCTCTCCCTGTGAGTCACCGTCTACAGCTTCGGTCTTCATTCAGCAAATGTTTGTGTGGATTCACACCGTATGGTGACAGCCAGGTTATGCGTTAGCACAGTGGTCGGAGTGGACCTGGTCTCTGACCCACTTTTACATTTGGGCGTAAAATGTGCATTGGGTGTAAAAGGTGAGGGGTGAGGACGTAGCCGACGAGGAAGCAGACGGTGTTAAGACAACTGCCCAGCTGGGGGAAATTTAGGTGTCCACAGGAGCAAATCGGAGGTCCGTCTAGCCCACGCCTGAAGTCCGGGTGCAGCTTTCTGGAAGCAGGGACGTACCAGCTGGCAGCCGGATTCCAGACCGTGGCTGTTGATCGTATTTCCGGGTGATGGTAAATGTGGCCCTTAGACAAATTTGGCTGTTTTGATCGATTGGTGAAAAATAAGCAAGTAGAAACTGGATCAAGGACAACTTAGGGCAGTTTCATCATGAAGTAGGTTTTCTGGAATTACACCCACTGTGCTGTGAGCTGTTACGCCTTCCCTTGATGATGATAAGTGGTCGCAGAAAAATTCGACTCATTGTCATTAATCCAAGTGGACGGATTATCATCAAGTTGGTTTGGGGTCTCAGTGACCCTGTCTAAGCTTCCTGTCTTCCTCCAGCAGCTCTGCGAGAGCAGAACCAACCAGTGGTGACAAATGGCTTTGTGAGACTGACCGGTTCTGTCTGCAGTCGTGTCTGCAAAGGCCAGGCCTTGTGTCGGTGCTGCGTAAACACAAGTGTATTTCGGAACTCTTACCCGGAGATGCTGACTACATCCTGTAGGCAATTTGCTCTTACAAGCGGGAGGGAAATATGTGAAATAATTAGAGATTTCTTTATAGCTTTAGGCAAGGAGTATCCATATCCCTTGGGAACTTATTAAAAATGTACATCCTCAGCCCCACCCCAGATTAAAGCAGAAACTCTCTGGGGTGTGGCGATCTGTTTTTCTGAGATCCTGCAGATGATTCTGAACCACTGCTTTGAGGGAAAACACACACACACACACACACACACACACACACACACACGCACGCACACATCTTTCCAGAACAATTATTGATGTTAGTATTGATGCCTAAAACATCATTTTGAAATTTTCTTTTAAAATGGTGTTTTTTGGGGGTGCCTGGGTGGCTCAGTCAGTTAAACATCTGACTTCGGCTCAGGGCATGATCTCACGGTCTGTGAGTTCGAGCCCTGCGTCGGGCTCTGTGCTGACAGCTCGGAGCCCGGAGCCTGCTTCGGATTCTGTGTCTCCCTCTCTCTCTGCCCCTCCCCCACTAGCGCTCTGTCTCTCTCTGTCTCTCAAAAATGAATAAATGTAAAAAAAAATTTTTTTTAAATGGTCTTTTTTTTTTTTTTGGTCTACAGCCACATGGGCCAAGTATTAGGAAGCTGGCTTTTTATTCCTTTCTGAATAGCAAATGTCTCTGTTCCCCATTTGCAAACTGATTTGATCATATAGACTCACGTGGGCCTGTTGGATGAGGAGGGAAACTGATGTCCCTGTAGTGCTCTCTAAATACAGGTGTTGTTATAAGGACGGAGGCTCGAAGCCGGTCGGTACCACTGTCTCATGGACAGTCCCATGTGTGACCTGTGTGGGGGCTTTCATGGGCAATTTACAAAGTAACTTGAGAGTCTTCGGAATGGTAGGTCCGATAGCCATGTAAAGATGTTAGCACATAAAATCATTTTCTTCAAGTTGGCCACCCTAAAGTTTATAGGAGGAAATAGATGTTTTTAGGCATAAGGTAATGAGTATTTTTGAAAGGAAGCATTTTGGGGTGTGTATATCGCATAGTGGTAGAAATTTTTCAAGCTTCCTATATCTTTATGTAAAGATTGTCTGTCCACAGAAGTTCAAGATCAATTTATGTAAGCAAGACTCCATTTTTTTTTTCTTATTGTTGTTGGAAGATACCTATCTTCAGGGAAAGCACCTCCAATTGTAGCTGGAAGTTTGCCTTTGGAATGGAGAGATTATATTTTTTCACCTTGTTTGCCCAGTGGAGGTTGCTACAGCTGAACTGTGACCCTTTTTGCTTTTTTGGCAGTAACTCACATTTTAGAACTTGCAAAATTTTATAGTAGGCATTCAATCTCCCTTTGCCATGTTACTCCCAAAAGTTTGGAGAAGAAATTTCATGATAGAGTTGTTTCACTTCTCCCAATTGTATGTTATTCTCCTTAAGAGAAGAACCAAATAACAAGATTCATGGTTGGTTTTGTTGGCATTCCAGGACTCGATGGTATCCATAACAATACCCAACAGCACACAGTAGTACCCACCATAGGTACCCGAAAGCACACAACAGTATCTACCATGAGTACTAAATAGTACACAATAGTATCCACGATGAATATCCAATAGTACTCAATACCCACCATGGATACCCAATGGAATCCAAATAGTATCCAAAGTATCTACCGTGGGTACTCTAACATTACCCATAGTGACCATAGGTGAAGACAATTCTAGAATGCCAGAGAGAACCTTCTCTCTCTGCACCCTGAACTGGTGACACATGAAATCTTGTGGTTCTGTGTCCTAAAAGGAAAGCGGAAGAAGGCGTAGTTCTGTATGAGGACGAACCGTAAAAAATACCACTTCGGTAGGTCAAAAACAGTTGAGTGCCAGCAATTTTATTGGCCTAACTTCTATCTGTACATTTCCCCGAACTGTGACATCGAATAGCCTCAATCCTTACGGAGACTGTGAAGTGTTTCCGTGGCGTTCAGTACTTTGAGAGCTTTGGGAGCCCTGCCTGGCTCTATCGTAGCATCTCTGGAGGGATCCTGGCGGGAGAAGGAGGCACGCTCACAGCCCCTCAAGGGCCGCTGGGAAAGGAGGGCACCAGAACCTGGGCTCGCCCTGATGAAACAGCCTCTCCTGCCCGTATCCTTCTCCAGGCTGGGTGTGCCCTTTCCCGAACCCACTTTGGTGCCCCATGTTTTTCTCTGCCAGTACCAATGGCATAAAGAACATTAAGGGAAGGATCAGGTCACCTGGGCATAAACCAAGACTCATCAGCCTGGTTAGCTTTAGGGATACCGACTCCTCTCCTAGAGTTCCTCCACCTGGTGTGCATTTGGGCGTCCCCATCTGGTGAGGTCGTTCTGAAGAGAAAGCGATTTGATCCGCGTGCCGATGCCTCGCACCGGACACCCTGGGGACCGTGGGGTGCCTGTGGTGGGTGCCGGTGGGTGTTGTTATGTGCACCTTGAGAACTGGGGTGTAAACAAACAGTCCCCTCACGTTGGACACCTGGACACTTACCTGAGCTGACCACAGGCTGCGTGCTTCGTGCGTCTGTCACACGTAATGGGATCAAATACGCTTAGGAAAATTCAGACTCTCCAAATGGATCCTCTCGGCGTGATTTCTTTCTAGACGGCCTCCCATCGTCTTTCATCTCCTAATGCTCCCCTCGGCATAAAAGACTCGAGAAAAGTCTGGCTGACTGCTTTACATCTTTCTAGAAGAAAACAGACCAGAGCCTTGTGGATGACAGTGGATTTGGTGGCTGTTGCTAGGCTAGAATTTCTACCCCGTGTAAAAGCGAACGTGCATGCTAATTTATCATTCAAAGGGAATTTTTTTTTTCTTTTCTGGTAAGAGCTAATGCACAAAACCACAAAACCTGTCAGTACAAAGAGAGGATGAGAGCGAGCAGCGGAGTGTGGGTGGCTGGGGGTTGGCGTGGATCGGGCAGCACAGGAGGGACGGTTTCTGCAAGCCAAGGCGGGGCGGTGGGGGGGACCATTTTTAATAACCTTATTTTGGAATCCAAATGAAACGGCGGCGAGGATTTGAGCTTTTACACGTCCGGTTTGAATTAAAAAAAAAATAGGGGCGCCTGGGTGACTCAGTCGGTTGAGTGTCCGAGGTCATGATCTCACGGTTCGGGGGTTCAAGCCCCACGTCCCGCCCTGTGCTGACAGCTCGGAGCCCGGAGCCTGCCTCGGATTCTGTGTCTCCCTCTCTCTCTGCTCCTCCCCCGCTCATGCTCTGTCTCTCCTTCTCTCAAAAATAAATAAACTTAAAAAAAAATTTTAAAAATCCCCAAAGGTTATTGCTTCTGAAGAGAGAAACTGGAATCCCTCTCCCAGCCGCCTAAATATGGAAGCGAAAGGTCTGAACACAAAGGTGGTGATCACAGGGAAGGAAGTGCAGGGACAAGTATTAGTCAGGTGGGGCAGAGAAGCAGCCAGTGGGAGGGGGGTGGGGAGAGAAAGAGGCGGACACAGAGAGACTCAGAGTCTACTGATTTAAATACTGATCTCATCTGAGAGATGCCTTCACACAAACATCCAGACTAGTAACTGACCAGACATTTGGGCGCCTCGGCCAAGCCAAATCCCACGTAAAATGAACCGTCGTCGTTCAAGGAGGATCTTGTACTTCTTTGAAAGCTGTTAGCAGAACAGCTCCGCTTGGGGGGAACGTGTTAGTGTGCGTCCTGCGTAAGAGGCGGCCCTTGGGTGGCCCAGCCCTCTCTGGGGCTCCTGAAGGTCTCGGCCCCCTCTCCGGCACACAGGAAGGGAGCACGAATGTGGACCGCCACTTCGTCCATCTCATAGCCCCCATCCCTTCTAGAGAGCAGTTCAGGGAAAAATATGTACATACAATGTAGATGATTTTTCTATTTTGTATCAAAATTTTTTTAATGTTTATTTATTTTTTGAGAGAGAAAGACAGAAACAGAGCATGAGCAGGGGAGGGGCGGAGAGAGAGGGAGACACAGAATCCGAAGCAGGCTCCGGGCTCCCAGCTGTCCACACAGAGCTGGACACGGGGCTCGAACCCAGGGCCCGAGAGATCGTGACCTGAGCCAAAGTCGGACGCTTAATCGACTGAGCCACCCAGGCGCCCCTGTAGATGGTTTTTTTAAAAACAAAAGTCAGATCATGTGAGCCCACGAGTGCTTCCCCATTTCACGAGGAAGGAAACCAAGGGCAGTGGCCTGAACGGCACACGTGGGCCGGACTCCGTGACCTTCCTGTCTCGGGGCCACCCCCCACCCTCTCCCTTCTCATCTGATCCAGGCACCTGATGTCTCTGCTACTCCTTGGGAAGCCACACGTGCCCTCCCCATGGGCCTTCACCCAGGCCATCCCCTCTGCCCGGGGTCCTCTTGCCCACGTACCCGCAAGCTCGCCCTCACCTCTGCCAGGTCGTGGCTCACCGACCGGCCGCCCTGCCCCTCTCTGCAGACCCGTCCAGTGCTGCGGACCTGCCTCACCGTGCTCTTTGTCTGCCCCTGCACTGACCACGTCCACCACATTCCCTAATCGACTCGTTGATGAGGTTTATTGCTTTTTATTTTCCATTCTAGAAGACGAACTCCACGAGGGCTATGGGGAGGTTGTCTGTTTGGCTCCCTCGTGTCTCCCAAGTGCCCAGAGCAATGCCTGGAATATGGAAGGCAGCCAGTTGATGTCCGTTCCGCGAATGCATGACTGATTTCCTTGAATGGAACCCGGGTCTGCGGTCAGCTGCCCCCGAATCCTCACGCAGCATTTCTGGGTTTTCCTTATGCGCCTGACGGAGGTAAATCAGGGAAGAGAAGGGATTCCTTTTTAGTTTGCCAGTCTCCTCTGGGGGCGTCCACACATGTGGGCACCTCTGAGAGTTTTGTACATCTGATTTAAAATTATCCTATTTTAGCTAAACATAGAATACAGATCATCCAAGAAAAATTTGAATTAAATATTTTAAAGGCTTCTTTCCTCTTTTCAATGCACAGAATCTGCTTGGAGAATAATATACTTCACTCTTACGAAATAAAAATAAATCTTGTTTGAGACCCACACATGTCTAAGTGCGGTTGTATTTTGCTTAGACTTTCCAAGGATGAAACGGAAAGCTTTATGGTTTTGTCCTCTAAAACAAAAACAAGCAAACAAAGCAGATACTTAAATCTCAGGCTCTCAAAGCCATATGAAGAGTTGACTGTTCGCGGAATAGCAACAATTTAGCCATATTTTAAAGGCAGACACAGGAGTGGAGAAAACCATTGATGCTCTAAAAGCAAATTATGTTGATGTCTTCCTTCGATTCCCATCATTAAGATGATGTGTGCTAAAAACTCAGCGTTGAACGTTTTGATTCTTTTTCCCCAAAAGGGAAGGTCCCAGGGGCAATGGGTTGGTGCACGCTGTGGGCATCGGGACCGACGAAGACGGGCTCCGGGGGGAAAGTGAGGTCTACAAGTGGATAAGGAAGATGCACTCAGAATAAAACCACTTTTACAGCGTTGAGAATTGGGATGGGGACACCCACACACCACATGAAAAATCCCTAGCTGAAAGCGGTTGTGGGAAGTTAGTGTTACAGCGTTCAAAGATGGGAGGCTATACGCGCTCTGTGGTCTTGTTTGGAAGGAAAACCCCTTGGGCGCTTCGCTTGCTTTCGGGACGAGTGCGTTGGCTTTCTTGAGCCTCAAGAATCATCAGTAGGGCTAAGAGCTCATGAGCAGGAGCTCAAGCCAGTCTAGGCTGTCCACGAGACAAACTCAAGCCAGTCTAGGCTGTCCACGAGACAGACTCTAGGACAACGAGCAGGTCCCAGTCAGTGGGCATTGGCTCCATGCTACGCATCGGTCTCGCGGTTTCCTTGTGTTTCCTCTCCGAATTCCATACTTGTAACGCGACTTGCCCAAGGGCTGCAAGGGTGTGGCCGATCTAGGATTCAAAACCAAGCCTGTTTCGACCCCAGAGACCAATTTCTTTTTCTAGTAATGTTTCTATCTAGCGAGTGCCGACGACATGTCAGGCACCGCTGGAAGGAGGTAAAAGCAAGATTTGGACCCGGAAGCACCTCCAGAAAAGAGACAGGAAGTGGCTTCTGCGTGAGTCTGCCACACTCAAAGCCTCCTTCCCCACCGGACCTTTATAAAGGGTGAGCCTGTGTATGGACACAAAGAACACTTTAAAGTTCAAAATCAAAGGTTTACAGGCCACATTCTCCTACTATAATCCAAAATAAAATCAAATGATAATGTGGTTGCCGATATTCTTTACCGCCTGGAAATTGATTATCACGCTTCCATATAACCCACGCATGCATCAGGGAGGATATGAAAACTGAAATTAAGAACCATCTGGAAGGCTGCCTGGGGGGCTCGGTCTGTTAAGCGTCCATCTTCGGCACAGGTCATGATCTCGTGGTCCATAGGTTCGAGCCCCACGTCAGGCTCTGGGCTGACGGCTCGGAGCCTGGAGCCTGCTTCAGATTCTGTGTCTCCCTCTCTTACCACCCCTCCCCGACTTGTACTCTCTCTCTCTCCCTCTCTCTCAACAATAAATAAACATTAAAATATATATATATATATATTTAAATATAAATATATAAAATATAAATATTTAAAAATATATATAGTATAAATATATATAATATATATTTAAATATATATGTAAAGAATCGTCTAGAAACATATGAAAGGGGAGATATTTTAATTTGAAGACTATGAGATCCTTGAATGCTCAACTCAGGGAAAATGTATGAACAGAAATGCCTTCAACAGGAAAGAAGAGAGACTAAAGGAGCCAAGTACACAGCGTGAATAATTGCGAAACAAAAGAAAAAACTGGAGGAAGGGAATCATAAACAACGGGAAGTAATACAAAAAGTAAGAGAATCTGGAGGCAAATGCATGACCTGATTCTTTTTTTTTTCAGTGTTTATTTTTGACAGAGAGCATGAGTGGGGGAGGGGCAGAGAGAGAGGGAGACACAGAATCTGAAGTGGGCTCCAGGCTCTTAGCTGTCAGCACAGAGCCCGACACAGGGCTCGAACTCATGAACCTGTGAGATCATGACCTGAGCCGAAGTCAGATGCTCAACCGACTGAGCCACCCAGGCGCCCCGAATGATTCTTTGAAACCACAGTGGCCACAGAGGCCAGGGCGGTGCGTGGAGGGTCTCAGGATCTCAGCGGGGTCCGCGTCACCCCACCGTACCACAGTCACTCCTGCCCTTCGGGGACCTAGGTTTTAACCCTCATCCTTCCAAAACCAGCAGAGAAGATACGTGGATCAAACGCATGAATAAATAAAGACAAGTAAATAAGTAAAATTTAACAGCTCTGCTTTTCTCATTTTTGGAATCGATCTTTCTGCGCCAAAGTGGGGTTACAGACCCCTGACTTTTGTGACCCCAGTGCTGCATCAGCGTTCAGGCAGAGACCGCTCCCTCCTGGGGAATCTGTGTGAATTTCACTCGTCATGACAACACCTTTTCTCCTTCTTCAGTCTTGTCGGTTGGAGAGTTTGAATTTTCACCAATTATACCTTCTTCAGGGTTCTGCTGTACCCGGTGACGGCTTATTTAACCAACAAATCATGATTTTGTCCCCTTTCATTTTTTCGCCATCCCTAGCTCATGGACTACCACTGGTCTGGGCTCTCTGGAAGCTTCTAAACAACAGCCCTAGAATTTGCTCCATTCAGTGTGCGCTCCTGTTTAAAAACCATTTACACTAATTTTGGATTTGTCTGTGGTTCCAAAACTTTCGATTCTAATTTTGTGACTGTGAACCTACACTTTTGCCACACCATCAAGATTTACCCCCAGCAAATAGAATTCACATACCGCTCCGTCATCTGGCCCGCACGACCACATTAATGCCATCACAGCGCCAAGGAATTGGATCACAATTCTTCTACCCTGCAGTGTTTTAGGAGAAAACGTGAAGTTTACAAGCCAAGATTCGAAAAAAAAATTTTTTTAAGTCACTAATTATGTTTTCTTCAGGGTGATACTTTGCTCGGTGACTGTTTTCCGGGGAAGTTGAGGTAAAATGACAGCTCTGGGAAGTGTTAATTGGTTAGTTTCAGGGTTTTTTTTTTAATTTTTTAACGTTTATTTATTTTTGAGACAGAGAGAGACAGAGCATGAATGGGGGAGGGGCAGAGAGAGAGGGAGACACAGAATCCAAAACAGGCTCCAGGCGGTCAGCCCAGAGCCCGACGCGGGGCTCGAACTCACGGACCGCGAGATCGTGACCTGGCTGAAGTCGGACGCTCAACCGACTGAGCCACCCAGGCGCCCCGGTTAGTTTCAGGTTTAATTGCTAGGGGTGGGGGTGGGCCCACTGCTGCTACCTTTTTTCAATCCACTGTTAAGGGCAAAGGGAAGGACTCTTCTTTATCCCAGTAGACACTCACAACTCCAGTTGGCCACAGCGAATTGCCAGAGTCTGGTTCAAAAGCTTTGGTCAAGGGTTGGGGTGCCTGGGTGGCTCAGTCGGTTAAGCGTCAGACTTCCGCTCAGATCACGATCTCACGGCTCGTGGGTTTGAGCCCGGTGCCGGGCTCGGTGCTGACAGCTCAGAGCCTGGAGCCTGCTTCGGATTCTGTGTGTCTCCCCCCTCTCTCTCTGCCCCTCCCCTGCTGATGCCCTGTCTCTCTTGCTCTCAAAAATAAATAAAAAGCATGAAAAAGAAAACACAAAAAACTTGGTCAAGGGGTGCCTGGGTGGCTCAGTCCGTTGGGCATCTGACTTCAGCCCAGGATGATCTCACAACTTGTGAGTTCCAGCCCTGCATTGGGCTCTGTGCGGACAGCTCGGAGCCTGGAGCCTGCTTCGGATTCTGTGTCTCCCTCTCTCTCTGCCCCTCCCCCACTGTGTTCTGTCTGTCTGTCTCTGTCTCTCAAAAATGAATATTAGGGGGCGCCTGGGTGGCGCAGTCGGTTAAGCGTCCGACTTCAGCCAGGTCACGATCTCGCGGTCCGTGAGTTCGAGCCCCGCGTCGGGCTCTGGGCTGATGGCTCAGAGCCTGGAGCCTGCTTCCGATTCTGTGTCTCCCTCTCTCTCTGACCCTCCCCCATTCATGCTCTGTCTCTCTCTGTCCCAAAAATAAATTAAAAAAAAAAGATTGAAAAAAAAAATGAATATTAGAAAACAAAAAAACTTCGGTCAAGCTGAAAGACGTTGCTTTATACCATTGACTGGTTAGAGATAATATGAGGGGCGATACCTTTATGTAGGTAATGAGTTTTCTGATAAGCTTTAGGAAATCTTTTTTGTACCTAGAATCAGTTTCTAAATCAAGACTCAAAGGGATATTTTAGTCATCTCCTTGTGCTCATCTCTCTGTTGAAGACTTACTTATGTTGGGCTTGTTGAAATCAGAGTTCAAAAATAAAAGCAGACTTGACCTGTGTTTTACAGTCACTTAAGAAATGGAGTTTGACAGAAAACAGACGGGCTGACTTTCAGAGGATATATACTAACTCGGCTATAAACGAGAGTGATTTCATATGCACGCTTGCTTTCATATGGGAAGAGCATTTTTATTGAGCCCTGTGTAGCTGATCTCACCTTAATAAACAGAAATCCAGAAATACTGAATGTTAACATCCTGTCTTAGAGAATAAAGCACACAATATATAACTAAAGGGGAAATCAAGAGCTCTAATTTGCCTGCCATGGCTGCTTTTTCTCAGGCTTATGCTATGTGTGAAAAATCTACAAAATGGGCCTGCGTCCTAGCCATAAACGCTTCCACCTCTGAGGGCTGTTATGAGCAGTTATGGGGGTAAATGAATTGTGTCTTCTGAGCGCAGTCATAATGAACACAGGCATAGAGAGATATACAAAATAGTCGGCAGAATGAATAAGTCATTTTCTCCTCTTGGGTTGACTTAACTCACAAGTGGCCGTGTAAATGGTATTCAGGTCTTGGGACCAAGTGGGCAAAGCCCCTGGGCTGTATTTGTGCTCTTTAGGGCTTATAGTGCCCTGTGATCACTCTTGGGCTATTGTGCTCAGGGCATCCCTAAAAAAAATAAAATTACCCGGGCACCTGGGTGGCTCAGTTGGTTACGCGTCCGACTTCGGCACAGATCATAATCTTGCGGTTCATGGGTTTGAGCCCCGCATCAGGCTCTGTGCTGACAACTCAGAGCCTGAAGCCTGCTTCAGATTCTGTGTCTCCCTCTCTCTCTGCCCCTCCTCTGCCTGCACTCTGTCTCTCTGTCTCAAAAATAAAGAAACATTAAAAAAAATTTTTTTTAAGAAAAATAAAATCACCCAAGTTTACCAGTCTTGGGGAAAGCGGGTTAGGAAAGTAGTCAAAACAGTTAAAAACAGATGAGGGTTTCACTCTTGCCTATCGCTGGATGACACTCGCAGAAACCAGTCGACTTTGGGAATTTATAGCAAGCATCACTTACTATTTATTCTTCAAAAACAGTGAACTTTTTACCAAAACAGGGTGACGGAACACTGACACATGGAAAACGTATGAAATTCGTGTCTCCACCGGGGTAGCCTAATCTGAAAGGGTATCAGGTACCTGGAGGCCACAGATACATACAGGCGTCAGTAGCTAGCGAGAAAGCTACGCTATTGATCGTGTTGTCCGTACGATCAGTAGACTCTTTGCACCTATAAGAGGATACGATCAACTTCTCCTTCATATGCTGAGACTCTGCCGTAATCCATGGTCCCCCTGCCACTGTTAACGTCTCGTCATGTTCGAACACATTTCTTCCCATTCTTGCCCCGCGCCTAAGGCATGGGGAATGCTGGCCCACTGGGCTGTTCTCAGGGCCCGGGAAGTATCTGCCTTCTCCACTCCCTGGACCCTGAACCGCTTCCCGTAAGCCTCCTTCTGCTAACTCCAGAAACTCGGAAAAGGGGGGCGCCTGGGTGGCGCAGTCGGTTAAGCGTCCGACTTCAGCCAGGTCACGATCTCGCAGTCCGTGAGTTCGAGCCCCGCGTCAGGCTCTGGGCTGATGGCTCGGAGCCTGGAGCCTGTTTCCGATTCTGTGTCTCCCTCTCTCTCTGCCCCTCCCCCGTTCATGCTCTGTTTCTCTCTGTCCCAAAAATAAATAAACATTGAAAAAAAAATTTTTTTAAAAAAAAAAGAAACTCGGAAAAGGAATTCAGAGGAAGACATTCACATTTAAATTAAGGTGATTATGTCAGGATTTGTCAATTATATGAGATTATTAGATAAAATCACAGTCATTTTTAACTTGGTTTTAATTTGTTCAATCCCATTAACACATTTTTTTAATGTTTATTTTAGAGAGAGAGAGAGAGAGAGAGCGCATGAGCAGGGGAGGGGCAGAGAGAGAGGGAGACACAGAATCCGAAGTGGGATCCAGGCTCTGAGCCGTCAGCACAGGGCCCGATCCGGGGCTCGAATCCACGGACCGTGAGATCAGGACCTGAGCCAAACAAAGTTTGACGCTTAACGCACTGAGCCACCCAGGCACCCCTAATTCCATTTGTTTTTTAAACCAAGCGAGATCATTTTTTCGAATGCACATGTTAACATTTCTAAACTTTCGGTATCAAATGAGTTGCGTGTGGGTGAATGACGGTCCACCGCAGTGCTCGGCGTGCCTGTGACGAGGCCTTGACTCCACGGAGGGGAAAACGGTAACCGTGATAGAAGTGCCTTCGAGACGCTCTTCCCCCTGTATTTCGCTCCGCTGCGTTTTCTGGTGGCTCGGGTTAGGAAGTGTGTTAGGGGTATGGCAGTGTGTATACCACAAGACACGCGTCCTGGGATCCAGACACTCACTTGGGGAGCAAGGCTCACCCTCACACCGTTTGGAAGGACAGGATGGACACGGTCTCACCCAGCCTGCAAATTGCTTCCCATCTGAAGCTTTCTCTCTCTGATATGAGACAGGCCACCGTCACCATCCGTGTGTGGCAGGATTCTTCCTGGCCCCCTGCCGGGTGGCAGAGCTGGGGCACATACAGCCTCCAGATGTTACCTTCCTGCCCTGTTTGACCGCAAGTGGATAGACTTGGACTTGGGCCAGCTGGGGCCATTCACAAATGGCCGGTGTCACTTGGAAAGCAACAGCAGCAAACTGTCGATGCTGCGGAGGCTTGCTCGGCGGGTCCTTCTGTAAAGTGGGCACGTGCCTGCTGAGGGGCACACTCCTGCCCCTCAGCCCGAGGCTCTCCGTGCACAGCCGACTAACATCTCATAAGTAAAAAGTAAGACGGAGAATTATCATGGAGATCTCAAATCAGGAGGGTATGTTTGGCTTTTTGGTATAATTTTTCAACTCGGGTTGATAAGCCAAAAAATTGTTTTTTCTTACTGATAGCATTGATGGTGGGTGATGCGAGTGGGGTCAGGGTCCTTACGTCGGATTACTTTGAACACTGACAGTCATAATGCAAGATAATGTACCAGGGGTGCAAGACTCCTAGGTAGAGATCTCTGGAAACTTCCAGTGGAAATTTCTACCAGAATGCAGTGCTAGAAGGGAGAAGGAGAACAGTAAACTTTCATGGACATCACTGGATTGCAATAATCTGACTGGAGACCTGCCGTCAGTGAAGAGACAGGTGAAATTTGGTAGAGGACAGACAGGGAGATTCCTTGTGCAACTTCAGGAAGTCAGAGATGAAATTGGGCCAAGCCCAGTTTTATTGCTGAAGTGGTGAATTCAGGACCCTTCCAGTGGTTGGCCTGTGCCCATACTCACTGGCTATTCTGTTATTTTATTTTATTTTATTTTATTTTATTTTATTTTATTTTATATTATTTATTTTATTTATTTTATTTTTTAAGTTTACATCCAAGTTAGTTAGCATATAGTGCGACAATGATTTCAGGAGTAGATTCCTTAGTGCCTCTTACCCATTTAGCCCGTCCCCCTTCCAAAACCCCTCCAGCAACCCTCGGTTTGTTCTCCATATTTAAGAGTCTCTTATGTGTTGTCCCCCTCCCTGGTTTTACATTATTTTTGCTTCCCTTCCCTTATGTTCATCTGTTTTGTATCTTAAAGTCCTCATGTGAGTGGAGTCGTATGCTATTTGTCTTTCTCTGACTAATTTCGCTTAGTATAATACCTTCTGGTTCCATCCACATAGTTGCAAATGGCAAGATTTCGTTCTTTTTGATTGCCGAGTAGTACTCCATTGTATACATATACCACATCTTCTTTATCCATTCATCCATCGATGGACATTTGGGCTCTTTCCATCCTTTGGCTGTTGTCGATAGTGCTGCTATAAACACTGGGGTGCATATGCCTCTTCGAAACAGCACACCTGTATCCCGTGGATAAATGCCTAGTAGTGCAATTGCTGGGTCGTAGGGTAGTTCTATTTTTAGTTTTTTGAGGAACCTCCATACTGTTTTCCAGAGCGGCTGCACCAGCTTGCATTCCCACCAACAGTGCAAAAGAGATTGTCTTTCTCCGCATCCTCGCCAACATCTGTTGTTGCCTGAGTTGTTCATGTTAGCCATTCTGACAGGCGTGAAGTGGTATCTCATTGTGGTTTTGATTTGTATTTCCCTGATGATGAGTGATGTGGAGCATCTTTTCATGTGTCAGTTGGCCATCTGGATGTCTTCTTTGGAGAAGTGTCTATTCATGTCTTTTGCCCATTTCTTCACTGGACTATTTTTTTTGGGGGGGGTGTTGAGTTTGATAAGTTCTTTATAGATTTTGAATACTAACCCTTTATCTGATATGTCATTTGCAAATATCTTCTCCCATTCTGTTGGTTGCCTTTTAGTTTTGTTGACTATTTCCTTCACTGCGCAAAAGCTTTTTATCTTGATGAGGTCCCAACAGTTCATTTTTGCTTTTGTTTCCCTTGTCTCCTGGAGACGTGTTGAGTAAGAAGTTGCTGTGGCCAAGATCAAAGAGGGTTTTGCCCGCTTTCTTCTCGAGGATTTTGATGGCTTCTTGTCTCACATTGAGGTCTTTCATCGATTTTGAGTTTATTTTTGTGTTTGGCGTAAGAAAGTGGTCCGGGTTCATTCTTCTGCATTTTGCTGTCCAGTTTTCCCAGCACCACTTGCTGAGTGAAGAGACTGTCTTTATTCCACTGGCTATTCTTTCCTGCTTTGTCAAAGATTAGTTGGCCATTCGTTTGTGGGTCCATTTCTGGGTTCTCTAGTCTGTTCCGTTGATCTGAGTGTCTGTTTTTGTGCCAGTACCATACTGTCTTGATGCTTACAGATTTGTAATACAGCTGTGGCTCTTCTGTTTGGAACAACGAAGCCCTATTGAAAGATTGTTTCATGCTGGGAGCATAATGAGGATGCAAATGAGCTGTCTGGAGAGGACATCCCACTTTTTTGACTTTACCTTTGTTGTTGGGTACAATATTAATCCGTGCAACACACGGGTGCCTGAGTGGCTCAGTCGGTTAAGCACCCGACTTCAGCTCGGGTCATGATCTCACAGCTCATGAGTTTGAGTCACACATCGGGCTAGGTGCTGACAGCTCCGAGCCTGGAGCCTGCTTCAAATTCTGTGTCTCCCCCTCTCTCTCTATCCCTCCCCAGCTTGCTTTCTGTTTCTGTCTCTCAAAAATAAATAAACATTAAAAAAATCTAATTAGTGCAACACACAAACACAAAGTTATTAAACCCCAATTTCTGAACCAAAGGAAATGAGTGTGTCCAGAGGTTATGGAAGATATGTTGTCTCCACTTTTTTCTTTAACTGCCTACCCAATACATGCTGGCTCCTAACAGATTTCTCTGGCTCTGTCCAAAGTCCGATGTCTCTGAACACGAAGGCTGCGTATCTTTCGGCTTCTGTAGTTATTTTTTTCTTTAAAAAAATTTTTTTTAATGTTTATTTACTTTTGAGACAATGCGAGAGACAGAGTGCAAGCAGCGGAGGGGCAGACAGAGGGAGAAACAGAATCTGAAGCGGGCTCCAGGCTCCGAGCTGTCAGCCCAGAGCCCGATGCGGGGCTCGAACTCATGAACCCTGAGATCATGACCTGAGCCGAAGTCGGACGCTTAACCGACTGGGCCACTGAGGCGCCCCTGTAGTTGTTTTTTTCTTATATGGGTCCATTTCCAAGGATCTCATACACAAAGTTCTAGGTATAGCTCCCGTGTAACCTGCTGCTTTAAGAAATACTGGATGTGTGTGGACCAGCAAGTCAGGCTGGCTGTGTAGACAAGGGCCTTCTGCCTCCTAAGTCCAAATCCTTGGGATATTGCCTGGGAACTGTGTGTCTGACTTTGTAGAATGCACACCAGCGTGAAACCTTCTCTCTCCTTTTCCTCTGGGCACTTTAATAAGAGAAACTCAGGGAGAAACGGGTCTTTATAAGTCAGGGTCAGAACAATTCACCCATGTGGATGAACTTGGCCTCCCCGCATGCCCTTAAATGCCCGTCCAATCCTGGTCTAGACTGGCACACAACTCAGAGTGCCCACTTGTGCCCCAGGCCATGGCTGGTTTCTCCTCCTCCTCCTCTTCCTCCTCCTCCTCCTCCTCCTCCCTCTTTTGTTTTTTGAGATGAACAGAAAAGAATTCTCTGGATTTAGTGAGCCATTTTTTGGTCCTTATTTTTGAGACAAATCTGGAAGAGCCAACAATTTTTCTTTTCCCCAAAAGTGCATCAGACTCCTTGGTTCATTGTAAAAATATGGGTATTATACTACAATAATGTTTACAAGGAAAGGATTTCCAAGCCACGGATGAAGACATGCTTAACATTAACAATCCACACAGTGATTTGTGCTGGCACCAATGTCCTCCTCGTGGTGGGGCAGACTCAGTAGGAACTTTGGTGACCTTTCTCTAATTTATCATTAATTAACTTTATTAATTGAAGTCATTCCCTAGCCTACCTTTTTATCCTGAATGCTCCCTGTGGTCACTTTCTATTTAAATGCGTTCACTGGGCTGTGACTGTCTTAAAGAAGTATTTCTTTCTTTTGGGAGTTTCTTTCTCTTAGGTATATGTGTGTGTGTGTGTGTATGTGTGTGTATAGCTATACAAATAATTCTCTCATACTGTGTTTCTTGGACTCTTCAAACATAGTCTCAGATGTAATTGGTATCTCTGACTTGTGGTTCCACTTTGATAGGAGTGTTGATTGTTTAAACAGCACTGGTTATTATTTAAACACGACATGATTATAGTCTAGTTTGCACGTTTTTAAGACATGACAGCTACTTCAGCAGGCTACAGATCACAGTGGATCTCTAAAGCGATTTGATATTTTTTTTGAATGGAAACAGCTTCAAAATCTAGTTCGATGTCATAACACAGCAGTGTTATGTAAGAGTTAATGCTTACGTGGTTATCACCGGAACTTAGTATTGATTACATAACCACAACAGTTCTTTCTCACACCGGTATCCTCAGGGCTGGATGCTCATTAGACATTAAGCAGAGCCTATTTTTTAGGAGGGAATTAAATGCTTTGCTTTTGATTAATGAAAATTTCCGCTTGAATCTTATGTATCAAGAAACACCCTGAACCCTCTTTACGGAAGGTATGGACACTTAGGAAGATTTGTTTGGAATATGAATGGTTTAATAATCTGCCTAAGATCAAAAATATTCTCATCGAAAAGTAAACACTATTTTGATTTTTTTTATTAAAAAAAGTGTTTTTTTTTTACATTTATTCATTTTTGAGAGACAGAGAGAGACAGAGCACAAGCGGGGGGGTGAGGGGGCAGAGAGAGAGGGAGCTACAGAATCCGAAGGAGGCTCCGGGCTCTGAGCTGTCAGCACAGAGCCCGACGAGGGGCTCGAACTCATGAAGGGTGAGATCATGACCTGAGCCGAAGTCAGACGCCCAACCGACTGAGTCACCCAGGCGCCCCACACTATTTTGGTTTTTTAAATGTGAAATAATATACTGGTTTTTACTTGTTTTATAACGTAAGGCAATATAAAATTGTACTTTTTTTTATAGTTAATTAGACTGAATTCATAAAAAAATGTAACCTGAAGATCTAGGAATATGAAGGGTAGCTGAAGAAATTGTCTTTTAAATCATCTTTGTCTATTTTCAAGACTGTGCCATCCAGTGGACTGACTTTATATAATAATATTTTCTTACTGAAATTATAATGACCTTTGTTTTTTAGGTTTGACTACAACAATACTGTAAGAATGCATCCCTCACTTAAGTCAAGATTTGTTAACATCAACACTAACAGAAATTTGTAAGCAGTGAGCATGCAGGTGGAAGGTAGGGGAGCAATCATTGAGCACCTACTGTATGATGGCCTTTATTAAAGGTTATGAGTGGTAAGGGTAGCAGGACACTGACTTCAAACTTTAAAACGGATTTTTTTTTAAATTTTTTTTTCAACGTTTTTATTTATTTTTGGGACAGAGAGAGACAGAGCATGAACGGGGGAGGGGCAGAGAGAGAGGGAGACCCAGAATCGGAAACAGGCTCCAGGCTCTGAGCCATCAGCCCAGAGCCCGACGCGGGGCTCGAACTCCCGGACCGGGAGATCGTGACCTGGCTGAAGTCGGACGCTCAACCGACTGCGCCACCCAGGCGCCCCTAAAACGGAATTTTCGATGCAAATTATACACGCATTACGTTTCTTAGGAGATTTAATGCAAAATATTCATATGTGCTGATAAAAACACATCAGTTTCAGGAGTCTACCCCGACACAGCTATGGTGGATTAGGGACGAGGAAAATCGAAGGAGGCTTCCCGGAAAGACAAACTTAGAACTCATAGCGGGGGAGTTGGTGGGTTTGGGAGGTCGTGAGTAGATGCCTGACAGCTGAACTGCATTTTTCACATGCCAGATAATCACTAATAAATTATTTCATTAGAATGCAGAGCGTTGTTGGGATGACATATCACACCTGGGGGACACATAAATTGATAATTTACTAGCAATTAAATTGAAAATCGGAGTGTAAAACCCACATGTTTCTTTTGGGCGTGGGAGCAAGAGCTACCTGCTTATTAATTATTTTGCTCCGATAACCACGTACTTCTGTAAGTCATAAAATTTAAAATCCAGGTAAATGTGTCAAAGAATGTGACTTTTTCATAGACTTTATCTGTGTAAGTAGATGAGTTTAATCAACCTTTAGTTTCTGTCTTTCTAAAGAAATATTTGAAAAGAAAAAGCAGGTTATTCAATCAGTTGACAATGTGAAGTTTACAGCTGTCAGCACTAGTAACAAAAGTTGTTAAATAAAATGAATTAAGACACTGGCCTGCCTGTTGACCAAAATTTAATGAAATAAAAACCATATTTATTATAAGTTTAGCTTTCAGGCTACTAAAAGGAGTGGATGGTTATTATAGAGAAATTTCACAGTTTTAGGAGGAAATCATTTTAAAATACCTTAGGCTCTACCTTGACCCACGTTTTAAGATCCTTTTAAGAACAAATAAATCAAATTAGATGATAAACAGGCAGATACTGAAGGAAGCATAGGGTTTCATTACCAATATAAACTTCTTTCCTGATCATTCTTCTTGGTGAAGGGCAGAGACAAATGCTTTTAACATCAATCATCATAATTCTGGCAACTTTACTAGCGTTAACTGCCTTCCTAATGTTATTTTAGTTTTTATGCTTTGCAGTAGGCTAGCATTTTCTCAGTTGAAAATGAGGAAAGTTGTTTATTTCACAAAGAGCACTGTGCTGGCGTGAATCCCTTGCCCCTGGAGTTACAACTAATAATTTCAGTCGTGTTTAAATTGCACTGCAATCTGGTAACATTTGGACATGTAACTGCATCGCAAATGTCATGGGGACTATTGGAACGCGGCGCTCACTGAATTTGGGGCCGATGTGTTTATTCATAAAAGGTTTGGAGTACCAAATGTTTAGTGACATCTTTCCCCTTTTCTGATATATCACTAGAGAAGTTCAAAGGGAAGGAAAAGAATGCACCAGAAACACATTCCACAGGTGTTGCAACACCTGAACACAAGGGTGAGTGACAGAGCGTTTACATCCGCGGGTTTGCAATTTACATCTTGGAGTAAACAAGCTTTCCTGAAGAAAGGACACGTGAGGCGGTGCCTGCCCCACTTCTGTTAACAGAGCCCAACTCCAGCATTAAGTAGGGAGTTACTTAACCCGTGTAGTCGATCATCTGTAAACACCTCCTCAGCGTGTTCCTTTTCCGTTGTCATGCTTTGTCATTTTTGATTTGTCCAGGAAATGCGTGCCTTCCAGCAAGCGTTTGGAGGAAAGAAGGACGGAAAATAGAAGGAAGTGTGATGCCAGAAAAGGGTTAGAGAAAATACTAAAGTTTGCGTTCTGATTTTAAAAAGACCCAGAGAACAAGTATTTGATGGTTCCCGCCCCGCTTCCCGCGCCCATATGGAGGCTTGTATTCGAATTACTTGTACATTTTCTTATAATGGGAAGGTCACTTTAACCGCTCCAAAAGGCAACAAAAGAAACGTAACCGACGAGAAGAAACGTTTGGCGCGTAAAAGAACGAACAGCAAACACTTCGAGGAGAAACGCGTGCCCTCGAGCCCTGGGGAGACCCTGCCCGCGAGGCCAAGTCCGCGGCGGGCGCGGAGTCCCGACGGCCACGAGAATCCTGGAGTCCGGGTCTGCGCCTCTCCAATGCGACGGCCCGGAGGCTTCGGCACCAGACCCGGCAGCATTGTTCTAGTTTTTTCTTCGTCGAAAAAAAAGCAAAGGCGGCGGTAAAAATACCCACTCTGCAAGGTAAGAGTCACCAGAATCTTTTTCCTGTTTCGCAAATTTAGGGATTACGATCTAGTGAGAGCCAGGGCTTGACGCCCGCTACGGACAGCGCTCCGCGTGCGCCCCGCGGTTGCTGAAACGCCCACAGCCTTTGCTGGGAGAGGGGGGTCGCATCAAGTCCCAGGCGCCCCACTTGCCCAGTCTGGTGCAAATACAGATATGTCCTTTCCCACTGTGGGTGTCTGGATGGGAGTGGGGAAGAAGCAGGGACTAGGGAAGGATCTGGAGCACGCTTCAAAAACAAAAACACCTGGAAGCTGGACGGTCAGAAGAAGCCATGGAAAGCGAGAAACGCCCGGCTGCAGGGCGCACGCCGGGCCCCGGGCCCTGTGTCAGCCACGCGGCCGCACCGCCGCGCACGCCTTGCGCTCGGGTGCCCGCCCTGCCCGTCGTGCAAGTTGGGCTCCGGTGCGCGCGCTCCACTCCTGGGAAGGGGACCTGGTCGAGGGAGTCTGGACAGCCCGGCCCACCGTGGGGCAGCAGGCCTGTCGCCCCCCTGTCGGACCCCGAGTGCACTGGTGACCCCGCGCAGCGCTCCTTCCCAGACGCAGGCACTTGCGCATCAGTGCGCTCGGGCGCTTGAACTTCCCAAACTTCTGGCGGCTTCTAGTTCTGAGCGCCCATTGGGCGGCACATTTCCCGTCGGCAGCAACTGTTTGGATTCGGGCTGGGAAGGAGGGAGCGGGGGTGGGGTGGGTGATGTTGTGCAAAAGAGCCGCAGGTGACGAGGCGGTCCTCAGGGCTTTGGGGTGACGATCTTACAGTGTTTCTTTTTTGAGCCACAGTTTGCCCTGTCCATTCTCTGACCTCACCCGGGGCAAACTGGGCTGTGCACACCAAGTTCGTTCTAAAGCGTGTATCGCAAAGGGAGTCGCGGGGATGAACAGACTTACTAAATCTTAGTTTATGGGAAACACTGTGCGTTGATTTAAACTCCAACCAAACGTCCGAGTTTGAACTCCTCTCCCGGGAGCTCTGAGCCCAGCTCGGTCGGAGCTGCTGGCCAGCCACCAGGAGGGTTCCCTGGCTCGGGCGAGGGGCAGGCCGACGTGGCTTGCCCAGCGGAGCACAGCTGCTGGCGCAGCTGCTGGGCGGCGGATTTAGAACCCGGAACACCAGACCCAGATGTGACGACGCCCCGCAGAGACGCAGGAGCTCCCCCGCCCCCCACCCCAGCCAGGACGCCCGGCGTCCGCAGAGGCCCGCGGGGGTGCGGGGACCCGGCGCCGGGGGACCCAGCGGCGGCGGGGCGCGCTACGTGGGCGCGGGCGCGGGCGGCGGCGGCGTGGGGAGCGCCCGCTCCGCCAGTGGGCGTCTTCTGCAGCCGCCGCCGCCGCCGCCGCCGCCTCCTCCACGGGCAGCGGCACTGCGGCGCTTTTCTCCGCTGCTTTCGAGCAGTCGCCGAGGCTCGGCCGCCGGAGCGCGCACAAACCACGCCACGCTTGCAGGCAGCGTCTCCGCGGCCCCTCGCCCCGGCCGGGAGCACGCCGATCGCGCGCGCCAGCCGGCCGCCGGGGACTCGCGCCCGGCCCCAGGTCCTCCCGCACCCGGAGCGGGACGCCATGTGAGGACTGGGCCGCGAGGGGCGGCGGAAGACCGGAGAGGAGGACCGGACCCGCGCGCGGGCCGACCGGCCGGGGAGGGCAGGTCCCGCGGGGGCGGAGCCCGCCGAGTCCGGGCCCGCGGCGCGCCCCTCCCGCCGGCGGCCGGCCCCGCCGCGCGGCCCGGGGAGGAGGGCCATGGCCAGCCCCGCGGAGCCGCTCGCTCCCCGCCCCCAGGCCCCCCTGCCGGCGGCCGAGGACGAGCCCGGCCCCGGCACCGGCAAACTCCGCCCGGAGCCCTGGCGCGGCGCGGCCGGCGGGGGGAGCGCGGCGGGCCCGGGCCCGGCCCCCGAACGGCCTGGCCGCGGCCGGGCCGAGCGAGCCGCGCCCCCGCGCCCGCCCCCCTCCTCCGCAGGCCGCGCCGGCCCCGCCGGGGGCCCGGGCGCCCCGTGTGCGCGCGGCGGCGGCGGCGGCGGCTGGGTCTCGGCCCGCGCTCCCTTAGCGCTCGCCCTCTCCTCCCCTGTCCCCTCCTCCTCCTCCTCTCCATCTTCCTTTTACTTCTGGCCGCCGCCCCCCCCGCCCCCTCCTTCTCTTCTCCCCTCCTCATCTGCCTTTCACCTCCCCGTGCGTCTCCCAGGAAGGGAGGGCGCGGCGGCGGCGGCGGCGGCTGGAGGAGGCGGCGGCGATGCTGGCGGCGGCGGAGCCCCGGCGGCAGCTCGCTTGAGCGTCCCTCCCGGCGGCAGTCCCCGCGGCGGCGGGCGGCGGCGGCTCTTCCTCTGCTCCGCGCTTCAGGGTTTGCTGCTCCCGGCCCGCGCCGGGCTCCGGCTCCCGCTCGGCCCGGCCGCCCGCCGCGCGGGCTCCCCCGGCTTCCCGGGCGCCGGCGGGGGCTGCCCCGGCCCCAGCCCAGGCGGCGGCGGCCGAACCCCGCGGCGGCCCCGAGGCGCCGGCTTCGCCCTCGCCGCCGCGTCGCCCCTGCTCTTCGGCTCCGACATGGAAGATGGACCTTCTAATAACGCGAGCTGCTTCCGAAGGCTGACGGAGTGTTTCCTGAGCCCCAGTAAGTGCCGGGCTCCTCGTTCCCCGCGGCCGGGGTTGGGGGGGGGGCACTGGGCGCCCAGCGGGCTTCGCGGGGCGCTCGGGGCGCGTTGGTAGCGCGCGGGAGCGTCCGTCCGCGCCGGGACGCCCGGGTTTCCCAGGCTCCGCGCGCTTACCGGGGGGTTGGGTGGGGGGGGGACGACGGGTGACCGGGCAGGGCGGCGGGCGCCGCGCGGTGAGAGCGGGACCCGCCGCCGGCCTCGGGTCCCCCGGTGCTGTTTGTGGCCACACTTGCCCGGCACGTCGTCCTAGTCTCTACTCCGTGACCCCTTACGCCGGGCTCCTCTCTCCTTAGCCTGGGACCGGTGGGCTTGCGCTTGGGGGGTCCCGCCCGCTGGGTCCCCGGGCCGAGGGAGGGCAGGCCGGGACCCCGAGCTCCGCGCTCCCCGAGGTGAAGGCAGTCGCGGTCCCCCGGGGTCGGTGTGGGAGCGGGGGCCGCTTCCCCCCTCCCCGCCCCCCTGCAGTGACCCTGTTCCGGAGCCTGGACTAGCAGAGTGAAACGGGTGCCCCTTCGCCCCGAGTCCACTTTGTCTCGATCCTGGGCTTGAGCTGGTGCTCGGGCTGCTGAGGCAAGGACAATGGGGCGTCAGGGTGGAGGAGAAAGGCGCCGCCGGTTCGGACCCCCGGGCCGAGCGCGGCCGCCCCGCCTCCCCGGCCCCGGGTGCGGGGCTGAGAGCGCGCGGGAGCAGGGGTGGTGGAAGGCGTGTCGCGGGGGAGGGGGGCAAGGCTGAGCAGAATAGTCAAGGCAGAGGTTTGCTAGAAGGCAGGAGGCGGGAGATGCCGAGGGAAGAGACACCCGGTGCGCGGAAGGGGGGATCGCCGTTGTCGCGGATGGAGGGCGAGCAAGGTGAGGGCCGGAGACCCGCGGCCGGGAGTGGGGGACGGCGGAGGTCGCGCCCGCGGGGCACCGGGCGACTCCGGCCCCGGCCGGGGTGGGCGCGGGCTTTCGCGGCCCTCAGCGCGGGGCCCGGGCGCCACCGTCCACCGCGTGCGCACCCGAGCCTTTGTCTGCTGCTCGCTAGGGAACCGCGTTTCCGCGGCGCCTGCTCTCGGCACACTCTCCAGGGTCGCCGTTTTGGCTTCTGGCTCCCGTCTGCCGCTTGTTCCCCCAGCCCCGGCCAGTCTTCGCCTCTGGGCACTTGGGGTCCAGCCCTGCCTCGCTGCCGGCACTTGTCTGGGTTCGCTGCCCGCCTGAGCGCCCCTGGGGTGCAGCCCCTGGGCCTGCGAGCGGGTCCTGCGCGGGCCCAGCAGCCCCCAGCGATCCCGCCTCCCGGGCGCGGGCGGAACCACCGCGGCCGCGTGGCCCAGTGGCCTCTCGCGCCGCGCGCGCCTCGGCCACCGGCTGCCGGCGGCCGTCTCTGCTACTTGCCGGCGGACCTGATAGGACGCCGGACGTGGGCCTTGCACTCCCCCCCCCCCCCCCCCCCGCCCCCGACCCCTCTAGCAGGCGTCTCCCCTTGTCTGACGTGCAGCTCCCCAGCTCCTCCAGCCCCCCCACCCGCGGGTCGTGGTTGACTCTTAGGTGCTCAGTTGGGGAGGGACGTGGTCTGGGCACGAGGGGCCGGGCCTGCTGCCCTTAGTTGTGGGCATTTTTTCTGACTGAAACGGACACCGATTTGCCCCGAATTTTCGGTGGGGTGAGCTCCCAAGGAGCTCTGAAGTGCGTTGGGTAAGCCGTGGGCCTGGGACTGGGGTTCCTGTCTGTCCCCTTCCACCTGCACTGTGCGTTCTACGTAAACATCTGCTTCTCACATTTGGGAGCTGGAGTGTGTTGGGGGGGGGGAAGGGAAGGAACACTGTTTTGGGGGAGAGGGGAGTGGTAAGAAGATGGGGGCAGGCATTTGGATGGAACCGAGTTCTCGAAAATGTTGAGGTTTCTGTTTGTATGTTGCCCCTTACTGCAGTTTGTTACTTTGGGGTGGGGGCATTTGCCAGGGATGTCTGGGGCGGGATAAAGAGGAACAGTTCAGGCTGGCTGGGGCTGTCCCAGGGGGACCCAGCAGGCTTCCCCTTTGGAAGGCCAGAGGACCTAGAGAAGAAAGCCATCAGGAGGGACCCACTCTGCCAAAAGTTCTGGCTGGGAGAGGACCGCGGATAAACACACTCAAGAGTTGCTGGGATTTTGTGTTTGTGTATCTGTTTTCTTCCCCCTGACCAAGTCAGCGAGGAGCAGCCTGGGGTTTAAGTAAGAACAGGAGGCTGTAAAAGGCTTCTCTGGGACATTACCTGGGTCGTGAGTATGAAGGGGCTGCTCTTAAGCAAAATCTCTTATTAGACCTGCCTCAGGCAGAAATGGGACGGGGTGGAGGGATGCCCAAAGGTCGGTGGCCGGTTTCTGCTCTGCTGCTTGTGGGGTCTTTGTTTCTGTCTCACTACAGGATAAACCACACCTGTCGGAACTGCCGAGTACTGAAATCTCGGCAGACTTTTTTCACGTTTGTCGGTAAAAATGAGCCTTTTTGAAAAAAAAAAATTCTGGATTCTCTAAGAATGTAAAAATGCCCAAATGTATACAGGTGTGCCTTAATTGTTGCGTGCGTATTCCCTTTATTCCCTTTCCGGTTGGTCTCTCCTGGGTCTGACCGTCAAGTTGTCACGTAAAGGCTGCTGTGTCCAATTACTGTTTCTAGGAATGCCGGTTTCATTTCCGTCATTGACAAAAAGCAAGTCGTGTTTGGAAGTTTGATATCCTGGTTCCGCTCCCGTCCATTTTGGCTGTGCGTTTCGGTTCCCGCTGACTCACTGGTTCAGTCAGTAAATGCACGGAGCAAGTGCTTATTCAAGCCTACCGCCGGTTGCCGGGGACTGCCCTGGCCCTGCCGTGCCCGCGAGGAGCCTCCCGGAAGCAGGTGTAGCATTGATGCCCAGCTCTGGAAGGTCAGTGGTCACAGGCCACCCTCATCAAGCCATGCCCGACTCTCCCCCTCCCCCCTTGTCAGCCAACTACCTTCACGTGTTGACCTCTGACCTTGCCCTCAGGCTCCGGGCTAAAGCCCGTCGCTGCTTGGAAAGTTGTTGGCTGGAATAGAACAGAATCTCTGCACCTGGAGAATCCAGATTCTCCCAGAGAGAATGGAGAAGTCCACTTTGCTGGTGTGTGTGTGTGTGTGTGTGTGTGCGTGCGCGCGTGTGTGTGTGCAGAGGAGAGCTAAAAAGTCATGCTGCGATAGACCAGTATAAGCTGCAGTTTTCTGGAAAATACGGCTCCTCTTGCCTGCATTCGGTGCTGTGGTGGAAGGTGCGGGAGATATCCCTAGGGGGACAGGACTTGAGGACGTGCAGAAGTCGGCAAGTCTCCTTCACAGATGCCCCTGGCTCTACAGCCGGGCCACTGCGAATGGTGCAGAGCTGTAGGAAGAGGAAGGTGCTGGCTGGTCAAAGAGGGGACGCAGGGAGCAAGGAAAATGACACGGCAGGTTTGTGCGTGCACTCCACACACGCGTCTCGGAGGTCAAGTCCGCTAACAGGCAGCCAGCAGGTAAATATTGAGCCCCTGCTGGGTGCAGGTTGTTGGCGAGAGATGAAAATAGCGAGGGCTGTTCCTCCAGAGGACTTGAAATACAGATCTGGGTACGTCCCAAGACAACCAGCAGGGCAGAGTTGTGAATTTTTCCTGCCAGGCCAGGGTGCAGGTCATGGCGGAACTCTGTCCCTGGAGACGACAGGGTCTGTTCCGGCCGGAGCACATAGAAGGGCTTAAAAGCCCCGGGGCCGAGCTGTTTAAACGGTGGGGAACTGTGTTGGCTCGTTAATTTAAATTTCGCAACACTCCTTTTTTAGTTTCAAACGACCTACGTGAACAAAGATAATCCCTGCAAATCTAAGTGAGAGGCAGTGGAAACAGTAGAAGACCGCGTCTTCCGTCAGTCTGGAGCCTTAACCTCAGATGATTTTACGCCTCAACCTTTTTGTATCCCTCAGGAAAAGACATGCATTTCAATAAGATGAGCAAGCCCTGGCAATGTAAGAACGTGGTGACTGTAGTTGATAATACAGTGTTGCGGATTTGCAAGTTGCTAAGAATGTGGATCTCCGGGGCGCCTGGGTGGCTCAGTCGGTCATGAGTTCGAGCCCCGGGTCGGGCTCTGTGCTGACAGCTCGGAGCCTGGAGGCTGCTTTGGATTCTGTGTGTGTATCTCTCTGCCCCTCCCCTGCTCTTTCTCTCCTTGTCTCTCAAAAAAAAAAAAAAAAAAATGAATAAACATTAAAAAAAATTAAAAAAGAAATAAAGAATGTGGATCTCAAAAGTCCTTATCACCAGGAAAAAAATGCACTGCACTAGATAATTAAGCAAATGTTAGGACTTCGTTTACTGTGAAAGCAGGTGAAACCTGGTGTGACAAGCATTTCATCAATTAATACATGGTTAATTTTTGTTTGTGTAAAAACAGTTCTTGCCATCTGAGAGAGAAAGAAAAAAAAAACATTTTCATGAAAAAGGAATATTTCTCCCTTAAAAGGAAAGCTCTTAGTTGTGATTCAAAACATTTTAATTTCCTTTTAAAGTGTAAATCAGGCTCCCCCAGCTGATCTAAATTGGTGTAAGGGAAAACCCCCTAGTGACAGAGCGGCTCGAGATCTTACTGAGGAAACACGATGCCTAGCACTCTGATTCGATTTGTAGCATCTACCGCTTTCTGGAATTCTCTTGCTCGTTTACTGCCTTGCTTGTTTATTATTGCCAGTCCTTCCAGTGCAGGAAGCAAGCTTGGTGAGAGCCTCAGGCAGGACCTCGGCTCTCTTGGTTGTATCCTGAGACCAGGAGCGGCTGACGTACCTATCGAAGGCGCTCGCGTGTTTATTTTGGAAATTCAAAGGTGGAAAGACCCAGAAAACAACATGGTGCCTGTGTAGAAGAAGCTTAGAAATTGAAGGCCACTCGTTGAAAACTGACTTGGCCTTGGCCTCTGTCCTAGGGTGCCAGGAATCCGCCGTGTGTGAGACAGAGTCTTTGCTCTCGGGAGCACACGGCTCGCAGGAGGGACAGGCAGGGCTTGCGCACATGGTCGCTGCCTGGCAGAGGCAGGCCAGGATGTCCTGGGGACGGAGGGCTGAGCGCTTTCTGGTTGGAGGGCCCTGAAAAGATCTCACCGAGGAGCCAGCAGGGGTCTGAGGCGGCGGGGTGCTTCCAGCCAGGGTCTCTGTGCAAGGGTGGCCCCGGGGCGTGGGGGAGCGAAGCCTTGGGGACCCAATGCTGGCCAGCCGAGGGCCCCATCCAGAGGCTGCTGTCGGAAAACAGCTCGGGGTGAGGCATGGGGAGGGGATGGTGAGGAGAGACGCTTCTCCTGGGTTGACACTCGAGATGTCCTGCTTCTCCTTTAGCGTGAACCTCTCTGAACGACCACATGCCGAGAGGAGAGGTAAGGTAGAGAGGCAGGGAGACTCCACGTCCTGTGGTTCCACTGGGCTTCTGTGTGACCAGGGTCGGGGGGCTGGTGTCCTCTGCCAGCGAGGTCAGGCTGGAGGCCGAAGGGAGACTAGGAGCATGCACCTGGAACAGAAGCCGTAGGGACTGGGTAAGGCAGATGGTTCCATTCTGGATTGGGAAGGGGTGTGTGTGTGAGAGAGAGAGTGAGTGAGTGAGTTTGGGGCTGGTGCTGGTGGTGGGTCCTTGCCCAGAGAAAAGGAAGAAACGAACAGGAAGCATCAGAATCGCCAACCTGCTCTTGGGTAAGCGCTGTGGTTGGTGATGGGGGTTTCTGACCGTAGGGTGCCTGCACTCTGTGGTGTAGACGCCAACCCATCAAGCACGCAAAGGAAAGAAACCCCGTTGAGCATCAGAAGTGCCGAATATCACCAGAGCTACGCGTTAGGTTAAAATCCAGAGTTGCCGGGGTGGCTCCTTTAGTTCACGTGGCCTGTGGCGGTCTCTCTGGGGAGGGGACCTTCACCTGGGCTCTGAGCGGCCGGTGCGGCCAGGCGTGCGGTGTCCCAGGCAGAGGGAGAGGCAGGTTAGAGGACAGAATGAGGCGCAGGGGCACCCAGCAGAGCAGCGGAGCGGACGGAGCCCACGGGCCAGCGTGGGGCTTCGCAAGTTGGGGGGGATGTTGCACGTGGCTGCACCAGCAGGGGAAGGTCCTGGAAGGTTTTGAGCCAGTGGGGGTTGTGCGCTCTGATCTAAGAAGCCTGTTCTAGCTGTGGTCTGGTGAGTGAACGGAGGGGCTGTGGGGGAGATGGAGCGCACGTGGGCCACTGTGGTGGGCAGGACAGGAGACGGCGGTGGGGGGTGACAGCTTGGAGCTGGAATGTGGCTTCGGGAGGCGCTGGGAGGCAGAGTGAGCCGGGCGAGCAGTGGGACGGGTGTGTGGACAGAGGGAAAAGGAAGGGGCAGCCAGGACGGCCAGGGAGCGGGCGTTGTGTTCGGCAGCCTTAAGTCCGAGGTGCCTACGGCACCACTTAGTGGAGACGCTAAGAAGGCAGCTGGTGAGTAAAGTCTGGCAGTCGGAGGGCGGGTGCCTGGACGGAGGCTGGGAGCAGAGAGTGGTCCTGGTGCTTACAGTCACGGGGTTGGCCCCCAGGTTGAGGGCGGCCGTGGCCCCGGTGCGAGCGTGGCCCCGGGGTCCCTGTGCAGGGGTGGCCGTGACCCCAGTGCAAGCGTGGCCCTAGGGTCCCTGTGCGAGGGTGGCCCGGGGACTCCAGTGTGAGTGTGGCCCTGGGGTCCCTGTGCAAGGGTGACCTGGGGCTCCAGTGTAGGCGTGGCCCCGGGGTCCCTGTGCGAGGGTGGGCGTGACCCCAGTGCAAGCGTGGCCCTAGGGTCCCTGTGTGAGGGTGGCTCGGGGACTCCAGTGTGAGTGTGGCCCCGGGGGTCCCTGTGCAGGGGTGACCCAGGGGCTCCAGTGCAAGTGTGGCCGCGGGATCCCTGTGCGAGGGTGGCCGTGGCCCCAGTGCAAGCGTGGCCCTGGTGTCCTTGTGCCAGGGTGACCTGGGGCTCCAGTGTAGGCGTGGCCCCAGGGTCCCTGTGTGAGGGTGGCCCTGGGGTCCCTGTGCGAGGGCGACCGTGGCCCCAGTGCGAGCATGGCCCTGGGGGTCCCTGTGCGAGTGTGACCCCGGGGTCCCTGTGCAAGGGTGGCTTGGGGCTCCAGTGCGAGTGTGGCCCCGGGGTCCCTGTGCAGGGTGGCCTGGGAGCTCCAGTGAGAGTGTGGCCCCAGGGTCCCTGTGCAGGGTTGACCTGGGAGCTCCAGTGTGAGTGTGGCCCCAGGGTCCCTGTGCAGGGGTGGCCTGGGGCTCCAGTGCGAGTGTGACCCCGGGGTCCCTGTACGAGTGTGGCCCCAGGGGTCCCTGTGCAAAGGTGGCCCGGGGGTTCCAGTGCGAGCATGGCCCCGGGGTCCCTGTGCAGGGGTGACCTGGGGGCTCCAGTGCGTGTGTGGCCCCGGAGTCCCTGTGCAAGGGTGGCCTGGGAGCTCCAGTGAGAGTATGGCCCCAGGGGTCCCTGTGCAGGGGTGACCTGGGGGCTCCAGTGCGTGTGTGGCCCTGGGGTCCAGTGCGAGTGTGGCCCCGAGGTCCCTGTGCAAGGGTGGCCCGGGGGTTCCAGTGCTAGCATGGCCCCAGGGTCCCTGTGCAAGGGTGGCCTGGGGCTCCAGTGCGAGCATGGCCCTGGGGGGCCCTGTGCAGGAGTGACCTGGGGGCTCCAGTGTGTGTGTGGCCCCGGGGTCCCTGTGCACCGTGAGGTCCTGCTGGCAGAGCTTGGAGGAGTCCAGCCCAGACGGCTGTAGGTCGCGGTGGCTTCCCCCGTAGGGGGTGTGGAATGACACGGTGGCCGTTGTGAATGGTGACCTGCTGTGACCACTGGGAGCCAAAGACACAGAAGACTGTGTCCCAGGAGCAGAAGGAAGGGCCATGGGAGGCCGGAGTGGGGGTTGAGTCAGAGAGGAGAAACGCATCAGAACCGGCCCCACCCACGTGGGAAGGGGGCACTGGAGAAGTCAGATGCCCCCGAGGTCAAGTACGTGAGCACAGCCCTGGGGGGGGGCAGACACGGAGGCCCGTTTTTTGGGGGTGAAGAGTCAGTGGAGACGAAGGCACAGGGCCCTCGAAGTCCTGAGGGCAGGAAAGGGGAGAGCGAGCCCCCTGGCCTCAGGCTCACCCCGGCCGGGAGCGGAGAGCTGGCTTTTCTGCAGGTGGGACGGAGGCGACAATGTTACTGCCGAGGTGTTTGAAGAAAGGAGAAGGAAGCGGGACACTGGCAGCGGCCTCTTCCCAGGTTGAGAGCTGTGGGAGGAGGCATGGGTGCCGCCGGGCGTCAGGCGCAGGGGGGGCGGGAAACCGACAGGAGATGAGCCGCCCACGTTGGCCCGGCCGGAGGGTCCCCGCGGGGCCCCTGTGGGGGGCAGTAGCTGGACAGTCCCCCCGGGAGGGGGGTGACGAGAGCTGTTTAGGAGGAAGGTCCTGGGACTCCCGCTGGCCCAGTGACCGCGTGCGGAGAGAATTGCAGGAGTAAATGCACACGCTCGGTCCAGGCGCGAATACGCGGAACTACGAAGTGTGGACACTTTGGAGCTCTCAGTGCAAGTCCTGATGACGACTGCCCAGCAGGAAGAAGTTGGAGGAGGGGGGGTCCTGCGGGTGGAAATGTGTGCGGTGCCTGGAGCTGAGGGAGGGAAAGGTGCCCCAGAGATGGAAGGGCCTCGACGGAAGCCCAGGGGCGCAGGGTGGGTTGGTGCGAGGGCTTGACGCAGAGGAGAAGTGGGAGATCAAGCCGGCGTGACAGACTGGGCAAAGGCCGTCCAGTCTTCGTGTGGGGGTCACCCCGTGCTTATACCGGGGACAGGGTGGGAGGCGCCCAAGACCACCGTGTCATGCGGTCACGTAACAGGCAATGTTCGTGCAGCGTCTGTGTTCCTGTCGCTGTCCTCCCTGGCGAAAACTGCATCTGCACAGAGCTCCTCCCTGCCTTCGGGGAGCTGCCGTCTAACACGGGGTCCGGGCAAGATCGGAAGCAATCGTGACACCTTCTGGGCAGGGACCATTGGGGAGGGGTGTGCAGGTGAGAGAACGCTCTTTAACGGCATCATCGCCCACGGGACGGAGCTGTCTGTGCTGGGAGTCCCTCTCTGCCTCTACCTCGTCTCCCCTCCGCTTCCTACAGGCCCAGACATCTCGGGCGGTGGGGGAGGGGTGTGTGTGGCTCTGTCCAGTGGCCGTCCGCAGGCCTCCCGAATCCCCTCCTCGGTGTCCCCACCCCTCACCCCGCAATGCCTCGCGCTTGTACTTTTCCACTTAGTGTTTGTCTCCCTGCCTTCCCGTGGGCAGGGAGCATGTTTCATTCATTCTCTTAACCTCAATGCCTAGTACATTGCCAAGCAGTTAGACAATAGGTCTAATGAATAAGTGAGCGAAGGTGTTTAGGTGGGAGAGTGTGATCAAAATGGTCCTTTAAGAATGTTAATTTCCCCCAAAGGAAGGCAGTAATGAAATAAGTAATGTGGTTGTCCAGTTTTAGCATAACTTGAAACATCATCTGATTCACTTTTTTTTTTCCCTATATCATCCAAATACGCTCTTTGGCACCAATGACCGGGGCTTCTGAGTTACCGAGAACACAGCGTGTTCCTGCACCGGGGCCACCGGGGCAGTGAGCTCAGCACGAGCTGATGGGAAGGAGGGAGACGTGTGTGCAGAGCATTCTGGATGCCTCTGTTTTATTTCCTGAGGCAGTGATAAAAAGCTTTTTACTTTGACAGAAACATTTTCCACGCTAGCAAAGAGAAAGGGTTGCTTATGAAGTGCTGAAACAATGCCATGTGCTGGATATCATGAATTATTTCTAAAACCACAAGCACATTTGGACTTTTAAGAGTTGGTAAGTCCTGTGCGAGAAGCCATTTTGCACGAAGAGCAGGTCGGTCCGCCGGCAAAAAGCATCACGAGTGTGTGGAATTCGAATCGAACGTATTTGTACGGGACGTAATTACGTGTTTCTGTGTTAATAGTTCCGGCAGCTTCCAAAATAAACATTTAAAACGATATCCACGAGGCTTGATTGCCGTGGCCCCCTAGAGTTGGTAATTGCTTATTTTATCATTGCTGTCAGGAGTCTATCCATTTTCAGAGTTTCTTTTTGTCCCAAGACCAGAAGTTTACTCTCAGAAACGTTCTTGTCTCATTGGTCATCGTGCCTTTTTGGGATAATACTCTTTGTGTCTCATGATTAAACCTATCCAATTATTTTAAGGCAGATTAAGGAAAGACCTCGTTTTAAAACCTCAGCAATTAAAACAATGTGGTAGTGACATGTGACTAGATAAACCAGTGCAACAGAATAGAAAACTCTTAAAACAGACCCAGACACATGAAGGAATTTAGACTATTTTAAAGTGTCATCTTTCTACAAGGAGTAAAAATAGACTATTGAATAAAATGGTTTGGGGACCACTAGGAAGTCATGTAGAAAAAACCAAAATTGTCCATTCTGGAAAGAAGCATTAACCGCTCGCATCACAGCGTAGGGCTGACTCGTTTGATACACAATGAACTCCAGGAAATGGTTAAGTGAAAGAAGTGAAAGAACCTAATAAAAAATAGCCAAAGGACATGAACAAATAGTTCCTAGAGAAAGAAATAAACGGCCATGTAAAAAATGAAATGATGTGGGGCGCCTGGGTGGCTCGGTCGGTTAAGCGTCCGACTTCGGCTCAGGTCATGATCTCACGGTCCAAGAGTTCGAGCCCCGCGTCGGGCTCTGTGCTGACTGCTCGGAGCCTGCAGCCTGTTTCAGATTCTGTGTATCCCTCTCTTTCTGCCCCTCCCCTGTTCATGCTCTGTCTGTCTCTGTCTCAAAAATAAACGTTAAAAAAAAAAATGAAATGATGTTCAACCTCATAATGATAAAATACATGCTATTTAAAATAACACCATGGTACCATTTTCACCTGTCAGATTTGCAAAGATTAATAAACTTTATAATACCCATTGGCAAGTCTCGTATTCCCCTACATTCCTGGTGGGAGTATTGGTTGGAACAGCCTTCGCAGCGGGCAATTTGGCCGTATCGATCGGTATTAAAAATGCATGTACCCACCGACCCAATAATTCTCCTGGGAATTTATCATTCAGGTACATTCACACGTGGGCACAATGACTTAGCGAGGTATGAAAACATTGCAGCATCATTTGAAAGAGAGTATTGAAAACCACATAAAGATCTATCCGCAGGGGCTTGGCTAAATGAAATTTGCAGCGGAGACACAAAAATACTAAGGATCTTCCGGGTACGTTGCTATAGGAAAGAAGGCAAATGTGTAAGCGCACACGTACATATTCCCGTGTTAGGCCGGGCAGTGAAAGTGGACCCTTGACTGTTTGTAAATTGCCTGTGGAAACGGGGTAGAAACTCAGGGAAGCGTTGACCCCACCCCTGCTCGGTGGCGTGGATGGCAATGGGGACCAGGAGGAACATCATTTACTCTCAACCCAAAAATTAAACTTCCAAATAAGAATTCACTGAAATGGGAGTTAACCGCCAGTCGCCCTGCTCTGTGGTTGATCCTGTCTTCCCTTCTTGCTGTGTTTTTTTTATCATCTTCCTACTGACATCACAGTTTGCTTTTTCAGCCCCTGAACTCTGTTCACTTGACTTCTGTCTTCCTCTAGCCTCCCACATATTTCTATGGGGCGAGAGCCCCAAATGTCAGACCGTGAATACTAAAAAAAACAAAACAAAACAAAACCATGGGCATCAGCACCCCTGGTCCTGTCACCTCCTTGTGTCCGTCATGCACCGACCTGAAAACGGAAAAAGAAAAAAAACCCCTTCTATTTTAACGTACTTTCCTACTCTGATACGGTCTATGGCTCACAGTTGAGATACGAAGTTTTGTGGAGGCCCCTGGAGAGCTTCCCAGCCAGCTTCATCTGGTCGAAATCGCTGCGTGTTGGCAAGAACCCCAGTGTCTTCCCTGTGGAGACGTGGGTTTCACATTCTAAGTCTCTTGCAGCGAATGGAAGCGGAGCCTCGCATCGTCTTCTCACTTAGCACCATTCCGCAGAGGCCACGGCGGTTTCTTAGGATCCTGTCTAGCGTCCCAGTGATTTGGCTTTTCATCCAGGGCAGGGACAGCATGAACTTGAGCCTTCACTCATCCGTCGGCACCGGGCTGGTGTGGGAGCCGCTCCGGGCAGACCAGATGAAAGGCGGTCCTTGACCTCCGAAACCCTTCCTCGGGCTGGGCCGTCCGTGGTGGGACTGAATGCTTCAGACCCTCCCGTTTCGTCCCTTCCCTGATTTTATTCCGAGTTTCAAGTTAATACTCACCGTTTTAAGTCTCTAAGGGGTTTCTTCCTTCCTCCCTGGTTTGGATTCCAGCCCTGCCTGTTTTCCTGTGTTTTGCTTTCTACTGCTGACATTTTCTTTGTCTTATCACTTAATATTATTTCCTCCCAGTCCAGCCATTGGTTTTATTTTAGCTGCTACTTCCTTCCTAGTTACTGGATTCTGTGAAAACCCTTTCCTAACCTTAAATGTCGGCCTTCTCCCCTCCCAAACTTTTCTGGCCCGTATATTCATGCTCCCGGGGTCTCTCCGTGCCTCACACCCTAAGCCTTGCAGATGTACAGCGTGTCAGCTTTGCACTGCTTTAGGCCTCTTTCTGGAAGGCGCTGTTTTTCCAGAGCAGCCTGGGGTGTTCAGGGAAAACCCTGATGACTGCGGCTGTCCCCTCACCAGCATGGGGACAGGGATGGGTGGGGAAAGGATTGATGCCTTCAGGGACTTGTTCAGATCACTGGGAAAGTCCTTATGTTACAGTCAGCCCCTATTAATGTGCGTGCTCTGGTTGAATTAAGTTTCTCCTGCGATTCTGCTATAGCTGTAGAGTTTTGGCACCTTCTGTGTTTCGTAACTGTTCTGTTCTTTTCATCAAATGGGCCATCGTTTGGAAATCTGTCATTTTTTCTTCCTCCGTGATTTTGTTAATTGTCTTTGTGTTGTGTTGGAACCTTGCAGAACGCATCCTCGCCAAGTCTTTGCGATTTGGAATTAGTATGACTTCTTGTTATCTGGGTGCAGTCTGGCGGGAAGTACCTCGTGTTGCTAATACAGTGAGCCGCTGAGTACGGGCTTTCGGGATGAGCTCGACCTTTTACAAATGCCTTTCGTTGTCAGGTGGAAACAAACCTCGCAGAGGAGGTGCGTCTGTGGAAAGAGACACCGACGGTCTACTCTTGTTCGTTTTTTTTGTTTTCTTTACCGACACAGTGTCGGCCCTTGTTGATGTGTCTCAGTCTCTTGGTGCTGGCAGCTTCTCGGTAAGAAACAGATGTTTTAGAGGTGGGTGTGCGTCTCTGGGGACGCCTGGGGGGCTCAGTCGGCGAAGCGTCCGTCCGACTCTTGGTTTCATTGATCTTGCCCTTCGTGAGTTCAAGCCCCGCGTCGGGTTCGTGCTGGCAGCGTGGAGCCTTCCGGGGATCCTCTCTCTTGCTCTCTCTTTCTCTGCCTGTCCCTGACTCATGCTGCCTCTGTCTCTCTCGAAATGAATCAATAAACTTAAAAAATTAAAAAAAAAAAAGTGGGTATACATCTCTATTTGTTAGGCGGTTACCAAGGACCTGGGGTAGGACAAGCCCTCAGTGGACTGTCATACGACGCCCTGGGGATGAAATGACATAAGGTCAAGTATTAACAGTAGTGCCTTGGACAGAGTAAGTGCCGGAGCACGTGGGCCATCGTCACCGCCTGGGACTCTGAGTGAGCCCCGGGAGACAGCCTTTCTCAAGAGGGTGGCATGGCTGCTCCCCACGAGGACCTTTGCAGGTGGCAGGGAGATGAAGCAGAGGGCACCCAAAGCATCCGGTTGGCTGGGGAAGGCGTTTCTTTATAGTTACAGGAAGCACAGCTTCTGGAAACACTGATACCAGGAAGTGGCTGGAGTCTGAGACCCGTTCCCCTTTCTTGGCAAAGAATTAAAGGGCAACGTGTTGAAAATAAAAGGGAAGAATTTCTGGAAAGAGAAAGAACTCGGAAAAAAAAAAGTGATTGTCATTAGAATTCTTCCATTTAGGGGAATCTAGTTTTTGAGCTGCTGTTATAGTCGTTTTTCCCCATTTATGGATCTCCTGCACCCCCAGCAGATGTGACCTCTGTTCTCTTGGGTGTCTGAATTGCTCACATTCCCTTGGCCTGACTGCAGAGGAATGCTTCCAGGGGGCCTCCCTGCTGCTTGAGGTTGGGGTGGGGGGCGGCGGGGGGCGGGGGGGGGGGGGAGCTCTGCAGCCCGGGAAAGGCTCAGGTGAGGTGTGTGCCTTGCGAAGACGTGTCTCACGTCTCTGGGCCCGTTATCCAGAGGACACTGTAACTCACACTCAGTTTGTACGGTTTAGCTTTTTTCTTTGCAACTGGTTGTTTACTTCAGGGTTTTGTAGATTGGTGGTCTATATTCTTTTTTCTTTTTTTTATGTTTATTTGAGAGAGAGAGACCTTGTGCACATGAGCAGGGGAGGGGCGGGGGGGGGGTGGACAGAGGATTCAAAGCAGGCTCTGCGCTGACGGCAGAGAGCCCCACGCAGGGCTTGAACTCATGAACCGTGAGATCATGACCTGAGCCAAAGTCAGACGCTTAAGGGACTGAGCCACCCAGGCTCCCCTGTTGGTCTGTATTCTTTATTTATTTATTTATTTTATTTTATTTTTTTTAACGTTTATTTATTTTTGAGACAGAGAGAGAGAGCATGAACGGGGGAGGAGCAGAGAGAGAGGGAGACACAGAATCGGAAGCAGGCTCCAGGCTCTGAGCCGTCAGCCCAGAGCCTGATGCGGGGCTCGAACTCACGGACCGCGAGATCATGACCTGAGCCAAAGTCGGACGCCCAACCGACCAAGCCACCCAGGCGCCCCTGTTGGTCTGTATTCTTAGCTAACTCCATGAGTGCTCTTATTCCTATCTGTGTATTCCATTTTTCTTCTGGAATTTAATTCCAAAATTAAATTCTGGAAAGGTAAGAAGGTACCCATTAGCCATGGTCTCCTTGAGGGTGAATTTTGAGTCTACATTTTATTTTATTATCTTTTGGAAGATTTTGTTTTGAAATAATCTCCACACCCAACGTGGGGCTCGAACTCACAACCCTGAGATCAAGAGTCCCACGCTCTACCGACTGAGCCAGCCGGGAGCTCTGTGAGTCTACATTTTAGACACCTTTAAAAAACGTTCTACAGGGGCACCTGGGTGGCTCAGTCCGTTAAACGTCTGACTCTTGGTTTCAGCTCAGGTCATGATCTCACGGTTCGGGTTTGTGAGTTCGAGCCCTACATCGGGCTCCACTGACAGCATAGAGTCTGCTTGGGGTTCTCTCCCTCCCTCTCTCCCTGCACCTGCCCAACTCATGCACACATGTTCTTTCTCTCTGAATAAATAAATAAACTTAAATCTGGTTTGCATTTATCTGAAACCTATTATTATAGTATTTTAGTTTAAAACTTCACAAATAAATTGAGGAATTACACTTTTATCTGTCATGATATTTTGGAATCCTTTAATACTATGGAGTGGGCAAATACATTTGAAAAAAAAAAAAGTTATGTAACTGCCTTCTGCTTTTCAGCAGGTAACAGTTCGTAAGCATTAAAAGAAATTCCAGACGGGCATTCGACTATGCCGCCTGGTGAGCGTGCCCCTCCTTCCTTCTGTTCTTCGTACGGAGCACCTGGATGGTGATGCCTCTGTCCTGATACCAAAACTGATGGCCAGTTCATCTCTCTGTCCCTGACATCGGGAGCTTGAGGTTTGCTGTCTGTGTATCTCAGATGACTCCCGAGTGTATACTGAATGAGGGGTCCCCAAGAAGCCGTGTGGGACACTGGAAGCCTGGATTTTGGAGTAAAATTTGGGCTCGGATGTCAGCTCTGCTTAATTCCCCAGATTGCCAGTTGCCTGCTCGATAAAATGGGCTCTCAGTAGATGTTAGTTTCCCCCCAACACTCTTCCTCCGGAGGAGAAATAGCACATCTCGTGTAAGGCCTCCTACCTCGGAGTTTTCTTAAGTTGAAGACATTTTACTTCTGTAAAATTTTTGTTTTGATTCTAAGTACGAGAAGCCCAGTTTAGGTTTTTAGTATGAAAACCAGAAGCGAACACAGAGCGGTTTTCAGAAATCCTTAACACATTGCTTCTGGTTTTCAGAGGAAACCGACTCTGTGACAGGGTCCGCAGGGAACGTCCTTGCGGCCCGCGTCCTGCTCGCCGGCCTGTGCCAGGCTGGCCCGCTTTCCAGAGAGGACCTCGCTCCTGTTTCAGGGTTTGACCTGCTGCTTAGCTCGCTGGGCGATTTTGCCTTCCTTTCCCGACTTGCTAAGGAGTGTCCTGGGAGTGTCCTCGGGTGGAAGAATCTGGGGATCTTTGTAGGCGTGCCTGGGGCTTGTTCCGGGTGGAGGTTCGTGCTGGGCTGGTGTCCGTGTCCATGAGCTGCTCACGAGCTCCGACGATGGCGCCTCTGGGTTTCCCCGGACGTGAGTGTGGCCGCGTGTCTGTGTCCGAGCCCTAGGCTGTGCTCCTTCTCTTCATCCCTCAGTTTCCCCAAAGAGAGCTTTGGAAGAGTTCCCGTTTCTTTGGTGTTCCCTGAAAGCAGACCTTGGGATTAGGGCGGGTGATTTATTTGAGAGGTGATTCCAGCAGGAGGGAGGGGGCAGCTACGGGAGGGTCCCAGACCGGAGTTGCGGCCACCAGAAGGTGACTTAATTGCATTGAGATGTGGGCAGAAAAGGGCTGGATCCTGGCAGGGGCTCCTTCCTCCCAGGTCAAGTGTGTGGGGCTGGGGGGCGTGCACCCCTGGCCTCCTCTGGCTGGGGGAGGGCTGTTTTGGGGAGGACCGGCCCTGTACTTCCAGACTCTTCTTGCCGGAGGGCCACGCAAGCTCTCCTAAAGCGGGGAGGCTCAGGGTTTGCACCCGAGGGAGCCGCGGACGCCGCAGGTGACTGTCCCCTCGCCTGTAGCAAGCCCCGCTGCTGGGCAGTCATCAGGAGAGGCCTGGGAGCAGGGGACGTGGCTTCTGCTGCTAAGACGACACCCAGAGGAGACCCTGTTTACTGCCTTCATTCCATTCGTAGAGTCTGAGGCAGATCGTTTTTTAAAAAGTATTAATTCAAGTTCCAAGAGTTTTCTTCAGATCGATAGAATTCCAAACAGTTGTGCTCTGTATGTTCTACATACATACGATGTCTGTTTGTTTTAATATTTGTTTGTTTGTTTGTTTATTTATTTATTTATTTTTGGGAGAGAGAGCACGCGCACAGAGCCGGGGAGGGTCAGAGAGAGAGGGAGACACAGAATCGGAAGCAGGCTCCAGGCTCTGAGCCGTCAGCACCGAGCCTGACATGGGGCTCGAACTCACGAACTGTGAGATCATGACCTGAGCCGAAGTCGGACGCTTAACCGACTGAGAGCCACCCGGGCACCCCTTATAGATGATGTTTCAAGGTGACAATTCGTCTATCTAGCGGCAAGGCATTTCAGTATCAAGAAAGGTTAACTAGGGACACCTGGGTGGCTCAGTCAGTTAAGCAGCTGACTCTTGATCTCCGCTCAAGTCATGATCTCCGCTCAAGTCATGATCTCACAGTTCCTGAGTTCGAGCCCCACTTTGGGTTCTGGGCTGACAGCTTGGAGTCTGGAGCCTGCTTGGGATATTCTCTCTCGCGCTCTCTCTCTCTCTCTCTCTCTCGCTCTCGCTCTCGCTCTCGCTCTCTCCCTGCCTCCCCTCTCTAAATTAAATAAACATAAAAATAAATTTTTTCAAAAAAAGAAAGTTTGATTTATATTCTTGTAAGCTGTATGGGAAGGAACATGGACATGACACATTTTGAAAAGGATTTTAGCAACAGTTTGAGAACAGAAAAGGTTTTGCAATTAACACTCCGTTAGAGAGAATGTTAAATAAATCAGAACGTTCTATTCAGAGAGCATTCAGATGATCAAGTTTCCACATTTTCGGGTTCCTAGTCCTCAGCCTTTCCAAGTGATTGTTCTAAATAATATTTCAAAATTGTAGGGAGGGTAGCTTTACTTAAAAATTTGGCACAGATGGGATTTAGTTTAGTAAAGTATATCATTGCTTTTTTCTGAATCAGGTTATATACAGCATTGATTAAATTATTAATCAGTGCTAGTAATTATTCACAAGTATGGTGACTGCATAAGCCTCATGATAAAGAGACTACTTTAAAATAAATACTAAATCAGGACGCCTGGGTGGCTCAGTTGGTTAACCGTCCGATTTCGCTTCAGGTCATGATCTCATGGGTGTCATAAGGGCAGCATTTTCACGAAAAAGGAACTTTGGGGCTTTCTGCGTAGAATTTGTATCCATGGTTCTCTCTCTTTTAGTGTCTTGTGGTCCTAAGTCACTTTACAAAGAATAAGGTAGAAGTCAAGAGACACATACAAATATATTTGCAGTCATCTCCAAGAACCGTAGGACGTATGTGCGCTTTCTTTTGGCGGAATGCTTTACTTTTTGTGTGGACGGTGAACCTGCTCGGAGAGAGGATATTGACTGCCGTGTCCTGTTTTGTGGATTACTAGGTTAATGCTCACAGAGGCCGATGGCGGTGTGCTCAGAGTGGCCAGTTTTCTCAAGGAATCCCTGTGTCCCATGCATTCTTGTGTTTTCCTTTTCTTTTCCCCCCAAAGTGTTGATTAGTGATCCTGGTGGGAGATTTGGATAATCTGGCCTTACTTATGATTTAGATACGTTAGGATGATTTTAGCAGGGGTCCTGTGCTGAGCGTATAACATGTTGTATGTATGACGTAGGACAGTGTATCACGAGGTGTTAGAATACACCATTGTCGAGGAACGCCTGCCTGTGGGCTAATGAATGAATCGTGTGATGGCTACATTACAGAGGGAGAACCACTGGGGCCTCCCTTCATATGTATGATGCCCAGGGATAAACGCAGCAGACGGGGATACTGGGAACGCCCTTCACCTAGAGGAGATGATGGGGATGTTCCAGGGTTACGGGATTTCTTGAAATGGGAATTCTTTTTTTTTTTTTTTTTTTTTTTTTTTTTAAGTGTATTTATTTTGGGATAGAAGGAGCACAAACAGGTTAAGGGGCAGAGAGAAGGAGAGACAGAATCCGAAGCAGGCTCCGTGCCATCAACACAGAGCCCGACCTGGGGCTCGAACTCACAAACCGTGAGATCGTGACCTGAGCCGAAATCAAGAGCCGGACGCTTAACCGACTGAGCCACCCAGGCGCCCCTGGTGCACCCACTTTTGAGAGCGTACTTGGGTAAAGATTACTGTAGAGAAATGAATTTCTCTATGCTCAACGTTCGTGTTGACCCTTTTCAAACTGAATTTGCCCGAGAATGCTGCCGAACAGCAGGTCTGCTGGCTCTCCCTGTCTGTTTCACGCGTGCTCCTCTCCCATTTCCAAAAGAAGAAAAAGACTCTTTCCTACCCAGAACCTCACTGTGGTTCGCTGTCCCAGAGTGCACGTGTGGGGGATGAAGCCGGGGTGCGGTCTGAGAAGGTTCTGTGGGTGAGAATCCAGGCAGAGCGAAGCAAAGAGGGCTTCGGCGGGTGAGGCCGAATGTATTTCGTCAGGGTTACGAACGGCAGGGCCCCCGTGTTTCCGTCCGTCCGTCTGTCCGTCCGTCCATCCATCCATCCATCTTTGAATTATAATTCAGAAGTGAGACGTTGTCACGGGGTTGCAAGTGAGACGTGTACCTGAATTATAGAATAACCTTTCCAGACAGAAATCAGGTCTGACCTCATTGAAGATTAGCTTTCTGGTGAAGTTGTACAGTAGACCTTAACTGAATGAACTATGCCTCACCTCCAAGGTTTTGACAAAAATACGTATAGAGCGTATTTGCTGTAAAAAAAAAAAAAAAAAGAAAGAAAAAAATATATATTTGCACGTATTTAAACTTGTGATAAACATGTTTGTATGTCTTCTTGGGAGCCTACCAAATGTTTTGGAAGTTTAGTATGTTGCAGAGAGGGAGTGCATGCCCAGGGGCCCTGGGCCTGAATTAGCGAGTGGGGTGCTGGGGTGTGAGTCCATTCCTGGGCCAGAGGACATTCCCCCACCCAAGGATCTGAAGGCCATAAAGGGCCACCTATACACTACGACCTGCAAGACACCAGTGCACCTGGTGTCTGAACCAACGTGGGCGAGTGGGATGGGGTCCCCAAGGGAGGACGAGTCAGAGGAGGAGGGGAAGTCTGATCGGCCAGTGTGGTCGCTTGGCAGAAAGTGGGTTGTGGGCGGGAAGGTGTTCTGGCACAGGACCGACAGGTGTGGGGGCCTGAGCTGGCATCTTGGGCCAGTGGTGTCGCGGTTGCTGCCTTCCCCAGGGCCACGGTGACGTGCCACATTCCCCGCAGGGGGAGCAGAGGAAGTGCACGTGGGAGTTTATGATGGCCTCCTTGACAGATGGTGGTTCCAACATTTAGGTTTTTTTTTTCCCCCCATTGTTTTTTCTTCCTCTGTGGGTCCGTGTGCATCAGTCACCCTGTGCTGGTGTCCACGTGCTGCCCAGGAAAGCCTGTGTCCCCTCTGTCCCCTAGGCAGCGTGGTGCCCCCTTCCTCTCTGGTCAGGTCGAGCAGAGGACCACATTTGTGGGTAAGCTCTGAGCCCTGCAGATGGGAACCGCGGGCCAGCCCCTGGATGAAGAACAGCCCTTCTGACTGTGTGGGCAGCGCTTAGGGGAGTAGGGACCTTGGATGGCTGATCGTTTTTTTCTGTGTGTATGCATTCTTCGTATTTTCCGGTTGGCCGCAGGGCAAAGTAACAGCGCGCGTAAAGGTACTGTACTGGCTGGGTGACGTATCTTACTCTCTGCCAGACTTATAAATTATTTTCAATCAGTAATTGTTTATAACAAATGTATAAACTCTTACTTACACAAGCTGTGTGTGATCTAGATCTGTATCTTAGGTACACCCTTGCATGGTTTATCAAAACTTTGCTGTACGTGTCTGACTTCCAGATATAAGAATATGATGTCCTTTCAGCCGTTGGGAACGAGAAAGCCTAGAGGGCAGGCAGTGGAGGACCGCAGAGCTTGGTCGCAGTTAAGAGGGATGTCCTGGGAGTTCTCCTGCGTTTTTACTTTGTTTTTATGCTCTTTACTTTTTCTTTGAGCTAAAGTCATTAGCTGCTTCTCTTCCCATGTTGGAGGGCCGTGAGTAAGCTTGTCTAAATTTGGCAATCCAATTAGTTGATAAAGTGACATGACAGTTTTACTTGTAGTCCTCGTTGGGGGAGGAACAAATGTTCCTCTGCCCTTCAAGGTTTTTCTAGCCGGTCTAAGAATCAAACCGACATGAGGCCGATTAACGGGAGAAAATCAAACAAAAGTTTAATGACACATAGATCCCCTATATCTGTTGGAGAGACCCAGGAAAACGAGTTACTCCCCCCAAATGGCCTGAGCTATCGCCTAAATCCCATCTCCAGGTAAAGACGAAAGATGTTGGGGGTGGGGAGTCAGTTCTGGTGGGGACCAGGTTCCCCACGGTAAACAAGGGTGTGATTATTATGCGGATTTAAGTCTTGGCCTTCTAGAGATTTAAAGCCTTCCTCCTCTCCCTGGTGCTGAGGGAGACACCCTTACAAATGGAGATTTCCCTTATACCTGTAAATGTCTCTTACAATAGGGTGACCTTTCCTTGGTTTTCAGAGCTTTCCTTGTGTTGCTGTTTCTTAAAAGTTAACCAGTTTAGGTTAATCTTTGTGCCTGAGAGGCATATCTTGGGTAGCGACCTTTACTCCCCTATCACCTTTATTGACCTAGGATAATATAGCTGTACTTATTTGATAAATGACGTATGTTTATTGAGTAAATAGTGTATTATGGTTGGCGATTTGAAAATGGTAGAAAACTTTAATACTACCTGTATAACAATACAGAAACGGGAAGGCATACAAGTTTTAAAGGATTAAGAAAACGCTGGTCACTAAAAACCATCGGAATTTTTGTGATTTGAAAATCTCCTGGCAACTTAAAAACATTTACAAGATCTAAAAATTCCACGTGGAGTCTGCCTTGCTCGTATCCTGATGGCAGCGAGGGACACGCGTGCGTTTTGGAGAACTTCGGTTCACCTGACGCCGCAGAGGTTGTGTTTTACGTCTCCCTTCATGTTTCGTCCTCCTTAATAAGCGCAGTCGAGGAGCGTAACAGGTGCTGCTTCCTATAAAGATAAAATTCATCTCTTGAGTTTACAGTGGTGCACAGTAAGATAATGAGTGAAAAGTCTAGAGCAGCAAATCTGTCCTCTGAAGGTGTCAGGGCGTCCTGTAAAGGAGGTAAGACGTGGGATCCAATGACCCGGAGCTTGAAGGTCAGACAGTTTGGATGTTAGTTCCTCTGTCTCCTGGTAGGGGGAGTTTCTGAATGTTTCTCTCCTTCTCTCCTCTCGCCCTCCCTCCCTAACGTTTTTGCCAGGATAAAGAGGAAATAATGAACGTGAAAGTGCTTGCTAAGCGGTACACTTGGGCGCAAATGTGATGCATGGTTAGGGCATTGTTACAAGATCTGGGGGACACAGAATATAAAAGTTAATAATTCTCATTGTTATATAATGTTTGAGTGGCAAGTGTGTGTTCTGGGTACCGGGAGACTAGTTCTCTCTAAGCATAGTACTTAATTTGCCATTGTTGTTCGCATATTCTATTTTAGGTTGCTAGGTAGGCAACTAAATACATACCTTATTATACGGTGTGGGTGTTGTGTGGGTGAATTAACCTTGGGATGACGAACTTAACTTTTACCAATTTTGACTAGTATATATTTAAATGATCAAGTTTTAAGATTTCGTAGTACATGCTTTAAACATTTTTTGTTTTATTTTTGCATTTATCTGCGTAGCTATGTTGACAACATAGAAAATACAGCATTAACGTTCTCTCCCAGACACTGGTGCAGATTAGCTGATCCGAGCACGCGAGTACGGCTTACGTACTTTCTTTCAGAATGCACCACAACGGAGGCAATAATGAGTTTAAGGAAATTTTCTTTCCTTTTATTTTTTTGATATGTTTTTTTATAATCTTTGTTTATTTTTGAGAGAGAGAGACAGAGCATGAGTGGAGGTGGGGCAGGAGAGGGAGACACACACACTCCAGGCTCTGAGCTGTCAGTACAGAGCCCGACGCCGGGCTGGAACTCCGGAATGGCAAGATCATGACCTGAGCCGAAGTTGGACGCTCACCGACTGAGCCACCCAGGTCCCCCATAAGGGAAATTATTTTTCTTTTAAAGCTAGATTTTCTGTAATACAAAAATTTTCTGTGAGCTCTTCCTTCTTAAACTTCCTTCCTTCCTCCCTCCCTCCCTCCTTCCTTCTTTCCTTCCTCCTTCCTTCTTGCTTTCCTTCCTCCTCCCCTCTTCCTTCCTTCCTTCCTTGCTCATTCCTTCCTTCCTCCCTCCCTCCTTCCTTCCTTCCTCCTTCCTTCTATCCTTCCTCATTGTTAAAATCCTTTTGCACTTAGCTTTTGTTTTCATTTAATTTTGGCTACTAAGTGATCAGAATTGTAAAGTGGTTATAAAAAACAGGCGAGGGGCGCCTGGGTGGCGCAGTCGGTTAAGCGTCCGACTTCAGCCAGGTCACGATCTCGCGGTCCGTGAGTTCGAGCCCCGCGTCAGGCTCTGGGCTGATGGCTGGGAGCCTGGAGCCTGTTTCCGATTCTGTGTCTCCCTCTCTCTCTGCCCCTCCCCCGTTCATGCTCTGTCTCTCTCTGTCCCAAAAATAAATAAAAAAAGTTGAAAAAAAAAAAAACAAAAAAACAGGGGAAGGGTGTTGTGCTGCATTATTAGAATTGTTTCCAAACAGAAAAGAGTAAAATAGTTTTGGGGTTTTTTTTGGGAGGGGGCGTGGGGGGGGGGCAAAAAGTAGGAGGCTTTACACCCAGGCATTTCACATAAGACACAGTCTTGAGGTCTGATTGAACTCCATTTTGAGTTGGGCCCTTTCATCCAGCATCAAGAAATTCTGACCCATTTTTGGGAGCGATGTTACTGACAGCATTTACTAACACCAAGCATGGGACCGGAGAAGGGAGGTGCAGACTGGAATAAGAACCTTATGGGAAACTTGGGTTATGGAGAATAGTTGCTAACAAGCATTTTTTTGCTTCAAGAGGTAGAGACCAGGCACAGTTGTAGAAATTATTTTTTGGCTGTTAGGCGAAACTCAAGCCAGATTTTGCCTTCTGCTTTGCCTCCCCCTGCTTTGTTGTAAATATCATTCCCCAGGGAATTCAGTGATCGCTCCGCAAAGGCTTTAGCCCAAATCTGGGAGGATCTCTCCTGCCTGTGCCAGGAAGGCACACACTCGCGATAGGAGGGTGCCTGGGTTCTTTATTTCCGCACCCTTGGAGGAAGAAATTGGTAGTGTTGGTGTAGAGCCTTTTGCATACAAAATCGACGCCTTTGTCTTTCTGATGCTGTTATGCTGCCTGATACATAGGTGCTCCCAAAATGGCAGACACGGGTAATGTTGTGACATCTCTGTGGGGATGTCACCGCCGTCCGCCATAGAGGGCCAGTTTGGGGGAGGTGAGGACAGGTTGCTGTCCGTCATTCATGGTCAGGTACGATCCGCGCTCGTCATAGATGGGTTGATTTGGTCATGAACACACACTGGAAGCCAAGGCAGGCCTGGCGGGGGGTGGGGGGGGGTTGGCGGTGGGCAGGATACATGGGCGACGGCCGTGTTCCTCTTCTTCGCCACCCTCTCCGCAGCCCCCCATCCTGGCCCGTCACCTACTGTCTCTGACAAATCAGTTGCGTAATTTCGTCTTGCCCCACTTACCTCCTCTATGAAACGGAATGGAAAGAATATCACCTTGTTCCTAGGATTAAATTAGCTTAATATTCGGTGCGTAGGACCACGCACTGAATACCCACCAGCTGTTATTTCTGTTATGGAGGACTCCCACATTAATCATCTCAGGTGTGGTCCTGGCCATCTTGCTAAAGGTAGGCCGTTTTTTACATAAAATCGGTTTTGAGGTGTCAGGTGACCCGGTGACTGTCACTCAGCCCCCGTGGAGGTTGACTCACCCCTGTGCCCTCTCCATAGACCGCCCCGTCTTCCGAGGTGAGGAGGGGCGGGACTGGGGCTGGTCTGGAAGGCGGGAGGTTTGGAAGGTAGATAGAATAATGCCTGTGGCGCATAAACAGTCTGTCCCGTCTTCGCAACAGGATTGCCTGTGCGGCAGATTCCCCTGTGTGAATAGCGAGTATTTCGTTTGCGGTGGGAAGAAGACGGAACAGACAGCTGCTGTTCCTGGGATTCACTTAGAGCCTGGCCACGGGGCCACGGAACGTCGGGAATGTCAGGTTTCCTGTAAGGGCTGCTGCCGACTGAGGTTTTCCTGGTGAAGCTTTTCCAAAGAGCTGTAAATTGTAATACGATCAGAGTGCTTCTTTTTTTATGATTGATGTTTAATCCTCATAATTCTATGCTGGTAGGAAGACTCTGGATTGCATAAATATAACTTATCAAATCACGTTTCCTTATTTTCACCCTCCGTTTGCTCCTCAGAATAATTGTTATTTTGTCTGGAGGTGTGTGTGTGCGCGTGTCCGCGTGTGTGTGCGTGTGCGCGCGCGTGTGTATGTATGTTGTGGGTCAAATTTTCTTTGCAAGGAGCCAATGAACTCACTTGGATGTTTGCTAACATGATAAAATGTGTGTGGGGCGAGCACGTGAGACGTTTTCCAGGATGTGTGCTAACCCCAGGATAAAAAATACGGGATTCTTTTCGTTGTATGCATCATATGACCTGAGGTGAACACGAGATTTTTTTCTTGAGTGCATGCATGTAAATGTCTATCCACAGATAGAATTATGCATTTGGAATCTGTAGAAAAACAGAGAACAAATGGGAAGGGACGTCCTAGAGGTCATGGGAAGGGCTCACGTGACATTGAGACGCTCACATAACGATGACGCTTCGCTTGTGATATTTGCAGTTATTTTGAATGTTTACTCTTTGAAACATTGCATCCAGAAAGCTTCCTCTAATTGTACAGTAACGCTTTTCTGTCAGGAAAACAGAAGCTTTGGTTATCGTTAACTTAGAACATGATATGCCTATCTGTTTATTTTCTGTTTATGGTTATTCCTCAGGTGGTTGTTAAAGGGATCTTTTTTTCCTTGAATGCCCCAGATTCTGTATCTCACCAAGGATTATGGTCTTTCACATTTTTGATTTGAACAGACCTGCTCATTTATTTGGATATAAGTGAAACTCTTCTAGGAAGTAACCCCACGTCTCTGAGAAAAATTGACAAAATGCATAGGTAAAAGAATGTTGAGATTTGTCACACGTCCCCTTTGGGGTAAATTAAAAGACCTGTAAATGTACTCTTAACTCAAAGCAGCCGCTTCCTGTGTTAGTGTATGCCTGATACTTGCTCGGGCCAGACATTTCCTAAGTTAATTGTCTACAAACATGGACCTAAGAGTGTTTGCAAGTTTCCTCACCTGATCACCGTTGGAAGGGGCTGAGCGTACATCCAGTAAGAGGCAGCACACCATTGAACTCCCCCTCCTTCCCAACTGCAGTGAACACACACACACACACACACACGCACGCTTGACTTTGTGCTGTGCCGACAAATGCAATCTGTGATGGTGTGTTTATGCCAAGACTAAATTGGTGCCTACGTTCAGTCTCCTAAAATGATAAAAATAATAACCACTGCTCCTCGCAAAGATTATAACAAGGAAGCTCCCTTTGGGGATATTACCTTCTTCTGATGCCTTTCAGAAATCCGTTCTCTATGCGAGGCGTGCGCCCAGGACACTCGCTTCTTCTGGGCTCTCACTCACCTGCTCGTGTCTCCACCAGAATGAATCCAAGCCCTTTTCCAAGGAGAAGACTTCCCCTGCCCCGGGGGAAGACACTCGCTGCTTCTGGGCGGAGGTGGGGTGGTTCCACTCCGTGTGCAGCTTGGCGGTTCTAGCATGTTCCCTGCCCCCTCTCTCTCCACTCTTGATTAAGGCAAGTGGGTCTTCGTTTAAGTGGCGGTGGGGGGGGGGTTTGGACCCCACTTTCAGGAGGCACCGTAGAGCGATGATTGCCACATCCAGGCTTGAGTTAAGACAGGCCAGAGACCCGCGGACCCACCCGGACCGCGGCCTGTGACCCTGTCAATGCGCTCATTCTCCGGACAGCGGGAACAGTGTTCCGTTTGCCCAGAACAAACGGTCTGCTTTCGTTCTGTGGACCCTGAGCGGTGTGAATGAGCAGTTTGCACTCTTGCCATACTGCCGGAAGTTTACAGTCAAATCGGTGGCCTATCTGTAGTGTGTGGGTCACGTTCTGCAGCGTGAGTTTCCTCTCATCCCTATTTCCGCTATCGTATTTTCCTCTTCTCTTTTGCTTTCTTTCTCATTTCTTTTTTTTTTTTTAATCTTTTTTAATGTTTATTTACTTTTGAGACAGAGACAGAGTATGAACGGGGGAGGTTCCGAGAGAGAGGGAGACACAGAATCCGAAACAGGCTCCAGGCTCTGAGCTGTCAGCCCAGAGCCCGACGCGGGGCTCGAACTCACGGACCGTGAGATCGTGACCTGAGCCGAAGTCGGACGCTTAACCGACTGAGCCACCCAGGCGCCCCTCTCATTTCTGTTCAATGTATGTTTTCTCCCTGTACTTTATGAACACTCACAGCGCGTACCGTCCGGAGCAAGGTCGTTTGTTACTACTTAGTACAATCCGGAAACAGCAGGGTGTTTTGCCCTTGTTTTGCATGAGAAGCCAGCATTTCATGGTCACGTGGGATTGAGGGCCAGCGGTGGGTCTTTCTCCCAAAACGCCCGGGCTCCTTCTGCCGAGCGAGCCGTGTTCTTTCTTGGAAGGACCAGCCAGCACCTGCAGCGTGGCAACTCGTGACGTGATACTCTACCAGCACAGATGAACTTCACCTGGGCGGTGCTGCAGGCACATCCCGCACCCCACGGCAGCCAAACACCTCGGAATTGGCCAAGCTGGCCTGAGGTAGAGGTTCTACCAGTGCCCTGGGTCCCGCCCCAGATCTACTGAACCAGGAACTCTGAGAGTGGGGCCCAGCACCTGCTGATGCGATCTTTACTTTGAGAACCACTCAGAGCATTCATTTTGGAAAGCAATAGTTCCACTGATAGAATTAAAAAAAAATGGAATCTTGAATTCAATTGGTAAGGATTCCGTTTTTATACATAGCTTCAGGGACATGCTGGTTGTGTGAGAAGAAGAATTTTTATAAAGAAAAATGATCTAAACCATTCCTTTTCTCCAGTACTCCTCTGAACTCCTGTTCCCTGTTTCCTTTGGAGACATAAATGCTGGGTTTTTAAATGTTTATTTGTTGGTTGCTTTTGTTAATTACCGCATTCTTTCTTTCTTCCAAGGAGACTTTTTTGCTTTTTTTCCAGCCTGTAATTTCTGTAATTTCGAAGAAGGGGTTAGCCTGTAAGTAGAAAGTTGATAATGTCTCTACCAAAGAGATCCCACCTTCTCAAGATACCGAGGCAGATCATTTTTGTTCTCCTTCTCGCTCCCAGGAGGGACCCCATCGCTTGAACCTTCACGTCCCTCCTAACCCTCTTCTGCACTGAAGCCACCGGGCTCTTGAGGTCCCCAGGTGTCTGTTCCTGTGGCAGCACAGGGCGTGGAGAGGCCACTTCGGAGCTGTGTGTCAGGGACATTAACTTAATGGAGAGGATCAACTTGGGTGGCTTTTTGAAATACGGTGATTGCGGCGAGCCCTCCCCTTATAGCTTCTTGTCGACTGGGAAGGTGCAGGGCACAGTTGTCTTTTCTTTAGGGGTCTCGTCCTCCAAGCACTGAGTCTCTGGAGTAGGAAGTTTGTTAAGTTACAGCAGAAGGAAAGCTCTTTCCAGGGAGAGAGGTCCCACCATCTCCATGGTCCAGGCACTCTGACTAGCTGATAGCTGACGTTTGACTTCTCAGCCTCCCTCCGGAGCTTTCTACTTGGCCCGGAATTCTGCGTCCTTGGACTGGAAAGCAGCCTAGCTTCTGTGGCCCCCTGCTTAGCGGGCCTCCTTTAGCTCAGCCTCTTGGTGCCCTCTGTAAATAAATAGTTACGTCACCGTCCCCTTGGAGCATTAGTGGTGGTGGTGGTTTGTACCCCACTAATGCATCTGAGGTTACTTTTGTTAAGGTTGGATTTCAGGGGCCTCGGTTAGGTGTCTCATTCTTGATCTCGGCTCAAGTCATGATCTCGCCGCTCATGGGTTCGAGCCCCACGTCGGGCTCTGTGCTGATGGCACGGAACCTGCTTGGGACTCAGTCTCTCTTGCTCTCTGCCCCTCACCCGCTTGTGCACTCTCTCCCTCGCTCTCTCAAAATAAATAAACTTAAAAAAAAGAAGTTAGGTTTTTTGAGGAGATCTAAATATCTGACACGTTTGTAAGACACTTCCTAGATCACACACACTGCTTTGGGGGGTCGTCTCCTTTCTCCCCTCTTCACTCCTCATGATAGTTTTAAATTAATTTAATTTAATAATATTTAATTTATATTTAATTTTATAATTATAAATTAAATTATAAATTTAATTTATAATTTAATTTATATTTAATTAATATTGTTTATCTATGATTCTATAACATTTCATCGGGTAATAAAAATGTGGGAGATTATTTAATTCAGACATACTGTAATCAATAAATCTGTACTGATGCGGATAAGGCGCCATTTATTTTTGGAAGGAAATGACTGATGACAGTTCGTTATTGTTCAGATTGTCTCACTGTAACCGATGCCAAGAGGATTGATTTTTTTTTTTTTTTAAATGTCTCACCCCTTCCCCCAGGTAGACATTAAGGATGATGCACGCATTAATGAAATGCCAAGTGGCTAAGCTGAAATGAACCTTCCTCTATCTGATCAAAAGAAAACGTTGGCCTCACACACACTGCACAGGAAAACATAAGTGCAGTTATTTTGATGGCAATAGTTATTGTTAAAATAAAATGCATCGCACTGAACTGATTTGCAGGAGAGCTAGACAGAGAGCATTAGACTCGGTGCACATAAGGACTCCATCCAGCCGATTCTGGAAGAGCTGTGCTTTTTCTTCTGTCTCCCCAAGATTGCCTTTATTCTCCCCCCTTTCTACCCAGAAGACCCGCTCTCCGTGCGTAGAAAGGCCCTACGCCATAGATCTTTCTGTAGGCTGCAGGCATCGTGCTTTCCATGAGATTACTTCACCTTTTCCCCTATCTGTATCAAAATGATAGGGTAGTCAAGTATACGTTCCTCTAAGAATTTTCAGCAGAAAAAAATTTCTTTTCCAAATACGCTCTGTAAAGGCATCCTACCAGGGTTAGTCATGGCGGTCAGGACGGGAGCCTTGTCAGCATGGGATGTAGGATAACAACCAGAACAAAGCGTGATAAGGACAGACTTCCTTCACAAACAACTGCTGTGGGCAGTGGATCCTAGATAGGACGCCAGAGGCACAAGCAACAAAAGAAAAAAATAGATACCTTGGGCCTCATCAAAATGAAGAACTTCTGTGTGTTAAGGGGACACTATCAAGCAAGTGAAAAGACAGCCTATGGAGTGGGAGGAGATGCTTGGAAATCTGATAAAGGTTTAACATCCAGAAAAGATACAAAGAACTTCTATAACTCCACAACAAAAAGACAACTCAGTTACAAAATGATCAAAGGACTTGGGTCGATATTTCTCTAAAGAAGATAGGTATGTGTCCGAAGGAACCCTAACCTGGGATTAGAACAAATACTTGAATGTTAACGTTCATCACGGCATTACAACAGCCAAGGGTCCGAACACCCCAGGTGTCCATCAGCAGATGAATGGATAAACAAAATAGGGTCTATCTATCTATGCAGTTGAATATTATTCGGCCTTAAAAAGGACAGAAATTCTGACACATGCCACAACATGGATGGATCTCAAACACATTATGCCGGATACAAAAGGATAAATACTGTGTGATTCCACTTACACAGATTATCCAGCAAATTTATTGAGACAGAAAGTAGAATAGGTTACCATGGGGTGGGGGGAGGAGAGAATAGGAAATTATTATTTAATGGTTGCAGAGTTTCTGTTTGGGGTGCTGAAAAAGTTTTGCAACCCTAACCCTACGGCAGTGGTTACACAACATCGTGAACGTAATGACTGCCATTGAAGTGCACGCTTAAAAATGGTGGAAATGGGGGCGCCTGGGTGGCTCGGTTGGTTGAACATCTGACTTTTGATTTTGGCTCAGGTCATGACCCCAGGGTCGTGGGATCAAGTCCTGAGTCGGGCTCCCGCTGAGGGCGGAGCCTGCTTAAGATTCTCTCTCTCCCTCTGCCCTTCTCCCCTGTCACATGCACTGTGTCTCTCTAAAATAGAACAAAAACAAACGAATGGTCAAAATGGCAAATTTTGTTACATACTTTTTAACCACAATTGAAAAAATATGCCACAAACCATCGAATTGTACACTTTAAATGAGTTAGTTACGTGGCGTGTGGATTATATCTCAATATGACTGTTAAAACCCAAGTAGTATGGATATTTCAATGGACCTAGTTGACTGTGGATATGCTCATGTCCGTCATGAAAAGCTCGATCCTGCCAACCCCACTCTTCTGCTTCAGCCCCGCTTCCTGGGCAGTACAGACGGTGGGAAGCTTTGCTTAATCTTCACCCGGATAAAATAAAGGCTCCAGAGATCTACCTGGAGAAACTTCTATTCCATCCACACACCTACGTCCCTCAACCTCAATCATTCATTCAGCAGAAGGCAGGGGAAGGAGCAAGGCCAAGTCTGTATGGTTCCTGCAAGTCATTATATGTTAAATTGCATGGAATGACTAAAATCCGTTTTCCCCATAATTACAGCTCCAAGTACGTTCAAATCAATGTTGAAATAGCCACGCTTGGATTCCCTGCTTTTTGTACTGAAGTTAAAGGTTTCAAGGAACGTGAAGTGGTTTTGGATGACGAGTGGCTCCCGGACGATTCTTCCTAATTGCGACTGAGTTCTTTATATCGACAGTGGGGTTTAATTGAAACCAAAATGAAACTGCTACAGGAAAAATGATTTAATATGATAACAATTTATTCTTGTTAGTTTTTAAATTGAAAGCAATTGCTGCTTCTCAGCTGATTAAAATTCTCAAGTGTGCTTTAATTAAGAGAAACCTCCTAACTCCAAACTGGGCTAATTGAAAGTAGTTTTTAATGTTTCTTCCTGCTTTACTTGGACAGTGTATAAATTAATTTATATCTAATTAAGAAAATAAAAGGTTTCGGTTTGAATGTGTCATTCAAATGACGCGACTTCTGGCTTGCCAAATGCAGGACCGATGGTGATGTTTACGAGCCCCAGGTTGGCAGAAACATTTTTCTGTGGAACCTTATGTGCTGTTAAGGTCACACTTTGGGTGGCAGGCAGCTTTCTGGAATTTTTTTCCTAATTTTGTTGTCATATTGTTGTCTAAGGGGAACAAAGAACACATGCTATGCCATGGGCCCTTTGTAATTAAGTTTCTCTGTTCTAGCTGATTCCGTCGAGTGTTTCTCTCTCTCTCTCTCTCTCGCTCTTGCTCTCGCTCTCGCTCTCCCGCTCTCTCCCTGCACAGCCGAACTTTTCGACTCTTAGGAGCTCTGCAAAAGTTCTCTCCACGGTTACTCATCACGCCCTCCCACACCATCTACCCACTTGCGCATTAAAAATCCTGAAATAGGGTAAAGTCATTTATCTCTGTATTTAAAAAACCACACACACACACACACACACACACACACACACACACCCCGTGACAATCGTGGTATCAGGGATTCTAACTGGGACAAAAGTCTGTGCCTTTTTAACACAAAGGTCTGCTTTCAGTTAAGTAAGGGGTCTTTTCAATATGTGGATTCTTTTTTTTTTTTTTTTTTAAGTCTGCCACTTCGAGTATTCAGAGCGTTGCAGTTCTCGTTACTCTGAGGAAAATGTAATTGCAGAATCTCTCTAATCTGTCGTTCTGGAGGCTTAGACCAGTTTAGTGGGTTTCGCCACCTTTTCAAGTGCCGCACTGGAAAAAAATGAACCATTTTGGGTAGAAGCCTTTGAAACTTTGCTTGAAAATGATGTATGTCACCGTGACTCCCAAATCAGAGCAGACTCATATCGCTGACCCTTTTCTGGATAGAAGTAAATGGAACTTCTGTGTCAGGCACCGTCCTGAACATTTTGCCTGGATTATTGTAGTTAAGCCTCCGTACGTCCCGGTGAGGGGCTGATGGTAATCCTCGCTGAATATATAAGGGAAAAAAATGTCAGGTTACATCATGAGGCCTCTGAACGCGGAGAGAACCGGGGCAAAGCTGATCCCAGGGTGGTAGTGTTCTCTTGATTTCTGAAGGTGAAGGTTCTAACTCTGGAGTAGTCTCTTAAATCCCGATGATTGGAGGTTTTTATCATTTACAGTCGTTTTTGTTGGTTAGGCTGACGTACCTCGTCATTGGCTAATACTCCAGATAAGTGAGGTTTAGCACCGTGTATCAAGCAAGAAGAATAAACTGCTTTCAAGTGAAAGATTGAGAGGCAACCTTATTAGTAAGTTGCAGTCACTGAACTCTGGAGGCTTCATCTTCTGTGATGTATTCCCAGCTACGATTTCATCGTTCTTTAAAATGTCTTCATGATTTTGTGCCATTTTTAAAAGCTTATGTTTGTAATGTGCTTTCTTTGATAATATTTCAAGCATTTGCTTTTTTTTTTTTTAATATTTATTTTTGAGAGAGAGAGAGGGAGGGAGAGGAGGAGAAAGAGAGGGACAGAGAATCAGAAGGAGGCTCGGTGCCGTCCGCACAGAGCCGGACCCGGGGCTCGAACCCACGAACTGTGAGATCGTGACCTGAGCCGAAGTCAGATGCTCAACCCACTGAGCCCCCAGGCGCTCCCAAGCATTTGCTTTTTGCCAGTGTTTGGATTCCTCTGGTTTCCTCTCTCTCTCTCTCCTGTCTGCACTTCCTGTGCCATAGGTTAGAGGGCACAGGGCATGAGAGTCCCTTAGATCTAAGTTGATCATAAAGGAATTTCTTCCTTTACAGGGTTTCTTTCTGGCGTAAACTTTTCAGCAGCAGGTGTTTTCTGCTGGCTCCCCTGTGTGTGTGCGTGCGTGTGCGCGTTCTACCATACGGATTTTATTAGGTATTTAGGGCGGAGAGGAAGCATGTTAGTTCGGGCCGCCTGGGGAAACAGACCAACTCCAATCAGAGCCAGTTGTGGGGGTGTGAGCCCAGAGAGAGAGAGAGACAGAGACAGACAGAGGCAGACTCACTTTAAGGAGTTGGCTCACGTGATTGTGGGGGTTGGCAAATCTAAAGTTTGTAGGGCAGGCTGGAAGTTCAGGCAAACACTAGTGTTTGCAGTCTCAGAGTCCAAATTTTGTAGGGCAGCAGGCTGGAAACTTGGGCAGGGTTTCTGTGTTGCAGTCTTGAGAATTCCTCCTTGGAGGAAACCTCAGTCTTTGCCCTCAAGGCCTTTGACTGATTGGACGAGGCCCACCACATTTACGGAAGGTCCTCCGTTTTACCCAGTTGCCTGATTTAAACGTCCATCGCATCTAAAACGTACCTTCACAATAACATCTAGCCTGATGTGTGACAAAACAGCTGGGTACCACGGCCTAGCTCTCCCGGGAAGAAAGGAAAACAGTTTAGGAAAATAACCTATCAGTTAGTAACAGTGGGTGTGACAGACGAGGGAGAGGCCTCTCTGCGTCTGGGATTTGGTCTTCTCGATCAACCTCCCATATTCCTTTACAGATGAGGATCCCACACAGCTTGCCAGACTCGAAAGACAGAAGGTCTTTTTAATGTCGGAAGAATGCCTTTTGGCCTTCTAAAGTGTATATTGTGAGCATTTGTAGGCAATTCATACTTTTATTTATTTATTTATTTATTTATTTATTTATTATGTTTATTTATTTATTTAAAAAAATTTTTTTTTAATGTTTTATTTATTTTTGAGACCGAGAGAGACAGAGCATGAACGGGGGAGGGGCAGAGAGAGAGGGAGACACAGAATCCGAAACGGGCTCCAGGCTCCGAGCTGTCAGCACAGAGCCCGACGCGGGGCTCGAACCCATGCACCGTGAGATCGTAACCTGAGCGGAAGTCGGACGCTTAACCGACTGCGCCCCCCGGGCGCCCCTCTCCTCTTCCATTTCTCCTCCCCGTCGTCACCTCCCCATATTCACACACTGCTGGGGTGGCGTCAGGGTGGGAGAGGAGACACGAAAGAAAACAATCTGGTGTCTGTATTCCACGGACACAGACACTGGTCCGTGGTTAAAAAAAAAATAAAAAGTGTCATGGCCCAGAATACTGAGCCAGTTTTTTTTAAAGTAGAGAATAAGAATTGATAGGAAAACAACACGAGTAATGGCCACGTGTGAAGGGATAAGAATAGGGAAAGGTTACAATGTGTCTTGGCATTTTTGAAACGGATTCTTCATTGCAGGATTGTAGCTCAGTGCATGTTGAGGCCTCGATAGGGCAGGATAGCTCAGATTGGGTGCTGATCAGATATGTCCCCTCATGTAATCCCTGCAACCTCCCCGTCACCTAGGGATTTTAGATGCCACACCACACCAGTTTCAGTAACTTGTCCGGGGCGCTCCGGGTTTGTCTGATTCTTAAGATTCGTCTACACTTGATCAGTACCCTACACATCGCTCCCATGCTAAGCAGGGCACGGGCCCACGGCCCGTCTGCACTCAGAGGTTCTTCTGGTTATTACCCACGTAGCATTGCTTTTGACTTTTTGCACTTTGATGCTTGTCCAGCCAGTGTCGTCCTTCACACCGCATCGGAGGGTTCACGCCGCTGGCCGTGAAGCTCACGTGAACAAGGCTATTACAGGAGGACGGGAGGCCAGTACTGATCACCATGGTCTTGCCCCAGGGATGGTATCTGGTCGAGGTGGGGGACAAGGGGCAGGGCTGACTCATGTGCAGGTATAACTGGAGGGGTCCTGAACCCCCTCTTGTGGAAAAGACCCATGTGCTTCTTGGATCTTCTGGCTCAAGTGACTTTTTTCCCCTCTCTGTTCCTGGTCCTTCCTTCACAGCAGACCATTGTCTCCTCCAGGAAGGCAGGCTATTTGCATGTGAACTGCAGCCGGTTTTATGTCTGACATGGACGTGAGCCGCTGTGGTGGGAGGAGGAGGCTAATACAGATGGGCAACACAGGAGCACGTCTGGAGAATCTTCAAGTGCCTTTTCTGTGTTTGCGGGATGGGCAGGTTTCGGGCCAGATGCAGGCTCTGGGATTTAGACTCGAGGGTTGCTATCAGGGTGAATTCTGCCCCAGTTTCTTTTCTGCCTGTGTAACTTCTAAGTTAGCATTTTGTTATGCCATCGTAGAGTGAGAAAACCTCCAAATTACTACAGTGATGTGGTCTATAACTGTAGTTGGTTTTCTTACGTAGCCGATTTACCAATGTAGCAAACACACACATGTAACAACACACAGTGTGTACGTATAGGTCTGTATATTATCAGAGAAGCAGGCTCAGTGTATTCTTCTGATGGTTTTATTGGTCACTTTTCTAACATTTAATTAATATATGTAACTTATTTTAGGGAAAAGCAGGCTTAATTTTTGTGTGATTATTCCACTGTCGACAGTCCGCTTCACTACGGAGAAGTGTGCAAATACATGTGGATCCTAAAGGCAGGAGGGCAGTGGTGTTTATTCTTTATTATGGACTGATTTTGTGGGGCACCTGGGTGGCTCAGTCAGTTGAGTGTCTGACTCTTGATTTAGGGTCGGATCGTGATCTCATGGTTCGTGGTTTTGACCCCTGCATTGGGCTCTGTGCTGACAGCACGGGGCCTGCTTGGGATTCTCTCTCTCCCTCTCTCTGTGTCCCTTCCCTGCTCATTCTCACCCTCTCTGTCGAAATAAATATAAATTTAAAAAAGATTGATTTTGCGAGCAATTTTGAGAAAGAAAAGTAAAGCTGGATGTATCACAATTCCAGATTTCAAGGTATATTTCAAAACTGTAGTCATTAAAACAGTATAATACTGAGTAGACCTACAGATCAATGGAACAGAAGAGAAGACCCAGAAATCAACCCACATCATATGGTCAGTTACTCTTGGACAAAGCAGGAACGAATATTCCATGGCAGAAAGATAGTTTCTTAAACAAATGGTTTTGGGAAAACTGGACATCTGCATGCAAAAGAATGAAACTGCACCCCTTTCTTACACCATACAGAAAAAAAAAAACAACCCAAAACTCAAAATGGATGAAAGACCTAAATGTGAGACCTGAAACCATGAAAATCCTAGAAGAAACCACAGGTGGTAATGTCTCTCACATGGGCCATAGCAAAATTTTTCCAGATATGTCTCCTGAGGCCAGGGAAATAAAAGCAAAAATAAACTGTTGGGACCTCATCAAAATAAAAAGCTTCTGCCCGGCAAAGGAAACAGTCAACAAACTAAAAGGCAAACTGCCGAATGGGAGAAGATATTTGCAAATGACATATCTGATAAAGGGTTAGTATCCAAAGTATATAAAGAACTTCTACAACTCAATATCTCCCAAACCAATAATCCGATTAAAACCGGCAGAAGACAGGGAGATAGTTCTCCAAAGAAGACATCCGGAGGGCTAATAGACACATGAAAAAGTGCTCAGTGCCACTCACCATTAGGGAAATGCGTATCAAAAGTACAATGAGGTTATCGCCTCGCACCTGTCAGAGTGGCTAAAATCAAATACACAAGATGCAACAAATGTTGGCGAGGATGTAGAGAGGTAGGAACCCTGCTGCACTGTTGTTGGGAATGCACACTGGTGCAGCCACTATGGAAAACGATATGGGAGTTCCTCAGAAAGTTGAAAACAGAACTACCCTACGATCCAGTAATTGAACTCCTGGGTATTTAGTCAGTACAAAAACACTAAATCCAAGGGATACATGAACCCGGGTGTTCATAGCAACACTATTTACAATAGCTAAATTAGGGAAGCAACCCACGTGTCCATCGGTGGATGAATGGATAGTGAAGGCGTGGTATGAATATACAATGGAATATTATTCAGCCACAAAAAAGAATGAAATCTTGCCATTTGCAACAACAGGGTTGGAGCTAGGGTATGATGCTAAATCGGAGTAAGAGAGAGACAAATACCGTATGATTTCACTCGCATGTGGAACTTAAGAAACAAATGAAGAAAGGAGAAAAGAAACCCCCAAAGTGACTCTTAACTATAGAGAACACGCTGATGGTTACGTGAGGGGAGGTTGGGCGGGGGATGGGGGACATCAGTGATGGAGATTAAGGAGTACACGTATCCCGATGAGCCCTGAGGAATGTACGGAAGCGTTGACTCTCTATATCGTATGCCCGAAACTAACAACACTGTGTGTTAACTGTATTGAAATTAAAATGGGAAAAGATGAATCCTGTGTTTGGCTGACGCTTCCCTTGGCTCAGTCACATGTGCCCTGGGTAGGCTGACCGGTGGGTCCTGGCTGGCCCGGGGCTTTCCCTTTTTCGGCTCAGAGCATCCTATTACTGCGAAACCCCTCGTTCCCAGCAAGCCGGAGGGCTGTCCGTGGGTACCAGACTTGCCAAGGAGCAGGGCTACAGGCTCCCGCTTCCCCTCCCCCTCCCGCCTTCAGTACACACGGCCGATGGCTGGCCAGATGTAAATTGTTCCTATGGAGTTGAAGAGGTGTGGCATCGCAGTCGATACCGCGGTTCCTAAGGCTGACCCCTTCCCGAAATCGCGGCCCTGCCTCCTTCAGCATTTTGCCATCGCAAGGGGCCCGCTTGCCTGATGGAGTCAGGTGATGCGCAGGGACTCTTCCTTCCAGGGGAGCCTGTGCCCTTGCAGGCTTTTGCCGTGCTTGAACCTGCGCTGCTCCAGCATTTCGGTTTGATGCAGACATAACCGCATGTGGGAAAGCGCATCCGGGAAAAGGTCGGTCTTGTGTTGTTACAAACCCTTCTGGTAGGAAGATACGTTTGCTTGAAGCCATGCCCTTCGTGTTGATTCTGGGCATCTAACACGGGAACGGCACTGACTCATTCTGCATCCACGCGAGAGACGTCTGCCAGGATAATTCAAAAGTAAAATATTCTCAGTAGCATACGTTGAAAAAATGATCTCAGAGAGTTGAATGGCGTGGAGAACTTTTTGTGAAAATACGGGTGGTGCACTATATCGTGTGTGCCTTTTTCTCTGTCGTTTAGGAACCCGCTGGTTCATTTGTGGAGGAAACTGTAGTGCGTTTTGAATTGTGGGACTCGGGAGAAACCGATCGTGATACGTCGTCTGTTGGCGAAATGCATTTGTGCTAGAAGGAAGCTAGTCTTCGGACATTCAGGGGCCGTGTAATAATTTGCTACTAGGACACGAATTTGTGCTTGTAGCAATGACATTGCCTCTTCTGGATGTGTTAACCTGTATTTTGTAATAGTTGCTAACACAAACTTTAGAATCTTGCACAGAAGGCCACCCCCGTTAGGCTGTCTGCCTGAAGAAAATGCTTCTCCAAAGGAGTGAAACCACTTGGGGAAGAGGTGCAATTGTCTTTTAAAGAGTGTTGACTGTGGCTACCTAGGAGCTGCTATTTCCTGAAATCACGCAGTGGCTGTTGAAGGCTGTTTCCTGGGACCTTGTGCTGCCTTCTTGCTGACTATGGTTAGGGGGCTTCGGCCTCTTTGGGACTGGGCCTTGCACTGAAGACAGCACTTATTTTCAGAATAATTTTATAAATTGGTTCCCGGCAGGGTTTCGGGTAAGGAGACTAGACGTGCCAGGCACGGCTTACATTCAGTTCTGCTGACTTGCGTCCCGTGTCGTGCGGATAGGGACAAATGACACAGCTGACCTGGAGAATGCCTTGTGTGCCCTCGGAGGGAAGAACAGAGGAAATGAAGTTCAGGGAACTTACTAGAAAGCCAGTGTTGCCAAACTGCAAATCGGGCGTAAAAACCAAAGGAAGAAAATTGAAGTCTGTGGGTAAAATCCAGGATTACAAAATCTAACGTGAATCAATGAAAATAGGTTTTGCTTGCTTTCTTTCCCTCCACTTTGGTCTTCAGCGTGTGATGCATACGTTCTCCTGCGATGCTGCAGACCCAGGGGGTTAGATCACAGGAACCAGAAAATGAAAGTGACCACAGACGGGGAATGGTGTAAACTCACGCAGAGGACACGGAGGGAGGGGCCGAGCCAGAGCAGCAGAAAAGTGAAAAGACACTTGAATTTTAGCAAAACACACTGAGTGGTGGGTAAGCTGATAAAATTAACCTGAACTGAATTAAGTCTTGTTCTTATGCCCAAAATACTGCTTTGCTAGAAGGAGTTTCAAGAGACGACTTTAAGTATCATACGTAAAAGAATATCAGACTCACAAATCTGATGCCCTATCATCGCTTTTTTTTTCTTCTTCTTTTATCAAACCCACAAAGTGATAATATCTCACTGCTTTCATCAGAGCCGGATAATCTTTGCCGTTTGCTTCTGTGTGTCACATATGGAAGATATCCAAACTTCTCTTCATCACTTCGGTATCAGAAACATCCAGCAAGAGTTTGTTGAGAGTGTCTGCATAAAACGTGTTTTTGGAACACTGACACGTAAAATGATAGGTTTCGCCTAATTGTTATGACAGTTAGCTACCTTATCAAATTTGCTTTGTCTTAAAATAATGAATGGGGTGAGGCTATTTATTTTCTATGTATTTTTGCAAATTCCGCCCAATGGATTTAACATTTTGCTTGGATTCCTGTTTCATCCCATTCTTGACAATGAACCGTTCCCACGCTTAGCATTCCTTGTTTCTGTTTCATCGGGAGACTCCCCGAGTCTGCGCAGGGGTTTTAAGGTGTTCTCCATCCCGCTTCATTTAATTCAGATAGTTAGCGAGTGCCTCCTGTGTGCCAGAAACTCTTCTAGGTGCTGGAAATAGAACAGTGAACAGAGGAAGGCAAGTCTCGGTTCCAGAGACAAGATCGGAGAACGCCTGATAATGGCTTGGTGGTTTGGGGTGTTGGGGGAAAACCTACTGGAATGGGTCACGGCGAGTCTTGAAGGACAAGTAGGAGTTAACCAGCAGGTGGGGAAGAAGGGGGGTGGGAGGGAGGGTGTCCTGCAAGAGTCAAGGCCAGGCATGAGACACGCGCACGACCTACCCGTGGACGCACGACCTACCGTGGAGGTCCGGGCGCTTGGAGTTTATAGTAGGGAGCTGAGTGGTGGGCGGTGAAGCTGAAGAGGTGATTTGGGATCAGATATTTAGAAGCCATATTGACATTTATTTATTTATTTTTGTATGTACCAGAGATGCGCTTTGTTTTTAAGTTTTTATTCAATATATTTGAGCTAAAAAAAAAAAAACGCCACAAAAAGCCCATCACTCATTTCTCACCCCTACCCCTCTGCCTGTTGCAACCTCCAATCGGTTCTCTGTATCTATGAGTTTGTTGGAGTTTTTGTTTTCAGACTCTACATATAAGAGAGATCCTGTTGTACTTTTCTTTCTCTGATTTAATTCTCTTAGCAAAATGCCCTTGAAGTCCATTCGTATTATTACAGATCGCAAGATAACTTTTTTTTAAGGCTGAGGAATATTCCATTGTGTATATGCACCACAGTTTCTTTCCCTGTTCACCCACCCGTGGACACTTAGGTTGTCTCTGTATCTGGGCTGTTGTAAATATTGTCGCAGTGAATATGGGAGTGCAGACGTATTTTTCGTTTTCTTTCGATAAAAACCCAGGAGTAGGATTTCTGTAGCATATGGTAGTTCTATTATTTTTAATCTTTTTATAGGTATTATTTTTAAGTTTATCTGTTTATTTTGAGAGAGAGAGAGAGAACATGATCAGGGAGGGCAGAGGTAGAGGGAGGGGGAGAATCCCAAGCAGGCTGCACGCTGTCAGCACAGAGCCCGACGCGGGATTTGTCTCGCAAACCATGAGATCATGACCTGAGCCGAGATCAAGAGTCAGATGCTCATGGGGCGCCTGGGTGGCACAGTCGGTTAAGCGTCCGACTTCAGCCAGGTCACGATCTCACGGTCCGTGAGTTCGAGCCCCGCGACGGGCTCTGGGCTGATGGCTCAGAGCCTGGAGCCTGTTTCCGATTCTGGGTCTCCCTCTCTCTCTGCCCCTCCCCCGTTCATGCTCTGTCTCTCTCTGTCCCAAAAATAAATTAAAAACGTTGAAAAAAAATTAAAAAAAAAAAAGTCAGATGCTCAACCGACTGAGCCACCCAGACGCCCCTGTTTTTAATGTTTTGAGGAATTTCCACACTGTACTTCATCATAGTTGCACCAGTTTACATTCCACAAAGGTTTTTTTTCCTCTCTGTCTCTGTCATCGTCAACGGTTGTTATTTCTTGTCTTTTTGATAATAGCTGTTCTAACGAGTGTGAGGTCATATCTCACTGTGGTTTTGATTTGTGTTTCCCTGACAGAGAGGTGGAGCATCTTTTCATGTATCTGTTGCCCATCTGTCTATCTTCTTTGGAAAATGTGTGTTCAGATCTTCTGCCCATTTATTAATCAGATTGTTTTTGCTATTGAGTCGTAGGAGTTCTTTGTATAGTTGAGATATTAACCCCTCACGGGATACATGATTTGTAAATATCTTCTCCCATTCAGTCGGTTGCCTTTTCATTTTCTTGATGGTTTCCTGGCAGTGCAGAAGTATTTTAGTTTGACATAGTCCCACTTATTTATTTTTGCTTTTGTTGCCTTGCTTTTGGTGTCAGATTTAGAAATATCCTGAGACTGACATCAGGGGGCTTACCACCTATGTTTTCTTCTAGGCGTTTTATGGTTTTAGGTCTTATGTTCAAGCCCTCAATCCGTCTTGAGTTAAGTTTTGTCTATGATGTAAGACAGTGGTCCAGTTTCGTTCTGTTGCATGTGCGTGGCTGTCCAGTTTTCCCAACACCATGTGTTGAAGAGCCTGTCTTTTCCCCATTGTATATTCTTGGTTCCTTTGTCATAAATCAGTGGACTATATGCATGGGTTTAGTTATGGGCTCTCTGTTCTGTTCCATTGATACATGTGTCTGTTTCTATACCAGCACCATACTGTTTTAATTACTACAGCTTTGTAATATAGTTTGAAAAATAAGGGGTGTGATGCCTCCAGCTTTGCTTTTTATCCTCAAGGTTGCTTTGGCTATTCAGGGTCTTTTGTGGTTCCCTACAAATTCCAGGATTGTTCTACTTCTGTGAGAAGTGCTCTTGGGGTTTTGATGAAGATTTCATTGAATCTGTATGTTGCTTGGGGTAGTACGGACATTTTAACTATATTAACTTTTCTAACGTGTGAACACAGAGTATCTTTCCATTTATTTGTATTCTCTTCCGTTCCATTCACTGATGCCCTGTAGTTTTTTTGTTTTGTTTTTTTAAATTTTTTTTTCCGACGTTTATTTATTTTTGGGACAGAGAGAGACAGAGCATGAACGGGGGAGGGGCAGAGAGAGAGGGAGACACAGAATCGGAAACAGGCTCCAGGCTCCGAGCCATCAGCCCAGAGCCCGTCGCGGGGCTCGAACTCACGGACCGTGAGATCGTGACCTGGCTGAAGTCGGACGCTTAACCGACTGCGCCACCCAGGCGCCCCTGTCCTGTAGTTTTCAATGTGCAGTCTTTTGCTTCCTTGGTTGATTTTATTCTTTTTGAGGCAGTGGTAAATGGGACTGTTTTCTTAATCTCTCTGATAATTTGTTATCAATGTATAGAAACAGCTGATTTTTGTATTCCAATTTTGTATTGTGCACCTTCACTGAATTCGCTTATTCTAACAGTTTTTGATGGAGTCTCTAGGATTTTCTATGTATAGCAGTATGTTATCTGCAAATAGTGACAGTTTTACTTCTTCCTTTCCAACTTGGACGCTTTTTATTTCTTTTTCTTGCCCAGCTGCTCTGGCTGGGCTTCCAAAACTGTGGACATCCTTGTCTGTTCCGGATCTTAGAGGAAAAGCTTTCAGCTTTTAACCATTGAGTATGATGTTAGCTGGGGGCTTGTCATATGTTGTCTTTATTGCGTTGAGGTACATTTTGTCTGTATCCGCTTTGTTGAGAGTTTTCATCATAAATGGATGTTGAATTTCCTCACACGCACTTTCTCCATCTATTGAGATGATCGTATGATTTTTATCCTTCATTTTGTTACTGTGGTGTATCACATGGATTTGTGGATTTTCTTTAAATGCTTATTTATTTTTGAGAGAGAGAGAGCCAAGGAAGGGCAGAGAGAGAGGGAGACAGAGGATCTGAAGCAGGCTCTGAACCGACGGCAGAGAGCCTGACGCGGGGTTCAAACTCAGGGACCGTGAGATCGTGACCTGAGCTGAAGTTGGACCCCTAACCTACTGAGCCACCCAGGTGCCCCCGGATTGTTATTAATTCTTGTGGGCTTTTGTTTGTTGGGAGGTTTTTGGTGACTGACGCAGTCTTCTTGCTAGTTCCCATTTTCCATTTCATCATCACTCAGTTTGGTAGGTTGTACGTTTCTAGGAATTTACCCATTTCTTCTTCTAGGTTGTCCAGTTTGTTGGCATAGGATTGTTTATATCTGTCTATTATGCCCCTTTGTATATTGTTGTATCAGTTGTAACATCTCTTGCATTTCTGATTTTGAGTACTCTATCTTTTTTCCCCAGTGAGTTTAGCTAAAGGTATGCCAATTTTGTTCATGTTGTCGACAAACCAGCTATTAGTTTCATTGATCGCTTCTGTTGTGTTTTTAATCTCCGTTTCATTTATTGCTGCAGTAGTCTTTGTTACTTTCTTTCTTCTACTAACTTTGGGCTTCGTTCTTTTAACAGTTTCGGCTTCATCTCCAAATGATGAGAATTGGCTAATGGTTTTTAAGGATGGGAGCACGAAGCATAAAAGTAGCATTTACAAGGATTACTTGGCGTTTGTGAACAATGGTTTGGAGGGGCAGAATTTAAGACCGAGTAGTTAGAGTGGAGAAAGAGTCCAGAAGTGCGTGGGACCCTAAGTGACCGAAGGGACGGGACGAGTGGAAACACTTGAGAGATGTCTGTGTGCCATAGTTAGCACAACTTGGGGCTGTGGCTGCACGTGTCAGAGATGGGAGGGTGGCTGGGAACACAGGACGACTTCCGGGTTTCACGTATGGGCGTGGAGAAAAGGGTCCCAGGAGAAGGGCTGGCCTGGGGAGGGAGATGTTGAGTTCAGTTCAAACTGCATCTGAATGTTTGTTGGATAGATGAGTCAAAATAATAAGTGGGTGTTAGCAAATATGGGAGGCTGAGGCTGAAGGGAGGGAACTAAAGGCTGGGGTACAGTTGTTAATTAAAATATTACTATGTCTTTCACTTTCGTATTCCTGTTGAGGTGAGGAACTCTCATATGGACTCACTTAGGTAGTTCCACACTTAGTTGTGGCAAATAATACGTTTTACAACCTCCAGTGTAAAGATGCTGTGGGCTTCCTCAGCGTCTACAAGTAGGAGATGTCTTGACTGTAATCAACTAAGTTATCAGTTCGTTGGCCAGTGAGTTACCGAGCGTGAAACGTAAATAGAAATCCAAACGCACACAAAGAATATACAACATTACTCTTGAAGAGGCAGCTGCTGCTGGGAAACTAACATTCCCTTCTAGTTCACCATGTGATACGAGGAACAAAAACAAAGTGAGAGATTTGGTTTTCAGTTGAAAGGATGCCTGTATGCAGGAAAAGTAGGTATAAAAGAGCCACGATCTCCTACGTAAAGAGGAAATATCCTTTTCCGTTTGAATTTTTAGATGCGCCGTGTGTCAGATTTGATTGCACCTTCAGCTTTAAGCATTGTCTCCGATTGCACATGTAATCAAGGACTTTGCTGATAGCTCTTGTGTCATTCTGCTTGAATTTATGCCCTACCTGCTAAAATGGTAGGGTTTAGTTTCTGATGTGTGGATGCCTAGGTATTTTTATGGTTATTCATGAAAGAAATAACAGCGAGGCGACTTTCTCTTGCTGGCTGTGTGAGTAGTTTCGTGACGTATGCTTTAAACCAGCGTTCGTCTCGGTGGGACAAAGCCATACAGCTGTACTTCTCACCTCGTCTTCGGATGCGAAGACGGTTAAAACAGCATCTGTGGAAGAGGAAAGTGCCCCGGACGTTTATTTACATGGCGGGGTTGGGGAAGGGAATGAAAAGCTCCTCCCCTCAGGTTGCAGTCATTCAGAGAAATAGGGGAAGAACGCAGATTTCACATCAAAAACTACTTTCTACTCTTCTTGGGGCAACATGGGGCTCATTTGGTCCACTTTCAGATTCAGAGTAGGTCACTTAGCGCGATGCCCTTGTGTGGGCATTCGTTCCTAGTGGTATCGTTCCGCATACCGGGTGACTTCCGGAACCCTAAATGAAATTTGTCTTTCACACGTTTACGATGTATGTGTCAGTACTAGGGAAAGGGGGGTATAGGAGCGTGCAAAAGAAGCAGGGAAAGATAGTATCCGATCTTGGAAACCAACTGAAGCTGTCTGCAGCAAATCGTGAGGACAGTATAATTTTCTTTTTTAAATGCTTATTTATTTTGACAGAGAGAGAGGACAGAGAGAGAGAGAGAGAGAAAGACTGTGTGTGTGCCTGCAAGGGAGGGGCAGAGAGAGAAGGGCGAGAATCCCAAGCAGGCTCTCGATGTCCGTGCAGAGCCCAGTATGAGGCTCGATCTCGTGAACCAAGAGATCGTGACCTGACAAACGAAATCGAGAGTCAGATGCTTAACCGGATGAGACGCCCAGGCCTTCCCAACAGTATAATTTTCAAACAGAATCGGGCAAGTCTTCATATGGTGGGAAAGAGACTTGAGTTTGAATGAACGAGATCGAATAAGCCAAACAGCGCGTGATCTTCGTTACGCCTCGGTGCGTGATCTTTATTTTATTACACTCCCAGTCGTACAAAACAAACGTAGCTTCTTCGATCCAAACATTGTGGCAGGCTTTCTTAGAGAAACTGGATTAATATTTATCGAGAATTTTCTTCCTGTTGCTTTCAAGGCAATGAACATACGTGATGGCTGCACTTACGATGCTGATAAGCTAGCGGGTGTTTATTCAAGAGACGAGAAGTTGGTGGTAGAGAGAGAGAGAATCCTACGGGTTAGTATGTGCTGCTTCTCTCTCTTTCCCACGCCCCTCTGGTGGCAAGCCTTCCTCTCCTGCATCCTGGGAATCGGGGCTGGCACTCCATAGTGTCCCATCATCTGGGCCAAGGATTCGACCCCATCAGTGCTGCTCAGGGTCTGTCCTCAGGACTGGCAGGACCACAGGTGATGCAGTTTTCTTGTTCCACCTCGGTGGTGAAGCAGAGGGGCGGGCATGCTGTCGGTCCCGTGTGTCCTGACGGTCGGGACAGGCTCCGTCATAATGTAGTAACAGGTGCCCTGAAGATCTCCGTGGTTTAGTACAGCAGCCCCATACTTCTCTTTCGCACGCAGTTGGCCACCGGGCTGGGTGACGGCCTCAGAGCTGCACACCTTTTGTTTTGGTTGTTCTGTTTTGTTTTTGCTTAGCTAGTGTGAGTTGCGAGTTTTGCCCCTGGCAGTGGAAAAGGTGGAGAAACAAACACCGGCATTTCGTTCGGTGGAAAAGAACATGGTTTTAGGAGAGTTACAAGCAGAGCCGGGGGTCAGGAACAGTGTTGGGACTGACTGGAACACTGATGTGGGCCCTCAGCTGTTTGTACGAGAAGACGTTTCATTAAAACTTGAAGTTGGGGGCGCCTGGGTGGCTCAGTGGGGTGAGCATCTGACTTCGGCTCAGGTCATGATCTCGCGGTCCGTGGGTTCGAACCCTGCGTCGGGCTCTGTGCCGGCAGCTCGGAGCCTGGAGCCGGCTTCTGATCCTGTGTCTCCTTCTCTCTCTGCCCCTCCCCCTGCTCACCCTATCTCTCTCCCTCAAAATAAATGAACATTAAAAAAAAAATTAAAAAAAAAAACAAGCTTCATTGTCTACACTCAAGCAAGGACGGGGTGCGTAGTGTAACCCTTTCCAGTGAGGAGAAGCTGCTCTTTCTTTGTGGTGATGGGTGTGCACGTCTTTAGGTCCTATTGTCAGTGGATTTCTGGAAGTTAACTTTTTTCTCCATCTAAGTGGAAATAATACTTTGAAAAAAGTGATGTTGCTATTTCCAGGTTGTGAAGCAAGAAAAATAGAAAGTGAGTATAATTATGACAAGGTGGGGGCTCCTGAGTGGCTCAGTCGGTTGAGCATCCGATTCTTGGTTCCGGCTCAGGTCATCATCCCAGGGTCGTGGGATCGAGCCCCGCGTCGGGCTCTGCACTGAGCAAGGAGCCTACTTTGAGATTTTCTCTCTCCTTCCCACCCTCTCTCTCTCTCTCTCTCTCTCTCTCTCTGCCCCTCGCCCCTGCTCACACCCTGTCTAAAATAAAAAATCAGTAAATAAAATAATTATGACAAGGTAACAACAGAATAAATACACTTCCTATTGGGATATCAAGAACGCTGTGATGATCATACTTAATTCCAAATATCATTCCGATCTCCTGGGTCCCCACCACTCATATGACCGTTGTTATAGCATAAATGCTCTCAACAGTCTGAGTCAACCTATCTTCGTTGATTGGCCCGGGCTCCTGCAGTCCCCACATATCCTGTGTTTCAGCCACCTGACGCCACATCACAGATGCCCCTCTCCAGACCTGACTTACCCTTTGGTCTGTGCCAACCCCTGTCTGTTCTTGTCCCTCTGCCTACCCTCAACTTTCCTCCCACTTGTATATACACCCGGTTCACCTACTACTCTAAGAAATGCTTTTCCATTCCCCCTGTGGTCAGTCGTCAACACAAGACTCCGTTTCTCCCCCTCCTTCAAGCTTATGATCATGTGGCTTGCTCTGACCAATAAAATGTGGAAGGAGGTGAGGTGTCTTTAATGGCCAGTTCACGGTTTACCGTGTCCTCTTCCCCTGTCATGGTAGGCAGTGACGTTCCATATGAGGTTTTATTCTGAGTTCTTCTTCTTCTTTTTTTTAATCTTTATTTTTGAGAGAGGGAGAGAGAAAGACAGAGTGCGAGCGGGGGAGGGACAGAGAGAGAGAGGGAGACACAGAATCCGAAGCAGGCTCCAGGCTCCGAGCTGTCGGCACAGAGCCCGACGCGGGGCTCGAACTCATGGACCGCGAGATCGTGACCCGAGCGGAATTCAGACGCTCGACTGACTGTGCCGCCCAGGCACCCCTATTCTGAGTTCTTGAGTGAGAGCCAAGTAGAGGTAAGCCACCAGGACTTCCATGGGCAAGTTGAGTGAGTGCAAAGAAATCCTTGGTGTTCTGAGGCACTAAGATGCTGGGATAGTTTGTTACATCGGCAAAACTTAGCCATTACGGCTGATGCTTGCCCCTATCGTGAGTTTCTTTTTCTTCGTTGATATTGACATTGACAGCATTTTTGAGAATCTGCTGCGTTCCAGGCTGTGTGTCAGGTGCTTTATCTGTGTTACCTCATGACGTCTTTTCAGTAGCCCTTATACAAAGTTCGTTTCATCACTTTTGCACTTGTAGGGGTACTGAGGCTTGGAGCTGAAATCGTTTGTTCAAGGTCATGGTGTGTGACCCCAAAGCCTGTACCCCTTCAGACTGCGCCCTCCCTGACTCACGTGGCTGCATTGCCCAGCGACCGGTTGTGTGTCCAGCTCTGTACTAGGCCTGAGGATCCAAGCATGAATCAGAAATAGTCCCTGTCCCCAAGAAGATTGGGATTTTGCAGAGAAAGGGAGAGATTTAAGCAAGCTAAGTACAATGAAACGTTAATGAAAGTGACGCAACCTAGTGGGTAGCTGGGAATATTTGGTAGCAACGTCTCTTTTACTGTAAGGTTTTGGACAAGTTCTCGCTCTCCTGCCCTCCCACCCAACCCATCTGACTTCTGTTTTGTCATTCCTCAGATGGGAGCGGTTTCAACATTTTATAAGTTATAAAATGCAGAAGGGTGCCTACCTCCAAGTAGCGTTAATATGGGATGCACGCAGCGTTTGAAGTTCCCGGAACCAACGGCGTCCAGTACACGGGGCTCCTGTTTGATTTTATTGATTCAGTGGCAGCTTGAGCACAGAGGAAGGAGCCTTCCATTTGAGGGACAAGGAGAAGACTTTGATGGAGGAGGTGACGCTTGGCTCGAGTTCCTAATCAGAAGTAATTTTCCTGTCAGCGGAGATAGGAAAGGGAAGCACATTCCAGGCTAACGGAGATAGCACGAACAAAATCATGGAAGATTGAGGGAGGCGTAAGAAGCTTATTCTTAGCAAAACATGGAGGACAGTGGGGGACATGGTGGGAGATGATGTTTTGGCAGGTGTCCTGGGCAGACTGAGTTGATTGAATTCTGCACAAACCGGAAGGCATCGCGGGACGGGTCAAACCTGTGCCGTGGCTTGCTGGCTGGCCGGCTTGCTTCCTTCTGTTAGTGTAGGTTCTGGAAGTGTGGAAGCAATGCCACGGGTGGAGTCCGGGGTGTGGGGGGAGGAGGGTGCAAGGCGAAGGACAGGAAGCCGGTTAGTAGACTGCCGTAGAGCGACATGATGATGACGGCTCAAATTAAGGTAGAGGGGACGGGGTGGCGAGAATAGACGTAAACGACGCTAAGGAGTTCAAATTGATAAAGATGTGTTTGTTTCTAAAATTTCACACGTGAGGGAAAGCAGGAGCCCAGGAGAGCTCCCAAGTTTTGGATTTGGTGAATGTGAGCGAGAAGTTTGTAATAAAGGTTAGGAATGCAGAAGAGGTTCGTTTTCTGATAGCTTTTTATTACTGTTGACGTTCCTTTCTCGTGTCGCGATTTTTCACTTAGAAAACTCATTGATGTGAACAACGTTCGGCATAAAGGGAGAAGTTCCCCTCCCCGTACGTGAGTGACCCTGTTAACTTTCCCCCAGTGTCTTAAACTGCGTGTGCATGCAGTGATGGTCTTGACCAGGAAGAGTACAGGTTGCAACGTTCTTTTAAAAAATTTTTTAAATGTTTATTTACTTTCGAGGGCGGGGAGGGGCAGAGAGAAAGAGGGAGACACAGAATCGGAAGCAGGCTCCAGGCTCCGAGCCGTCAGCACAGAGCCCCCACGTGCGGCTTGAACTCAGGAACTGTTGAGATCGTGACCGGAGCCGAAGTCGGGCGCTTCACCGACTGAGCCCCCCGGGCGCCCCTACAGTGGTACACCTTGTTAATGAAGTCCCAGAGGCCAGGAGGGTGATAGTGCAGGGTCACTTCCGTTAGGTGGCTGCTGGCTCTCTCGAGTGTTCAGTTGAGAAAGGGCGTAACGTGGGTTGCAGAGGTGGGTGGGGCGGCCGTGTGGGCTGGCGGCGGGGGGACTGGTTTGCTGCCCGTGTTTGCAAACACGGCCTGAGACCTCAGCTAGAGTTACTTTCTTGACTGACGTTCCTGTCCCTGGCGAGGCCTATGGAGACGGCCGGGGCCGGGTGAGTGGTGAACAGAGAAAAAGACAGCACGGAAAGTACAGACCGGTCTCAGCCACCTGTTTTGCTCAGCATACCCTGATCGTGGTGTCTGCTTTTAAAAAATGTATTGATTATAGGGGCCCCTGGGGTGGCTCAGTCGGTTAAGCATCTGACTTCGGCTCGGGTCATGGTCTCACGGTCCATGAGTTCAAGCCCTGCGTCGGGCTCTGTGCTGACAGCTCGGAGCCCGGAGCCTGCTTCAGATTCTGTCTCCCTCTCTCTCTTCCCCTGCTCTGCTCTCTCTCTCTGTCAAATAAACGTTAAAAATTTTTAAAAATATGGATTATAAACGCGATTTTTCTCCTTCATTTTCTGACATCTACCATATAACAGTGGTTACTGCAACCAACATAAAGTTGGGTTCAATACTGCAGTAGTCGTGAGGCTCTTCAGTATGGAACTCTTTATACCGAGAGACTTTGAGAGGAAACCGTATAATCATAAAATATCAATAATAAACGAGGCAGGCGTGGCAGACCTTACTGGTTATTTAATGCATGGAGAACAAAATAAAAACATCAGAGAACAGCCTGCCTGACTAATCAAGGTGAGGTTTTTTGAAGGACTAAGAAGTTGTCTGTTGGCCAGTTCTTAGTGTAAAAATGTCCGCGAGTGGGGCGTCGAGAGACAAGGACATCTCGAAAGCAGTGACTCTTGTGAAGTGAGTTTGGGGGCTGGGGCAACTGCGTCTTAGAGTCTAGGAGTCTACGGTTTTTGTGGCTTCCTCCTTTCTCCTTCCTAGGGCAGTTGGAAGCATCGCGTATTAGAATTCTCTTTATGTCACTAAGTGACGTAAAACGCAGCATTACGTAGCAAGCCCTCAGTGAATGCTGGCAAATTATGGGTCGTACAGAACTGTTTGCAAAACAACATATTAATGTTACTGCATTTGAGTAGCTAGGGGGAAAATATCAAAGTCGTATTTACGCACATCTTTGGACACGAGATTTGGCTAATGTTGCTTTCTGCCTTAGGTGTGTTTCAAGAATTAGTTCCTTATTTGGGACACAAGTGTGGAGGGAATAGCCTGGGAGCCATATTGGAAATACTTCTGTGTGGTTATACTTGGTAACGATCCTGTCCCAGTGAGTAGAGGCAGCGTGGCGGGCCCTGTGGATACGTCTGTGGGCAGATACTCTTCTGTGTCCTTGATGAAGTGGTCTCAAGACCTTTCTAGAGCATGCGTTGCGTGAGTCGCAGGTTTGATGAGGAAATACATGGACGTAGATCTGCCGATGCGAAGCTCCGAGGGACTCAGGGAGAAGGACGCAGCGGGGAAGTCAACGCGCGGGGAGTGTGGTCCCACAGCGGAAGAGGGGGGAGGAAGGCAGCTGTGATTTCGTCACAGTGAGCCCGGCCGGGAAGAGTTGGGATGTTGTCAGTTGCAGGACACGCTAGGACATCCACATACGCACACAAACACACGCGTTTTGGCTTTTTAAATAGAAACAAGGATCCTCCGTGGACAACCCACTTTGTCTTTGGATTCAGTTTTCCCTGATCTTGAAACCTCACCTTACAGAGAGCTCATTCACTGCCACCGTCGCAGACAGTCGTGCTTTAGAACTGTGCACTGGCTGGCCTCTCTCTCTCTCTGCGGAGTGGTTAGCATGCTGGAAAGCTGCAGGCTCTCTTGGCCGTGGGTCCCCCCGTAGTGCCAAAAACCCAGTGAGTGTCCCCCGGAATCCCCGGAGGGCTGAAGGTGGGTGAGTGTAAGGGGCCAGGTGCCCATGTGGGTGGGAAGCGTAGACCGAGCCAGACGAAGGCCTCTGACCGGGCAGGGGGGGCGTGTGACGTGCAGTCCGGCAAAGATTCCAGGCTCGCACTGTGATGTCAGCGGCGCCGAAGGGAACGAGGTCGGACTCCGCCTCGGCAGTTGGAATCTGTTGGAGGGCGGTTGGTTGGTGGATCCTTGGCCTGTGAGAGTTGGACAGGAGAAGTCCCCACCGGTGCCCGCTGTGACTCTGCGTGGGAAGGAGGTGATCTGGGGGCCCGTGCAAGTCTCTGCCCCCAGGGCTTCCCGCATGCCCGATGTGGCCCGGAGGGGTCAGGCTGCCCAGGAGGCCAGGGAGGCCTGCTTAGAGGCTCCGAGCTGGTGGCCCGAGAAGCGCTCCTGCCTGTGCCCGCGTGCCCTGGCGGTTAGCGGCCAACTGTGGTATGGACACATTATATGGTGAGGAGGGGGCTTGTCCAAAGGAGGCGGCAGCGAACGCTTTTTAGGCGCTTACGGTGTACCCGGTGCTCTGCTAAGCCTGTTGAAAGGCCCTGGGCCTCTCGAAGTAGCTGTTTTATGACACGGCAGTGACACAGAGGCGCCCCTAAGGTCTTCCTAGTCAGCGTGGGGCTCGTGACGGAGGCAGGGGCTTTAAGGCTTCCTCTGACTGTTGCTCATTCCAAGACGCACAAGAAGGGCCGATGGGGACACAGCCAGAACCGGCTGGGATGCCGTTGGTCCGACGCGCGGGAAGGGCGCCCTGCATTCGTGCCGCAGGGACACGTCCAACCCACTTGCAGGCGAGGGGGGTACACGGCACAGAGTGCACGCGCAGGTCCCGTCGCCTTCTGAAGGTCAGGGCGGCCGTGCCGGGTGCCCGGTTTCCCCCCGCGCGGTTTTGGGCAGAGCGTGTGGTGCACACGTGGCGGAGACCCTGGAGGTCACCGTAGGGAGGGGTTGAGCGTGTTCTTTCAAGTTCATCCCCGATCGTCCTGTAATGCAGCAATTCTGAAGTTAACCGGCACGGAGGAGGGATCAGAAGGTGCTGGGCTGTCTGGGTCAGAGTTCGGGCTGCTGTGGAGGTACTTTCTGGAAGGGCTTGCGGCTCACCTCTCTGAAGGGTTGGGAGGCGCATCTGGGCGAGGTGGCAGGTGAGAGGAAGGCATTCCAGAGAGACGACTGGAGATCTCTTCCAGAGACGACAGAGGGTGAACGGGTGCAAGGGCAGTCACGACGTATTTGCCTTCGAGCTCCACAGCCCGGTGGCTCCTGGCTGGTAGTGAACCAAGTTTCTAACCGCTCATCTGGGATTAGTAATGTCTATCTGAAAAAATCGAGAGATGATGGAACTTTTTTCTTTGAAAAAGGATTTGTGATTGTACCCCCTGTATAAGCTTAGCGGAAAATAGAAGAACCCGAGGAACAATTTATTGAGCAACTATCACATTCTAGGCAGTATGTTAAAAGTTTTACATCCATTATCCTTATTATCCTTTATGATAATCCTTATGAGATTGATCTTATTATCATGACCATTTTACACATCTGAACCTTAGGACGAGCCCATGGCCCACGTCACACGTTGGTACCTTCTTTACCGATCAGGGGAAGAACTTCCTTTTTCGTGATAGGGAACCACTTCTGAACCAATGTTTTAAGTTTGGGAAGTTTTAATTACAGTTTTGCTGAAGAGTATTTTGTCAGTTGCTTTTCCTGTTTGAAGAGATAACTTTGACAGTAAGTTACCAGTGCGTTTGCCCGTAACTCTTAAAAGTTATATTTTTAAGATCTCTTTGATATAGCTAGTCATATGGAGCGATCTCTTTCCAAAGTGTGGAAATAAGAACAGAAATTCAATCATGAGTAATAAAGTTTGCTTCTGAACTTTCGCAGAATGAAATTTTAACCATTCTCAGATGCAATTAAAGAGTTGCCAAAACAGATATTGGTATTTTAATTAACCAGTGGATTGACAGGTTTCGTTTTTCTTCCCCCCTCAAGCAAAAATAAGTGGGGTAAAAGTCTTTTTAAAGTGTTTTTTTTTGTTTTGTTTTGTTTTTGGTGTTTATTCTGAGACAACGAGAAAGAGACAAGAGAGAGTGCGCAGGGGAGGGGCAGAGAGAGAGGGAGAGAGAGAATCCCCAGCAGGCTCTGTACTGCAGAGCCTGACACGGAGCTCGAACTCAGAAACCGTGAGATCACGCCTGAGCCGAAATCAAGAGTCGGACACTCAACCGACTGAACCACCCCAGGGGCCCCCAGTTGGGCTCTGTGCTGACAGCTCAGGGCCCGGAGCCTGCTTCGGATTCTGTCTCCCCCTCTCTCTGCTGTTCCCCTGCTCGTGCTCTGGCTCTCTTTGTCTCTCAAAAATTGAATACACACTAAAAAAAAATTAAAATAAGTAAATCGTGCATCAGGTTGGAGGTGAGTGCTCGGGAGAAAAACGCAACAGTGAAGGGGGAGATGGAGTGTACTTATACTTTTGATACAAGCAGGGAAGGCTGTACCAAGAAGGTAAGATCTGAGCAAAGATTTCAAGCAGGTGAGCCATGCAGATTGCTCGTGACAAGGTTTTCCGAGGGAACCAAGAGCAAGTGTAAAAACCTGATTTGAGAGCATGGCTGGAATATTGGGAGGCGAAGCAGAGAGGCCAGAGTGAGAGAGTAAGGGACAAAAGAAAGATTGTGTAGGGTATTCAGAGCCCCAGTAAAAGTTTTGTCTGTTCTTTGAATAACATAGGAAGCCGTGAAAGGGTTTGTAAGGAGAGAAATGACCTGTTCTGACTTACTGACACCATTCCCGCTTCTGCGTTGAGAAGCAGACACAGGGAGACAAGTTAGGAGGCCAGTGAGCAGTCCAGGCACAGGATCATGGTGGCCTGGGCCACAGTAGGCAGTAGACTGGATGAGCCGTGGTGGGGTCGTGAATATATTTTAAAGGTGCAGCCAACAGGTACAGCCTGGTGCATGGGGTGTGGAGGTGGGGAGAAAGTCACGAAGGATAGCGTCAAAGTTTTGGCCAAGTTGCTTTGCAAAATGTGCGAGAATGGACGATCGGGTTGAGGTTGCCAGGCTCCTGTAGTCAAAAGCATCTGGGTTTTAGACCAGACGGACTTGGTGCGAACTTCAGCTCGGCCAATGATGAGACAGTGGATTCTGAGAGGGTTATCCGACTTCTCTGAAGTTCCGTTTCTTCATCCGTAGGTTGGAGATAATCCCTACTTCACCATCTGGGTCTTGTTTTGCCAGCCTTCCCTCCTGCTATCCCTTTAGATGCTACTTCTCTTTCAAACTATGCAGGAGAATATATGGTTCTCTGGCTTAGCACACATTTTCACTGTATCACGTAATGTCCGTTCTATTTTTAGTGATGCTAAATTTGCCCTCAGGTTCAGTTGGTGTCAGCCAGATGTCTCTACTGTAAAGGTATCTTTTCTCCTTTGTAATGAGTGATCTGGGGAATGGTACTTGCAGGTGGTGGGACTGTTAGTTCTCAACACCCAGTTATTCAAGTGGTTTTCCCATTCGTTGATGAATTTTGCTTGAACTGTTACTTTGAGGTTTACAGAAGGATGTGTTCTGAAAGATTCCAGTATTCCCACCTCATTTAAATTTTGAATTATCTTGTACACAAGAGCTACCCCCTTCCTTGTTCTACTTTGGGTATTAACATGGACTCGTGAGTTTCTTGTACGTTTCAATGTACAATAATACATTACCACATTTATCCATTCTCCTTTTGTATTTAATGTATTACAGCCCGTAGCTATATATATGATTTCTGATCCTCAAACTGCCCCAGATTTGGCCTGTACGAATCCTTGCAGAACATTTTCTTTGTCCGTTGCCCATACTGCCTGTTAGCCTTAGGTGTTTCTTGGCTTTCTAGCACAGATTTTTCCACATTTACTTTATGTTTTCCTATTTCATACCAGGAATCAGCCATTTCTCCAAGGAGCCTTGGTCCTGTTAACGGAGAAGGGTATTTAGTCACCAAGACTTGAGCACTAGATGTGCTCACTGCCATTTGGGTGTTATTCCATTAAGGGATTTTCAGTATTTAAAGCCAAAAAATATATCTATATCTATATATATATATATATTTACCTACTAAGTTTATTGTTTATTAAATACTGCTACCTCTAATTCAAATCCAATAGTATAGAGTTCTTCCTTACCAGGAATGAAAAAAAAATTTATATCAAGTAATCCATGTAGAAAGCAATTAATAGAAAGCTCATGTACTACAGGCCAGTTTAATTCAGCAAGAATCTCATCTCCTGGTACAAGTATTAATATTGATGATTTAGCACACTTAGAATAATTTGTTTTGTGGGCTGCGATAGAACAAGAAATCTGAGGAAAGTTTTCAGTGCGTCTGGAATTTTGACTCGGTACTCTTCGCATCCTTACCTTAATCAGAATCACCTACATGACTCATAAGGTTAGTGTCCTTACAAGATGAATAGTTTAGGAGTGCATTTGCCTTTTTAAAATTTCTTAAGTTACAATCAAAATCTCTTTATTAAAACAAATATTTACTGTAAGACTTTAAAGGAATTGAAATGTGACTTATGTAATGTCCTAATACTACCTGTAGATTTTGTTGATGTAATAGTCGATATGTGAATTGTTTGATATTTTAAACATTGTTTTATTGTAGTATCCCATATTCATGCTGCTTTTGCTCATTTTAGAATATTGAATCATATAGGGGCATCTGGGGGCTCAGTCGGTTAAGCGTCTGTCGTCGGCTCAGGTCGTGATCTCGCGATTTGTGGTTTCGAGCCCCGCGTCCGGCTCTGTGCTGACAGCTCAGAGCCTGGATCCTGCTTCAGACTCTGTGTCTCCCCTTCTGTCTGTCCCTCCCATGCTCATGCACTCTCTCTGTTTCTCAATAATAAATAAACGTTAAACATTTTTTTTAATTAAAAAAAAAAAAGAAAATTGAATCACATCATCAACTTCCCTAATGAGGGCATTTTGAACTGTATCATTCATATATATATATGATACATATATATTTGTGGATTTCAATTAAAACCGATTGTACTATAAACGAATTTTTTTTTAAATGTAATAGCATTTCTTTTTTTTTTAATTTTTTTTTAACGTTTATTTATTTTTGAGATAGAGAGACAGAGCATGAATGGGGGAGGGTCAGAGAGAGGGAGACACAGAATCCGAAACAGGCACCAGGCTCTGAGCTGTCAGCACAGAGCCCGACGCGGGGCTCGAACTCACGGACCGCGAGATCATGACCTGAGCCGAAGTCGGCTGCCCAACCGACTAAGCCACCCAGGCGCCCCTGTAATAGCATTTCTATTTGTATTTTAAAATAGATATTTGAGATCTTTGTTACAAACACACAGTGTAGTCTTTTAAACAAAAAGCACTGTTGAATCACTGGGTCGGCTTTGTGGATTAAGTTCCTTCTGGCAAACGGCATAAAACCCGTTGAAGGCAATCTCAGGTAGGTTATATTTTTAATTTACGTCAGGCTGCTCTATATTCAGCGGCTACATTAGCATTTTTAAGGGTCTTCCGAGGAGCTGTGTGAGCTCTTCGCTTGTGTGTCCCAAGTGTGAGGTGAACGTGACATTGCCTTTTGGCCAAGATTGCAGAGCAGGGCAGGACCGGATGAGTAATGCTTGTGGTCATTCACATCTCTGGCAGCCCGTCCCATACAGCTGTGGTTCTTGTTACTGGAAACCCTGGGCTTTGAAGGAGAGACCACAGCCAGTACTGACTGACAGGTTTACTAGAGTAGAGCAAAGCAAGACAAAACAATAAACAAATAACTTCTCCATTGACCCGGGACTACCGCACCAGCTTTATTCCGAGTACAAAACTTAAACCTTATTCCAAGTTCTGCCTTGAAAAACTGACAGAGGCGTGCTCAAAATACTTGTCAGGGAAAACGCTTGAGATGCTTTCAGCTATTTTGGGGGCTTGGGAAGAAAAGCCCCCTTGGTGCTGGCTGTGAAGATTTATAGGCAAGAAGGTTGCAGCGTGATTCCCTTTTGACCGTGCTCGTTTATAACGAATCCTGATACAATGCCACGGGAAGGTATCTGGGCGAAACAACTCTGTCCCATTGTCGAATTCGTTTTGATTCAAGCACTTTGTTAACCGAGGGGAAATAGCTGTAAAAATCTATGATTTCCTCGTGGTTGTTGTGATTGAGTTACACGTCCACGCTTTCTTAAAACAGTGCTTTTTAAAATGCAATTTATTTTTAGTGTCTCTCCCAATGTAGCTTAAATGCAGGCGTTTTAGTTCATATTTATCTTGGAATATATTTGAAAGCACTGACTTTGATGGCAGGGGACCCGGTATATTCATTTTTCTCACTCCTCCGTAGTTTAATGCCACCAGGATTTTGCTCTAGTATTAAGCCAAGGCTGGGGAGGGGTGGGGATGGGAGAGGTATTTTCTCCTGGTGTCTGTTATAACCAGAATAACTTAATTTGAAATGCAGTAGACACGTAGTTAGAAAGAAAACCCATCCAGTTTTTAAAGCAATATTTGTTCAACTTTATAAATTCCCTTAAGGACGGAAGATAACATTTCTGGTTGGTAATAGGCAAAGTATAAAGGCTAATACTGGTTAAAATAGAATAGGGTCATCTAGTTTCATCGGATTGGCAACAGAAACAAAATGTCGAGGGGGCATTGTACTTGGAGGGGTGGAACTCAGCTCTGGTGGCTGGATCTCTGAGACCCACAGGGTGCTGATAGCTGGGCAGCAGTGTTTTCTGGGTGTTTCTGTGTGGAGACCTTTCATAAGGTGCTTGTCTTCATTTAACCTCTGTAGTTTGCAGCCTGAATTCTGAAGAGGCAGAAATAGTCATTTCTTTTTCCTGGAAGGCATGTGAAAAGTATGTCTTTGTTTTGGTTTGCTTTTGAACAGGGCTTTCCTGGAGGACTTATGCCTTGGTTCTTCTATCATATGAATCAGGGGAGGAGGAAAAGAAATCATTCACACTTTAAATTTGGGGAAACCACCGACTTACTTACGGATGGATTTAAAGTCGGTTTATCCAAGGTCATACGTGATCATCTGACAAACTGGGACCAGAAAGGCTTTTTGGAGGAAGGCTTTTAAGGCTGCATTCAATGTAGCATTCTATTAAGCTGTATGCTTTAAGACTGACTAAATCTTGTTGTTATTTCTAAGAAATAACAAGCATTTTGGTAGATTTGTTAATGCCTTTTGCAAAAACTTTAAAGATGTGTAGGTTTGCATACGTTTCAGTCTTTTCTAACTCTGCTCTCGGGTGCTCTCTGAAAATAAGGTCCCCCCCGCCCGCCTGATAAACAGTCTTTTCCCTTGTGAGGTACGAGCCTGGAGTTTTCCTCCACATTTGGCCCTCAGTCACGATGGGTGGGCCTAGAACTTGCTAACTGCTAGGTTTCTTACAGTTTTTACTTGACGAGACATGCAGTGGTTAGTTTTTCTATCAGTCCTGCTAGTGTTAATAAAATGATACAGTGCAGTAAATTGAGAAATGTCTTCATCTTCCTCGGGAATAAATGCTAAATGTTTATAGCAAAACTAACTTATCCCCATCGAAGAACCGAGAGCCAAAAGGAAATTCCTCGTTTGGTTTTCCTTAAACAGCTGCGAAAGATGAGCAATTTAACTATTACATTTAAATTTGAGAGCCCAGTGTTTGGTGTGCAGCTTTCTCCTTGAATTGTTCTGATTGGTTTCTCCCCATATATACTTTAACACAATTTGTGCTTTCTTGTCTTTTTCTTTCCGCTTTCCTGGGAAGAGAATTATTTGAGCGGCTGTAGCGCCGTGTGGGATACCTTGAAGGTGTGAACATTTAGGGGCCCACCTGGAGAATCCAGGCTAAGCTCTTCCTCTCAAAATCTTTAATCTCATGTTTCGCCATATAAAGGAACATCCCCAGGTTCCGGGGAGGAGGCACGGCCGTCTTTTGAAAGGTTATTTTTTGGCCAACCACAATATTTGGCTTTTAACCTGTGAACGGTTGAGAGGCAGTAAGGTTGACAGGTAGGAGGAGGGTAGGAATTCGAGACTATGGAATCTGAAGGCACACTCATTGGAAACATGGCTCAGTTACGTATTTGCTGGGTAAACTTTAGCAAGTTACTTAGTCTCTTAGCCCTCTTTTCCTCTTCTGTAAGACGTAGACCTACTGATCATCTGTCACAGGGTCGTTTTGAAGATTAAATAATTTAATAAATGGAAAGTGATTAGAATACTGCCTGGTACATCCTGGTACATAGTAGGCACTCAACAAATGTTGACTGTTATTATCGTAAGCAGTTGGCTCAGAAAAGCTTTGCATGAATCAAGCAGCTTGTGAAGGCTGGTATTTTGGTGGTGGATACAGTTGATGTGCTTCGCTTGTATTCATGCAAGTTCATTATTTGCTACCTGAAGGCACATTGGCAAGATACACAGGAAATCATGATTTGTGCGTGTGTTGGTGGCACGCGGCGGGGGGGTGGGGGGTCTCGTGACAATCAGACTTCTCTGTGTATACCGTCTTTATATTGCTTTAATTTTTGAATGTATAACAATTTGAAAAGGGCAACAAAATGAAGTTCAAGAAATAAAAGCTCAGAAAGAATCATCTATACTTGATTGTATAGCTAATAAAAATCCCCAAAGAGTAGAATTTGGAGTTTTTTGGGCATCTGTTCCCATGATTCATGAATCTATGTTGTTTCCTTTGGTGTATGTATGATTTTCGTTCTTTCGAATTGAGTCCCATTCTTATATTCAGTATGTTTTCTCAAAACCTTTTTAAATTTCATCTTTTATTGTGCTTTTAAAATAGGTAGATTTATTAAGACTTGGTGAGTACGTCATTTGATAAGAACAAATTCATCTTGGAAAAATGTACTTAATTTGAAATATGGATCTCTAACTTGTTATTAAATTGAGATAGAGATTTGTGAAGTGTAATGATTTAAAACATAGGCTCTTACTTACGAAGCTCTCATCACGTAGTTTTTATTTTCCCATTGGTTTTGTGTTTTTAACCTTGCATTAACTTTAACACTTTTGCTATAGTTCACTTACTTTTTATTGTATTGCTTTGTACTTCTAGAAATGAAGACTGAACATGAGTGGGGGAGGGGCAGAGAAAGAGGGAGACACAGAATCTGAAGCAGGCCCCAGGCTCTGAGCTGTCAGCACAGAGCCCGATGCCGGGCTGGAACTCACGAACTGTGAGATCATGACCTGAGCCGAAGTCAGACGCTTAACCCACTGAGCCACCCAGGCGCCCCAGGGACCCTGTTTTTATTATCTCTAGATTTCTAGTACCTGGCATTTTGTTGACGCTCAAAAACAGTTGTTGAATGGACTAATCAATGCATCGTTGGGTGAAGAGATAAAAGCCAAATCACTAAAATTACCTTTTGTGATTTTTCTGGGCTTGTGTGGCAAGTTCATGAAATGGCCAGAACAAAATTCCTTGTCCTTGGACTTCTACTCAATGCTCCTCTCGAAACTACTGATTGATTCCTTTTTTCTGCTTTAAATATGAGATCAGCGGAGGGCTAGTCAAATCCTTTGTGCCAAACAGAATAAATTAATCCCCACCCCCAGTAGGATTTAGCACTTTTGCTCATCAGAATCCTCAAAGGAAATTTCTCAAAGCTTGAATGCCTTAGCAGCACATTACGAGAAATTCAGTTTGTTAATTCTGTTTATCATACCTTTTCAGTGACATGCATATTCCCTTCTTACTCAGTTTGGGCTGCTGTTACAAATACATAGGCTGGGTGGTCTAAACCACAGACATTTATGCTCCTCCTTTCTGGAGGCACAGGCTGATTCTGGAAGTGCAGGAGGATTTGGCTCGTACTGAGAGCTCTCCTACTGAGAGTTTGCAGACGACCACCTTCCTCCATTATCCTCATGGCAGAGAGAGAGGGTGAGAGAAAGTCTCTCCTGTCTCTTCTGGAGCACTAATCCCATCTGGAGGCCTCCACCATCATGAGCTCATTACCTCCCAAAGGTTTCACCTTGAAACACTGAAGCTTAGGGCTTCAACGTACGGATTTTCAGGGAACACACACATTCAGTCCATAGCACTATCCCTCTGTCCAAGTGTGCTGATAACTCAAATTAGTATTAAATGGTCCAAACTGTTCTTCTCATTTATAAGGCTTCAATAGACAACTCAATGTTTCCATTTTTATGGGCGTTAAGAGATATGGCAAGTTAGAACTGAACAGTTGACAGGCCTTTTTACTTGGGTTTTTTTCCCTCACTGTCATTATAATGGATCTACAAAGGAAATGAAGGTCTATTTTCATCTGTTTTTCTTACTATACTAAAAATTGTAGAATTTAACCTGTCCAAATTTGAAGTTCTCGTGTTCTTTCTCATTGGGTAGTGGTGCCATACACATAGCTCCTGGAGGTGGAAAACCAGGGTTCATCCCCATGGGCCTACCACCTTTAGTCAACTGGTAAGTCTGTTCTCCCTTTTCCTTTAGGCCCCTTGCACGGTTGTTCCAACGCTGTGTTCTTAGTGGTCTGTCTATGAACACCTTAAGGACAGGAGTGGCACTGACGTCTTACATTATCTTGCGCAGCCGGATGGTTGACCCTCAGAGCTTTAAGGCAGACATGGAGAGAAATCAGGTGGAGACAGTGACCTTGTATTATGCATGTGAGAACAGAAGTAGAGAAAGTTCAGCGGCCGAGGAGGGCATGCATATTTGTTAGGAGAGGGTTGAGGTGGGAATAGGCGGCAGTACTTAGAGTCAGAGCAGAGGGGAGGGGGAGGGGGAGGGGGAGGGGGAGAGGGAGAGGAGGGTGTGTTTGGCTCCAGGTCGTGGAGGTGCTTCCATATCTAAGAAGTTTTCTCACTTTGTTTTGAAACAGCGAGCAACTGACTAAATGCTGCATTTTAAAATACAAATGTGAAACAGATTATTGCCCTTTCGCTTAAAACCTTAAAACGCGCGTTGCTCCCACCCTACAAAACTGTCAGTGTGCCACCGGGTTGTGGTGTTCGCAGAAGAGGATCTTAAAGTCACCGACACGCCTGGATTCTTGCGGGGAGGAAAAGGCCTTGGGGAGGGGCAAGGGGTCCAGTTTACCCACGCGGATAACAAGACACCCGCGGCCACTGAACGAACAGGGATGCGGCCTCCCTGGGCCTGCGGCTCCGCGCACCGCGGGAACCCAGCAGGTTACTCAGCCGTGTTGCCCCTGCATCTCGCAGCCCACCGAGTGGCATCCTCGTGTGTTCTTTTTCAGCCGAGGGTGCGGGGGGAGGGGGGAGGGGTGCTGGCAGGGGCAAGGGGCTGTGCAATGTTGCTTGTTTAAACAGTCTTCCAGGTGTTCTTGTTTCTTAAGCCCGTCCTCCAGTTGTGGGTCCCGGGTTCCAGGCCGCGTGCCCACCTCAGTCGGAGGAAAACTCCGGGTCCCCGAGAAGCCGGCGGCTGGGCTGTACTTCCGGCCTGCGCGTGACGTCACCGGAAGTGCCCGCCTCCGCCCGCCCTGCCGTCGGGTATGGAGGCCGGTGGGGCGTGGAGGCCCTCGGAGGGACCCCGGGCGGGGTCTGGGTAGACCTCCCGGTGCAGGGCGGCCGGGAGGTGGGCCCCCCAGAGTATGTGGTGAAGGGTCCACGCGTGGGTGCTGGCGTGTTAGGGGCCCCGCGGCCTGCGGAGGCGTGGGGTCGTCCGGACGCGGACGGCCGCAGCCTCAGGACCTGCCCAGCCTGCTCGCAGCTTCCCGGTGTCCCTGGCCGTGGACCCGCGTGCAGTGTGGGGTGGCAGGGCGGCCGCCCCGAGGGCCTGTGCTCCCGGTGTCCGTCCTGCCGGCCTGCACGTCCCCAGGGGGTGGGTTCCCCCACCCAGGGTAGCGTGCAGAGATGCTGACCCGGAGACCTGAAAGCAGAAACACTAGTTAACTGTGGTGGGGGCGGGGGAGGCGGTAGGGCTGGTTCACAGGACTGTGTCCGTAATCGGGTACCTTTAGGTTGCAACCCATCCAGATCGCTTGAAGCGTACAAAAGGTGATGCGCTCAAACCAGGAGCCCCGAGGCAGGGCAGCTCCAGGGCTGATGAATTCGTGGCTCATTGACATTCCTAGGATCCGCTTCTTTGCTGCACCCACTCTGCCAGTTGGCTTTGCTCTGATGGCGGCGAGATAGATGCTCTCACTGTAGCCTGGTTAGCGTGTTGGAGGGAGAGTGGCTAACCGGCTGACTCGCAGGGGACCAGGTTGCTCTCATGATCGATTTGTCCAATCAGGATTTGTTCTGGAGTGGCCACAGTGACCTTCCCTGGTGTGAGGAGAGGAAAGGGCTGATAGAATGAGGATAGGAGAGACGAAATCCCAACATTTAACAGGTGAGCAGAGGCTCTAAGTCAGCCAAAGACACTTGGAAGGGCCGCTTCGGTAGGTAGCAAACTAGTACTTTGTAGCCCTAAGTGTTAATCTGCCAGTGTCTTAAAATTACCGATCGGCTGAAACTTGTTTCGTGAGTACGTTGACGTTTTTTGGACATCAACCCTCAGTGACTCCTCACGGCATCGTTGGCAGGTTTTTATTGTTTTCTAGAGCTTGCAGCGTTTAGTATTGGATGGGTTGTAACAGATTTTGAGAGTCTCTGTGAAGTTCTGGTTGGCTGTTTTTCATTTTACGCTTCTCAGGATGGGTAGTCTGTGCGATGATTTATTTGCCTTTAGGCAAATTGATTGTTGGATAACAGACCTTCTCTGGTGTGTTACGTAGGAGAAATTATCAAGAAAGCACGGGATTGGTTCCTAACATCTGATATGGCTGAGTCTGAGCAGGTGAAGACTGAGGCCGTCAGGAGGCCGAGATGATCGGATTGAACTGCTCAGGGAAGTTTGGCTCGAATCTCCGAAAGCTGTTCCAGGGCAGCGATGGGGTCTGATGTCACAGTGTGGTGATGGAGGCGCGAATCTGACTGAGGGCAGGACGGCGAGCGCGGGATGGTGGAAGAAGGAAAAAGAGAATACATGATGAGTTTCCCCGGCTTGAGGGAAGTTTGATTGTTGTCGCGTCGGGATTGGTGGGCGCCCGAGCGTATTAGAAATCTGTGAGAAGGGGATGAAGAGAGTTTGAGGACCTGAGATGTGGAAAGGGGTAATCGAGTGAACAGAACAAAGAAGGGATCTCCGGGATCCCGGGGGAGGGGGCTGCGGGGGAGGGGAAGAGCTGGCTGGGGTAAGGGAGAAGGTAGGATGCGGGTAAGGGTTCAGAGAGACGCTGAGGAGGAAAAGGGAAGGATGCTCCCAGAAATCAAAGCAGTCAGGTTACGTGTCAGGGAGACAACGATGTGTGTGGGTGCGGGAGAGTGAAGGAAGTCTCGGTTCTGCTCCCTGGGGACCAGGACACGGAGTCATCCCGGGAGAAATTGAGGGTTTGGCACAGCTGTGCGGTCTCCTCTGAACAATTGAGGCCAGAGAAAGGACTTGGATGTTTGGGTTTACGTTGTGCAGGGATAGGCAAGGGATTCCGTGGTGGTAGCTGAGGCATCGCTGCGACAATTCTTCACGCTCAGTAGGGCGGCGGAGACGGCCGAGAAGGCCGGGGACACGGATGGAAGGGTGCGGGTGAGGGCACAGAGCCGACTCCGTAGGAATGAGAGGAGGACTGAGGTGTGAGGACAGGAAAAGGGGTGTTGGTCCGCTCGGCTGCTGTGACAAGGTGCCCTAGACTGGGGGGCTGACACAACGGCCGCCTATTCTCACGGTTCTGGCTGGAAGGCCAGGGTCAAGGTCCAGGCTGTTCCAGTTCCTGATGAGCGTTCTCTTCCTGGCTTGGACACGGCCCTCTTCCTGCTACGCGCTCGCGTGGCTTGTCTTCGCAGAAGGGCGCGAATCCTGCCCCAAGGGCCCCGCTCGGTGACCTCATCCCCTCCCCAGGAGCCCCATCTCCAGGGGTCCTCCCATTGAGGGTTAGGGCTTCTACGTAGAATTTTGTGGGAACGCCTTTCAGCCCTTAACAGAAGGTGTGGGCAGTGAGGGGATTTTTTTTGTCCCGGAAGGAGAGAACCAGGTTTCTACTTGGCCGTGGTTTATGACATCATGACTTCCAACCCACAGAGGGGAGTATCTGGGTGCAAGTTGGTGATTTTCATTTCAATTTAACACGGAAGCTTTAAGGAATAATAAGCAGTAGGTTTGTAATTTCTTAAGTCTGTTTTATTGGCTGTGTCAGCAGGGTCCTATGTCGTTCGTGAAGTGTAATTGGAGACAGCTATAAATCATGGAATAAACACCTTGTAGTTTTTTAATAGAGGACTATTTGACGTACAAGCTGAATTGAAACTAGTCCGTAGAAGTCTTTTGTTTTGGATCTTCAAAACGTGAGTTTATTACGTCGACAAGCTTAATTTTTGGTTAGCAAGTGTGATATTTCTTCAAATATTAAAAACTTAAGGTAATCTTAAGTCAAGTGTTTTTAAAAATTAACTGTGGGTAGTTTCTATAAGGCAGTTTCCCTCTTCAGGAAATTCTCGCTCCTGGTTGGAGGGCTGTGCCTGAGCCCCACCGGGTCACTGGGTGTGCCTCCGCCTGCCTTTCAGACCCCGTGTTTCCAGATGCACACGTTGGCGAGCACTTGAAAGCAGTTTTAATCCGATTCTCAGCCCCCAAACACCTGTTTCACTGGAGCTGACGTAAGCGTTACATGCACATTTTCTAACAGATCGCTGTCTCTCTAACTCTCCTTAGTGGAGTTTAACGGGATGACTCTTCTGGAACTAGAACTCTGACGTACATCTGCCTAAGTAGAGAGAGTCGTCATGTATAGCTAGAGCACCTTTTTAAAAAATGAAACACTTGCTTTAAAGGTTGAATTTGAGGGCAGAGACTTTTATTGTAATGAATGTAGTATGTTAGGCTGTTTGTTTCATTCCTCAGTGGCTCAAACCTGCTTAGCTCACAACTTTAGCCTACACCCTACCCGACAATTACACACCTCCCTGCCTCTTGGGTTCACACAGGAATGGCCGAAGGTGCCAGACGCTGTAAACTGATAAGAGAAGAAGCACACGGGCCTTTGCCATAAGCCAGGGGTCCCTCCTGGGCCGGCTGACGCACACAGTCCCGCTCTGATGTCAGACCGCTGATAAGCAGCGCCCTTGGCTCCTTTCCCACACTTTGTGCAGAGTGGGAAACGGCTCTTTGTCCGCAAAAGCAGCTCTACCGAAGTCTTTCTCTTTCAACTATATTGCTGTTCTTGACTGTAGGCCAGATTCCTGTCTGCTTAAACAGTTTAGTATTCTTTCTGAATCGTTTGGCAGAAATGGATGTTTGTTAGCGAAAATATGTTTAATTCATCGTGCATGGTATTCTGTGGTGTGTTTGTTACCCCTTACGAGGCTTCACATTTGGTATTTTTTTGTGGAAAAAGGACGCTGGCAGATATGATGAACGGGGTAGTTCAGTAGGCGGCTGGTACAAAAACTTACATACACTGCCCTCAATATCTGTACCTTCACCTCTGTCTTTCGGAACCTATGGGGAAGGGGAGAGACTGACCACGGACTGAGATCGTTCAGCAACACAACATCTGGCAGGCCATGTGTCGCAACATATTTACTGGCATTTACGCTGAAATGAGGAGGAATATGAGATTCATGCGATTTAGCTGTTCAAGACTGGTGATAATCTACTGGTACATATGCCAAACATATTCTCTCTACTCATTAAAAAAAAAAAAATCCAGACGGAGCATGTTCTAGAGCCAAATTGTCATTATAGTGGTAAAGTCTGAACAGTATGTCATCCAGTAAAATGCTTAGCTGTGTCAATGGCTCATTATGAAATCCTAAAGAGGAAAGATAACATTCAAACCTGGAATCTTGTGCCTCTCTCGTTAAAAAAGGGAGCCCAACTTGGGGCGCCTGGGTGGTTAAGCGTCTGACTCTTGATTTCGGCTTAGGTCACAATCTTACAGTTCATGGGTTTGAGCCCCACATCGGGCTCTGCGCTGACAGTATGGAGCCTGCTTGGGATTCTCTCTCTCTCTCTCTCTCTCTCTCTCTCTCCCTCCCTCCCTCCCTCCCTAGGTTGCCCTCTCACTCTCAAAAACTAAATGTATAAACTTAATAAAAAAAATGTGAACAGGGAGCCCAAGGGGCCCATATCAAAACGAAAGTCTATAAACCTGAATAACCTAGCTCACTATATACCAAAAAGTATTAGTTGCTCATCCTGAGATCAGCTCAGATTAGTGCAATTCAAGTTCTGCATTATTGCCTAATCTTACATCTCTAAATATACCCTAGTTGAATGAAGTTAGCAACGAGAATTACAGATCACAGTAATGAGCATGTACAACCAATTAGAAGCAGGAATTATCTGTTTAACATCTATACTTCTATCACCAAGGAAGTCGAGAAAGTGTCTTGGGAATTTAGAAATGCCACTGAATTTCTCCAGGTCTGTCCTTAAGCTATGATATTCTACTGAGGCCACTTTTAGAGCAATACGGTAATTTGTTTTTTGACTTCTATAAACTGATATTTTATATTCGTGTGTTAGCGACAGCCAACATTTGCTGAGCACTCTTTTGAGCAGTTGTAATCTCTTCTCCTCATTTAATCCTTACAGCAGTCCTGTGAGCTGTAGATACTATCATCAGCCCCATTTTACAGGCGAGGAAGTCGAGGCATCGAAGGATGAACTTGCTCCGTGGGTCCAGAAGTGGCCGAGCTCAGAGAAAACCCTGGCAAGCTGTCTTGCACAGGCGGAATTTTATTCCGTGAGTTAGCTGGTGTCCGCGACCAGAAAAATCATGTCCCTTTTCTTCGGCCATTAACTTATTGTCAGAAAAGTGATTCAGGGGGCGCCTGGGTGGCTCAGTCGGTTAAGCGTCCGACTTCGGCTCAGGTCATGATCTCGCGGTCCGTGAGTTCGAGCCCCGCGTCGGGCTCTGTGCTGACAGCTCAGAGCCTGCAGCCTGTTTCGGATTCTGTGTCTCCCTCTCTCTGACCCTCCCCCATTCATGCTTTCTGTCTCAAAAATAAACGTCAAAAAAAAAAAAAAAAAAGTGATTCAGAGTTGAGGCAGGGAATTGGGAGTCTCAGAGCTAATAGGTGACGTTCACGAACCCTTCCAGAAATCAGGTGTGCCGTGTGCAAGAGGTGTCTAAGAGGTGAAGTAAGATGCTTCTCGGATATCGCCGTGTTCGAAAATGGCTACAGTCACAAATCAGAGAACTGTCTTTCCAAGGACAAAGTGTGAAAAGAACTTACGTTCTGTCAGCACTCTGACCTTACTTTCCCCTCGGTGATGACTTTATCCATAGCGGTGATAGTGACGCTTAAGCAACAGGAATGAATGTGTTTAGTGTCTCAGTGCCGACGCCTAAGCGGTGTGTAATTTCTTGTTCCGGTCTATTGGCAGGACTTGATCCCTTCGTTTCCCAGCAGAATCTCATGGCGTGTGCTGCCCCGTGTTTTCACATTTATCAGCAAAGAGCTAGTAGAATCGACAAAGAAAATAGCCTGTTGGCAGGGGCTTGGTTCCCACAGACTCAGTTGGTTAGCTTGACTGCTGACGGATAGCGTGGGTCTTGATGTGGACAGCTTCCTGCCCCAGTGGATTCAGTGTAAAACGGGTGTGTCTTAGATGGGATTACGAGAATACAATGATTTTAATAATAATCATTATTAATAATGAAATTACTGGAAGTAATGGGAGCACTTACTCATTCAGTTCTGAAATACTCGTCAGATGCCTACTATGTGAAAACAGAGTCAGTCCTCGTTATTTACGGATTCTGTATTTGCGGATGTCTACTCACTAAAATTATCTGTAACCCCCAAATCGGTATTCGTGCTTTTGCCGTCGTTCGTGGACACGTGCACACGCAGAGCGGCGGAAAATAGGACTCATCCCACGCGTGCCTTCCAGGCTGAGGTTCGACGATGCGACACTCTGCCTTCTCAATTTCAGTTAGCCGTTCCGTAAACGAAATCAGTGTAATGTCCTGTATTTCTCATTCTTGTGCTTTTTAGTTGTGATTTGGCTGTTTAAAAAGGCCCCCACGCCGAGTCCGAAGTGCCACCGAATCCAGTGTTCTTAAGCACAAAAAGGCTGTGATGTGCCTTATGGAGAAAATGCAGATGGTATTACGGAAGCTTTGTCCAGGCATGCATTAGGGTGCTGTTGGCGGTGACTTCGACGTTAACGAATCAATAATGTATATTAAATAAGGTGTCTTTACATAGACACACACATAAATCAAGGTTACGTATTGGTCAGTTGAATGAAAATGTTGTGATTAGAAGTTCCCAGGAGCCTAACTAACCCTGTATTTCCCCTTGGGGGCGATGAGGGGTTCAGTATTTGCTAATGTAGTGTTCGTGTGGACTTTATACGGACAAGAATCCACGGTAATTCCAGGCTCTGGGGAAAAGAAGATGAATTAGACGGTAGTTTCTGCCTTTGAAGATCAGGCTACTTGCGGAGAGAGACTTCAGTCAGTGTTTGGAAAATTGACGTACTGAACATCCCACATAGTTTAGGTCTTCCGACAAAAACTTTGAAGACTCTTTTGGGTTGAGAAAGCAGTTATTAAACAGAATCAAGTGATTCTGATTTTAAGACAAAGGAGTCCTTGAGAAGGTTGATTTTGGTTCTGAATACATACTTCTCTTAGATAAAGCATTCTAGCTTCTTGATATTAAAATACCAAGATAATGGAATTGTAATTTCATGTTTGTATTTTTGAAAGCGTATGGTAAGACGCATCATGTGCGTTGCATCGATCGTTACCAGGGGCTCTCCCATTTGTCTCGGTGATTTCTCTCGTGGGGGCAACTGCATTTAAGCAGGAGGGAGAGCGTGGTCAGACAGTGGCATGTTTTAGATGTCAGATCAGATTAATAGTCTCTTTTTCCATGTTCGTCTTTTGGGGGCACAATATTTACGCAGTTATTTAAAAGATTCATTCTGCCTTTTAAAAAAATCGTTAGATTTTTCAGAGACTTTATTAGTTTGCAGGGGTTGCCAGAGGACACGGTCACCTTGGATTATACCCTTTCACGTGGCCTCCTATGACTTTCCAGTGCTTTCGGCATATAGAGCACAGTCCTGTCAGTGTTATTTCCCCGAGCCAAAATGCCTGTGACTGGACTCTCCTGGCAACACTTCTCTCCGCCCTATTTAACTTTAATATTTTCAGGAAACGTGGGTCAAAAATATCTTCAGATCAATAGTGTCTTCAAAGACCAATTAACATCAGCAAATAAGGATCAGATCACCAGTCGGCCAGGTCGGCTTCAGCTTTCTTTGAAGAAAACCACTGTGATCCGTGTGGTAAGTTTGCCACGAGGCCAGCAGTGTTCTTTCTTCCTTATGGCACCGGTCACAGCAGGAGGAAGGGCTGATTAGTAAGAAACTGCAGATTAGCTCCTCCTTTATGCAGGTGGACTCTTCTTAATAAAGCCTTTCTTGGGCGTAAGCTGTTTGCAGAGCAAGCGAATCTTTAACAGATTTGGTTTGGTATTGAAGGTAAACCTAGACGCTGAATTCTTTTCTAAGTCAAAGGAACCTTTTGTAGAGCATATGATAACTCATCCTTTTAGTAAATTCAGATTTTTATATTTTTACACCATAGATTTTCTTTTTTTAATTTTCTTTTTTCTTTTTTAAAATTTACATCCAAATTAGTTAGCATATAGTGAATCAATGATTCCAGGAGTAGATTCCTTAGTGCCCCTTACCCATTTAGCCCATCCCCCCTCCCACACCCCCTCCAGCAACCCTCAGTTTGTTCTCCAGATTTAAGAGTGTCTTATGTTTTTCCCCCTCCCTGTTTTTATATTATTTTTGTTTCCCTTCCCTTATGTTCATCTGTTTTGTACCTTAAATTCCTCATATGAGTGAGGTCGTATCATATTTGTCTTTCTCTGACTAATTTCGCTGAGCATAATACCCTCTGGTTCCATCCATGTAGTTGCACATGGCTAAATTTCATTCTTTCCAATGGCCGAGTAATACTCCATTGTGTATATATACCACATTTTCTTTATCCATTCATCCATTGATGGACATTTGGGCTCTTTCCATACTTTGGCTCTTGTCAATAGTGCTGCTGTAACCATGGGGGTGCATGTGTCCCTTCAAAACAGCACACCTGTATCCCTTGGATAAATGCCCAGTGGTGCAATTGCTGGGCCATAGGGTAGTTCTATTTTTAGTTTTTTGAGGAACCTCCATACTGTTTTGCAGAGCGGCTGCACCAGCTTGCATTCCCACCAACAGTGCAAAAGAGATCCTCTCTCTCCGCATCCTCACCAACATCTGTTGTTGCCTGAGTTGTTCATGTTAGCCATTCTACCAGGTGTCAGGTGGTATCTCATCGTGGTTTTGATTTGTATTTCCCTGATGATGAGCGATATTGAGGATTTTTTCATGTGTCGGTTGGCCATTGGGATGTCTTCCTTGGAGAAGTGTCTGTTCATGTCTTTTGCCCATTTCTTCACTGGACTGTTTGTTTTTTGGGTGTTGAGTTTGAGAAGTTCTTTATAGATTTTGGATACTAACCCTCTATCTGATATGTCATTTGCAAATATCTTTTCCCATTCTGTCGGTTGCCTTTTAGATTTGCTGATTGTTTCCTTCGCTGTGCAGAAGCTTTTTATTTTGATGAGGTCCCAGTAGTTCATTTTCGCTTTTGTTTCCCTTGCCTCGGGAGACGTGTTGAGTAAGAAGTTGCTGCGGCCGAGGGGCGCCTGGGTGGCGCAGTCGGTTAAGCGTCCGACTTCAGCCAGGTCAAGATCTCGCGGTCCGGGAGTTCGAGCCCCGCGTCAGGCTCTGGGCTGATGGCTCGGAGCCTGGAGCCTGTTTCCGATTCCGTGTCTCCCTCTCTCTCTGCCCCTCCCCCGTTCGTGCTCTGTCTCTCTCTGTCCGAAAAATAAATAAACGTTGAAAAAAAAATGTTTAAAAAAAAAAAGTTGCTGCGGCCGAGATTAAAGAGGTTTTTGCCCGCTTTCTCCTTGAGGATTTTGATGGCTTCCTGTCTTACACTGAGGTCTTTCATCTACTTTGAGTTTATTTTTGGGTATGGTGTAAGAAGGTGGTTCGGGTTCATTCTTCTGCATGTCACTGTCCAGTTTTCCCAGCACCACTTGCTGAAGAGACTGTCTTTATTCCATTGGCTATTCTTTTCTGCTTTGTCAAACGTTAGTTGGCCATACGTTTGTGGGTCCATTTCTGGGTTCTCTATTGTATTCCATTGGTCTGAGTGTCTGTTCTTGTGCCAGTACCATACTGTGTTGATGATTACAGCTTTGTAGTATAGCTTGAGGTCTGGGATTGTGAGACCTCCTGCTTTGGTTTTCTTTTTCAAGATCGCTTTGGCTATTTGGGGTCTTTTCTGGTTCCATACACCACAGATTTTCTTAAGGCTGCACATAACAGATGGGTGCTGGGCTTTCTAAATAACACTGTGAGATACGACCCTAGACATCACTTGACCGAAAGCATAAATCTGGAAAAGAAGGTGGTGCAGGGGCCAAGGTGATACTGGCACAGTGCTGATGGTTTCCTTTGTTTTTGTTTTTTTGTTTTGTTTTTGTTTTTTTGTTTTTTAATTTAATGATCGTAGAATCCCATCAGGGAGGTGTTACTTTATCAGAGAAGATAGAACTGAGACCCAGGGAGATGGAATCGTTTTTCCAAAGTCACACAGTTATCAAACATTGAGGCACCTTTTTGGGTCCAGGTCTGCCTGATTCTCCAAATCCTTACTTTTTCCCTAATCAGTCATCATAGTGTTTTGTTTTTATCCTTCCTGGGAAGAAAAGCCAGGACTTATGAACTGGAGGACAGAGTCAAGCTCCTGTTCAGACCAGAGGCTCTAGGGGCTAAAGGCAAGCAGGGGGTTGAATGGTCCCCGCCCCCCCCACCCCAATCCCTACCACCCTCCATGTGTCCACATCCTAAACCCAGAACCTGTGGCTGTTACCTTGTTGGGAAAGAGGGTCTTAGCAGATGCAATCAAGTTAAGCATCTTGTGATGAGTTCATCCTGGATTACTTGGATGGACATGAAATCCAACAAGTGTCTTTATAAGAGAGAGGGAGATATCACAGCCGAAAGAGGAAGTGGCAGTGTGATGGGAAAGGGGGTGTCAGGAGAGGCAGAGATTAAAGGGATGAGGCTACAGGGTCAGGAGATGCCGGCAGCCGGAAGCAGTCTTCCAGACGGCCCCCAGGGGTACGGCCCAGGCAGGCTCTGCCTGGGCTTCGGAGTTCTGGCCTCCAGAGCTGCGAGGGAATGAAGTTCTGTTGTTCGAGGTCTCCCGTTAGTGGCGATTTGTTATGGCCCCTGCAGGAAGCTAATACAAAGACTAATTGCTTATTCTGAAGCACCGCTGAGATGGGTCTGAAAACCTGGTTGGAGTCTGCTCTCTGCCAATGACAAGCCTTCTGTTCTCGGGCAAGTCACTCACTTTTGTCTCAGGCTTTGCATCAGAAAAGGGGTAAGAATAATAACCCTACCCACCTCCAGGCTTTCAGTATCATCGTAAGAGATAATGTACTGATATGAAGAATGTTAAAGAAGTATTATGTTGATACACCTTACTTTATATAAATCAGGAGTGTTATTTGTTGTACACACGATAGTCACTTAACAACAGTAAAGTCACAATCTGTATTTAAGTAGTTTGGCGAAGTGGGACCATGTCCTTTGAATACTAACCAGTCTGATAACACTCTCGCAAGGAAAGGAAAAAATAGTGAGGTCACCGCTTCACGTGGAAGCCAAGACCTAGGATGGCAGCTGAGTGGACCGTCACTTAGACTCACTGTGCATTTTAATAGTCTAAGTTAACGGAAAGAGATCTTGAATAAAGAGGTAAAAAAGGTCCTTAGAGCAGTGCTGTCCCGTGGAAATACAACGCGAACCACGTACTAAGTTAAAATTTTCTAGCAGCTAGTTTAAAAAAGTAAACCGCCAAAGTTAATTTCAATAATGTACTTAATTTAATATTTCCAAAATACTAGAGTTTTAGCATGTAGTTAGTACAAAGATTATGTGATGAGATATTTTATATTTTTTTCATTTGTACTGTTGTCTTTGAAAGCCAGTGTGTATTTTAGACTGAGAGCGGATCTCACTTTGGAGTAGCAACTTCCCACGTGCTCCGTAAGCACATGTCGCTAATAGCTACCCTGTTCCTATAAACTTTGTAAGAGAATAGTGTGTTTTTAGTTATTTCTGCAGAAAATGTCAGGGTGTCTGGGGGCATAGGCATTTGGTGAATATTTGAGTGATCTAATAAGCACCGACGTAGTATAATAGAACCTTTATTTTTTTTATCTTTGGAGGAAATTACACCTACTGACGGCTCAGTTCTTCTGAAAACCTTCCCTGAGCACCTGTTGTTTGCTAGGCCCTTTATTTAGAGCAGATGATATAAATGAATAAGTTCGAGAATCTTGAGGTCAAAGCAGATAAATCGATCACTACCAATAAGGTGAAATGAAAGCTGGAAACATAATATAGTAAGTAAGTAGAGCTTTGGATTTGGATTCAGAAAGTCTTGGGTTTGGATCCGAGTTTCAGTATTTTTTAGCTATGTGACCCTGGATTATTTCTGTCTCGAACCCCCATATCCTTACTGAGAAAGGGCTGATAAAACGCCTGGCACTTAGCCCTCCATAAATGATGGTTTTTACAAAGTTATTTAAAAGTAATTTTAAGACAAGCTAGTTACAGAGTCTGATGAGAGTGTAGGGGGAGATTGGGAATGGTTTCTTAGAGGTGACAAACAGATGTTCGTGTGGAAGGGAAGAGCCTAGAAAAGGCACTGTTCGCGGTCACAGCTCATCATGAAGGCTTCACGCTGGTGGAAAACATGATGGTTTTCCTGAGTAGCTTTTAATCCATGGCCCTGTGTGTGTGTGTGTGTGTGTGCGTATTTTTGTTGGTATTTTTTTTTTTGAGAGAGAGCACATTCACACAATTGAGTGGGAGAGGGGCAGAGAGAGAGAGAGAGAGAGAGAGAGAGAGAGAGAGAATTCCAAGCAGGCTCTGTGCTGTCAGTGCAGAAGCTGACACGGGGCTCAAACTCACGAACTGTGAGATTCTGACCCGAGTCGAAATCAGGAGTCAGACATTTAATCGACTGAGCTGCCCAGCCTCCCTCATGGCTGTATATTTCTAAAAATTTCATAAATCTGGATTTGAATGCCATTTCTACCACTTACTTAATTGTAAGTAATGTAACCTCTCTGAATCTTAGTTTCCTTGACTGAGAAATGGGGGTGATGATAGTAATAATTCCAAAGCTCCTACTGTTCCCCCTTGCAGTTCCTACACCTAAGGATGACCACTTTCTATGACCTGTTATAGGTGGGAACTTAAAAAAACGGTTTGTAGGCAGGATCGTGAAGTACGTACTCTTGGTCTCTCGTTTCTTCTGTTCAGCATTCTGTTTGCGAACTTCACACATTTTGTTGCATGCGGTTGTAACTGGTTTGTTCTTGTTGTTGTATGGTGTTCCGGTGTATGACGGACCAGTTTTATTTTTTTATTGTATTTATTTATTTTAACGTTTGTTTATTTTTGAGCGAGAGAGACAGAGGTCTAGTGGGGGAGGGGCAAGAGCGAGGGAGGCACAGAATCCAAAGCGGGCTCCAGGCTCTGAGCTGTCAGCGTGGAGCCTGACGCGGGGCTCGAACTCGTGAACCGTGAGATCGTGACCTGGGCCGAAGTCGGACGCTCAACCGACTGAGCCACGCAGGTGCCCCTATTTTTTGATTCTACTGTCGTTGCATGATTGGTGTTTTCGGTGCTCCTTCAGTATTCTAGTACTGGTTGTGTCTTGGTGGACAGAAGGCCTGCGTTGCCGGAGGGTGGGGCTGTTGCATGACAGGGCATGCGTACGTGCACCTTCTCTAGATGCTGCCAAATGCTTTTCCGACACGATTGTACCGATTTACACTCCCACCAGCAGTATATGGGGATGTGAATGGGATTTGGACTTGGTCATTTTGCCATGTTTTACATACGAAAGCTGGGTGTGTTTTTAAAATTTGTTTTTAACACTTACTTATTTTTGAAAGACAGAGACAGCGCACCAGTGGGGAGGTGGGCAGAGACAGAGGGAGACCCAGAATCTGAAGCAGTTGTCAGCACAGAGCCCGATGCAGAGCTCGAACCCCTGAACCGTGAGATCATGACCTGAGCTGAGGTCAGATGCTTAACTGGCTGAACCACCCAGGCGCCCCCTATAGGTGTGTTTTTTAAAAGTGTGATTGCTTTAACCTGCAGTATGCCCTACACTCAGGCCAGACTCCGACCCGGGCTGTTCCTTTGTCCAATAGCCTTCCTTCTCCCTCTGGCCACTGTCCTCAGTCCTTGCGGACGCGGTTCAGATCTCACCCCGCTCTGGTAGCCCTCTGTGACTCAGGGAAGTCACCAGACTTCACCAGATGTTTGTGACTCCCTCACTATGTTTAGAAATCCTGAGTGGGGACGAAGAAAAAAAGGACTGTATTATTGTTTTATTTCAAGCCAACCTCACTGGCTTTTAATTCTGCGGTTGCTGTTGACTAGTTGTTTGACTTCGCACGGGTCTTTTAATGTGTCTGACCCTCAGTTGTCTGGTTTGTCCAAAGGAGGAGAAGGAGGGAAAGCGGGGCGAGAGGGAGGACAGCGCGCCAAAGGGGGGTTACACGCGGGGAAGGTGAATATACGGAGCAGCGCGTAGAACCTGGCGCCGCCTACGCGATGATAAACGGGAAGGTGAGAACTCGTTAGCCCTGGAATGCTCTTGCGCTCTGGCTGGCTAATGCAGAATTTAGCGTTTAAGAGTTTTTCTGTCTTGTACTTTTGAACTTAAGAAAACATCCGTAAGATAGCAAGTTGAGAGCGGAGGCCGTATCTTCGGTCAGGTGTGCAGAGGCTCACCGGGTAGCCAGCGCCCCGGAGTCCTCGGATGCTACCTTTGCCTTCCTACCTTTTAGCTCACGTCAGCACACGGATGTGTGTCGGGCACCTGTAGAATCCCACCAGGAGGATCTGTGCAACCAGGGAGGCATGGGGGAGTAGTTTGATAGTAAGCGTGTGTTTCTTCAGTTCGTCAGTCAGTTAAACTAGATGGAGACTGTTCCGTTAGAAGTAATGTCAGTGTTTATTCGCACTTCTTTATTATGGTTATTATGTTATTACGACAAAATAGTCTCTTTCATTATGTAGCTTTACGTTTTTTTTTTCTGTGCGGAACCTCTTTTTATGATAGAAATGGTTAGGAAAATGAATTTGATTTATAGTTAACTTCACAGGCAGCGTTTTAGAAGATTCTGTGAAGTGTGATGCAGTTTTTCTTTGATGAAATAAATTTAGTTTATTACTTTTACCCTTTTTGGTCATTATGTGTATTTCTATACATACGTATGGGTGCACCACAGTTTGTTTAACCACTCACCCATTGAAGGACATGGGGGTTGTTTCTAGATTTTGGTAATTTCGAACAGAGCTGCTGTAAACATTCCTGTGCAGATGTTTTGCAGTGGACACAAACATTCTTATTTCTTCAGGGAAAACTGCTGTTCTAAACTGTTGTTTATCATGTGTGCTCTCTGAAGTCTCTTCTCCTTTAAATACGGTCAGCTGCTGTGTGGAGAAGAGATCTCGGTGAATAGCTGGAGCCAAAAAGAAGGGAAAATCACAACTCTCCCCGTCTTTGTATATTGGCTCTGTGCTGGGACACGTTTTGATGCCCAGCCTTGTGTTTTACCACTGCCTTAGTCTTTGCTTTCTGTTTGCACGGAGGCTGAACATCAGCCAGAGGTCAGAATTTGACACTTTAGGGCCTTCTCGGCTCTTAGCATGTGTGCCGTCCCTGGTGTAAGTGGAAACTCGCAGTGTTCTGTCTCCCCAGCTTTTCCTCCCGGGTTTTCAAGCGTGCCTGTCGTTGGCTTCAGCTGTCACATTTTGCCGTCCCCTTTCCCCCCGAACCCCTGCCCCAGCAGCGGGTGATTCTTTGCTTTTCAGTGGTTTCCAGGAAAGCGTTTGAGGGGCTACCTTCTGCCCAAGAGAGTTCTGAATCAGGTGAAGCAAAGTCACGTACCTGAGGTGCGTCCTCCAGAGAGCCCCCGGGCACGTCACACGGCCCACCAGGATCCTGAGAGTGAGCTCTGCTTTGTGCTCCCTGGAACCGGGGACCAGGGTCCAACCCTGGGAACGGGCTGCCATCCTCAGGCCCACTGCTGAGCAAGGGAGGGGGCGCGGCAAAGGCAGTTAAAACGGCGCAAAGCTCTTCATCCGTTTTTAAGTTGAATTTTCCTGGATTCAGTATCTCTCGTTACTGTAAACATCTGACTGTTTTTCAGAGTTCTGACAAAGTTCACTTGGACAGTTTTTGCTTTTTTTTCGGGGCGGGGGGGTGTTTCTGTGAAGGGACAGGCCCTTTAAGCGCCCCACTTTGCTATTTTTGTTAAGTCAGTCTGTCTACAAAAAACCTACAGCTAGCATCATCCTGAACGATGAGAAAGTTGATGTTTTCTCATTAAGATCGGGTACCAGACAAAGATGTTCGCTCTCACTGTTTCTTGTCTACATTGTACTAGAAGTTCTAGTTAATGCAATAAGACAAAAAAGGAACTAAGGTAACAGATTGGGAAGGAAGAAATGAAAGTCTTCTATCACAGATATTATGATTGGCACAGATATATATGATTATGATTGATAGGAAATTTGAAAGAACCAGCAAAACTACTCCTGGAATGAACAAGCTGCAGTAGCCGGGTTGCAGAGATCTAAAGTTCATACACGGAAATCAGTTGGTTTCCTGTGTACCAGCAATGAACAAGGGAATTTTATTTATTTATTTATTTATTTATTTATTAAAAAAATTTTTTTAAATGTTTATTTATTTTTGAGAGAGAGAGAGAGCCAGAGCACGAGCAGGGGAGGAGCAGAGAGAGAGGGAGACACAGAATCCGAAACAGGCTCCGGGCTCCGAGCTGTCTGTACAGAGCCCGACGTGGGACTCGAACTCACAGACTGCAAGATCATGACCTGAGCCGAAGTCAGAAGCTCAATCGACTGAGCCACCTAGGCGCCCCTGAACAAGGGGGTTTTATTTTTTTTTTTCAACGTTTTTGTATTTATTTTTGGGACAGAGAGAGACAGAGCATGAACGGGGGAGGGGCAGAGAGAGAGGGAGACACAGAATCAGAAACAGGCTCCAGGCTCTGAGCCATCAGCCCAGAGCCCGACGCGGGGCTCGAACTCACGGACCGCGAGATCGTGACCTGGCTGAAGTCGGACGCTTAACCGACTGCGCCACCCAGGCGCCCCTTTTTCAATTTTTTTTTTCAACGTTTTTTTATTTATTTTTGGGACAGAGAGAGACAGAGCATGAACGGGGGAGGGGCAGAGAGAACAAGGGGGTTTTAAATTAAACATCTGATACCATTTATGTTAGCACCCCCCAAAATGAAATACTTAGATACGGACCTAAGAAAATATATACAGAATCCGAGGAAACCCACAAAACTCTGATGAATGAAACCAGAGAACTGAATAAATGGAAAGATAGTCCATCTTCCTGCATAGGGAGAACGGATGCCAAGATGTCACTTCTTTCCAACTGGATCTACATAGTAGATGCAATCCCCGTCCAAATCCCAGCCGGTTGTTCTGTAGATATTAGCACACTGATTGGGAAGTTTATATAGAGGGCCAAAGACCCAGAGTAGCCAACATAGTCTTGAAGAAGAACCAAACTGGAGGAGTGCTAATACCCAGCATCTTGACTTACTATGAAACCACAGTAACAAGACTATGAGGTATTGGTGAGAACAAGTAGATAAATAGATGAGCGGAACAGAATAGGCCCACAAAGATGTGATCAGCTCAGAGGAGCAAGGGCAGTGCACAAGGGCAAAGATGGTGCTTCGGCAGATGGTGCTGGAACAGCCGGACGTTCACATGCAAAAACCCCAAAACAACAACAAGATTCTAGACCTAGCTCTTATACCCTTCCCCAAAAACTACCCCGGGATGGATCATAGACCTACATGTGGAATGGGAAACCATGAAACTCCTAGAAGAGCATAGCAGAAGACCTACCTGACTCTGTTTCTGAGCAACGGCTTTTTAGTTACACCCCCAAAGGCTGAACGAGAAGTCGGGCCCATGACCGAAAGATCGGTAGGCTGGACTTAATTAAATTAAAAACGTTTGCCCTCTGAAAGACCACGTCAAGAGAAGGAGAAGACAAACTGCAGGCTGGTTGAAACCGTTTGCAGGAGGTGGGACTGGGGCAGGACTAGTACCTAAAATATACAAAAAGCTCATATGACCTGGGGCTAAAACGAGCGGTCAAGCCGTGATACGACGCGGGAGAATTTTAAATGCCTATTATTACTAAGTGAAAGAAAACACTCTGTACAGGTTACGTGCCATATGATTTTGACTATAGGACGTTCTAGAAAAGGCAAAACTATGGCGTCAGTAGGAAGGTGAGGGGTTGGAAGTGTGGGGAGGGAGGAACAGGCAGAGCGTAGAGGACCGTTTGCCAGTGACAGTTCTGCGTGTGGTGCCGAGATGACGGACGTGTGTGGTCCTGCGTTTGTCCAGACCCGTGGAGTGTGCGTGTGAACTATACCGTCGGCCGTGGACTTTACTTTTTTATTTTTCTGAGTTCTATTTATTGTGAGAGAGAGTGAGAGAGAGATAGAGGGAGAGAGGGGATCCCAAGCAGGCTCCACGGTGGTAGCACACAGCCCGACGTGGGGCCCAAACTCACAAACCATGAGATCATGACCTGAACCAGGGTCAGGCGTCGGACGCTTAACCAACTGACCCGCCCAGGCGCCCCTCAGCCGTGGACTTTTGAGTGAGGAGGATGTGTCCGCACAGGGTCATTGATTGTAACTTCTGTCCCATGCTAGTGCAGGACGTCGATGGTGGGGGAGGCTGTGCATGTGTGGGGGTGGGCCTGTGGCAGTTCTTTGAATCTTCTTCTCAGTTTTACTGGGAAACCTAAAACTGCCCTCAAAAAATTCTGTAAAAAATGGAATCGACACTTATTCTGTTAGACTTGAATGTATTTCAGTGAGAGTCACTATAATTGTTTCCCCCAAAGCTCCTATAGATTATAGGAGGGATGTGAACGATTCATTATTTTTAAAGATACCCTTGGCCCTGTTAAAAATATTTCCTCTGCAGTCCTTTGAACTAAAAAGTTAGTAACAGCCTAGCAGTATGTCACCGTGTCAGAGACAGGAAATGTCTTTTTCACCAGTAACAGTTTGGAGCTCAGCACGCCCTGTGAAGGCTGCTGAGAGACTTAAAAAGGGGCCGGGAGGAATGCCTTTTTTTAAAAAACGAAAAAATCCAAAGATTCAGAATTGTGAGGTGAAATGATGTTACACTGAGATGTGGGGCATCTGGGTGCTCCTTCTGTCACACCTGCTCGGTCACTTAGCTGGGCTGTGGCTGCTTCACTTGTAAAAGGCATTCGGTGATTTCCAGATCGCTTCTGCTTCTAAGACTTGGGTTTTATGTTCCATGTTGATTCTTAACAGTCCTAATTTTGTATGTCTTGTTGAGAAGTGAAGTTATACGTCGATAAAATAGTCTCAGAATTTTTATATATATGGCTTTTTAAAACTTGGAAATAGAATGGATTCAGTAAAATGCTTCTTGTCCCGGGATATTTTTGGTCTGTAGTCTTATATGTCTTTATTATGTATTTTTGTGTATTTCCCCTGGAATGTTACCCATTTTATTTCTTAAAGGAAATTCCTGACTTCTCAATGTATATATACCACAGTATAAACTCTCCTCTTGTAATGCACTTTGATGATAATGTCATAATTTTTTTACATACTTAGAAGAAAATGTTTAGTATAAGCCCAATTCTAGGCCCTGGCTTCTCCTCTTTTTTTTTTTTTTTAATTTTTTTTTACATTTGTTTATTTTTGAGAGACAGAGTGAGACAGAGCATGAGTGGGGGAGGGGCAGAGAGAGCCAGAGACACGGAATCCGAAGCAGGCTCCAGGCTCTGAGCTGTCAGCACAGAGCCCGACGCGGGGCTCGAACCCACAGACTGTGAGATCACGACCTGAGCCGAAGTCGGACGCTCAACCGACTGAGCCACCCAGGCGCCCCTGGCTTCTCCTCTTTAATTAAGATTGTTAGGGAGGAAGAGTCAATTTCTCTCTCCCACGAAGAAACTCTGATTTATCTATTGCATTTCTATGTGGTAAGTGGAGGATAAAACGTTTGGATCTTAGGAAGACATCGTTAGGTGTAGGTAAGCTCCTAGTCAGTGAATTACTTGATAGTAACTTACAAGGACATATCAGAAAATGAGGGACAGAGTGTATGGTACTTAATCTGCATTGATTAAATAAGTCGTTGTGGCAGCGTCCTCTGAGCGTAGCGTGGAGTCCTTTGGGGGGGCGGTGGGCCACCTCATGTGTTGGACTAGACAGGAGCTGAGCTGTCGGCGGTAGGTGTCTCCAGCTCATTCAGGCGTGGGACATTCCTGGGCAGGTGGCCACGGATGGTATTTCTAACTCTTAAGTCTGAATAGTTTGAGGAAGGATTGGTAACATAAATTGTTGTTGCATAATCTCTTTTATGAGAAAGACGTCTCTAGTCAAAACCTTTCCCTGTCTGAGCAGGAGTGTCAGAGCGGTCTTGTCAGCCCTGTTCTCACCCTGGAGTTCACGTGCGCCCAAGGGAAGCAGGACTAGAGGGCCGTGGCCGCCTCCCGGCTCCCCTGCCCGTCCTTCGTGCAGCAGGGGGCAGGCCCCAGCGCTCTCGGCGGCCCTGCTTTGGAGAACGGGCTTGGGCTGCTCAGCACACCTTTGCTTGAAAGTCTCGACTGTCAGTACTTATTCTGAAGAATAGGGAGTTGGAGTTGAGGGTTTTTTTTTTTCAAGGACTTTTGGGGGAGAAACACTTCAGAGAAGTGTTTCATGCCTGAGAGATGTTTCATTTTCATATTTCTTACAAAGTCACAAAGAATAGTCCCTTCTATTTGAAGACTCAGGATTCCCAGGAGAAAGAGAGGGAGTATAAGCTCGAACCTATGCGGTTGAGGTGGGGGGAGGGGGGTGGGTTTGTGTGTCTTCATTTGTGTCATCATTATAGGTACCATTTCTGTGACCCAAGTGTCCTGTCCTTTACTTGTTCTTTTCAGTTCTCATCAGAGCCTTGAGATGGCTAGATAATTACTTCGTAGGTGAGCAAACGTGTTAGGAAGGCTACCTGACTTGCCGGATTATTCTACCTGTTAGTGGTAGGACTGAGACCTCAACTTGTTTCTGTGTGTCTGATACACGTGCACATATGCACCTCATTTTATGTTTACGTGTGTGTGTGTGTGAGTCTGTCGGACCCACCACAGGAAGACCCCGTTCCTTTTTGTCCAAAATAGTGGGCATGTTCCGCGCTTCATATTTGAACTCGTGTGCTTGACTCCTTGCCAGTGAGCTGTGTATTTAGGGTTGCATTTCCTGGGATGACGTACCTGCGCCGAATCTGTAAAGCGTTCATTTGCAAAATGGCTTGCGTGTTTAGACGGTCTCCCAGATGCCGGGCTGGACGGACGGCAAGCTGGCCCAGCTTCAGGAGAGACTTCACCCTAACTGGGGTTTAAGAGTGGTGCAGCCGAGAGACGCGAACTGCGTTGTAATGACACAGTTTACCCTGGGCACAGAGGAACACGAGTCTCGTGCTTTTGGTAACCCTGCCTTTTCTGAGGCCTGAGCGTTTGTGGTGAGAGGCCCAGGCACCCCTGGCGTCAGAGGAAAGATAAAAGCGTACGTCCTCGGGACCCGCGTGTGCGGTTAATTACATACTTGCCCAACTCCCAAGCCCAAGTAGAATTTGGCATTCTAAGACCGCCTCGTCTTTAGTTTTTGATGTTAATATATCCACCCAGAATACCTTTTTGTGTCTCCCCGTTGGGTTCTTGTGTTCCGTTTTAGGAGCCATAGACTGTTCTAGTTTCTAAATGTGAAACAAAACCAGTTTACCTGTTAAAGGCGGGTTGGACTCTGAAGAGTCTTGCTTCTGCTCTTTATTCCTAAAGAAAGTGAAACGTAATCAGTTTGTCAAGTCTTTTAGCTGAATGAACCGTGGGAAAACTCACTCAACAGATATTTGAACACCTCTTAGGCACTGTACCGTGTGTGGAGTGAAGGGAGTCAAACCCGTAAAGTGCCTGTTCTCAGGAGGCTTCTGTTGTAGCCGGGCTGGGCAGAGAGCAGATAATCGTGTAAATAATTCACACCGTTTCCAGTAGTGCTAACGCCAGCTATGGGACTGTGAACGGCTGTGGGCCTGGGGGATGGAAAGGGAAGGAGTCTTGTTAAATCTAGAGGAGAGCAAGGAAGGAAAAGAGAACAGAAAAGTCAGAGGGAACCACCCAGGCCGGGAATGTTCTCACGGCCGCGGAGAGCAGGAGAGAGGACTGGAGAGCAGGAGAGAGGACCGGAGAGCAGGAGAGAGGGCCGGAGAACAGGAGAGAGGACTGGAGAGCAGGAGAGAGGGCCGGAGAGCAGGAGAGAGGGCCGGAGAGCAGGAGAGAGGACTGGTTGGGGAGGATGAGGGAGGAGAGGCGGGCGGGCGGGCTTGCCGGTGTGCAGAGCTTGTGGGAACATACTAGAATGAGCAAAGATGGAACGAAAATACTTTTTTGAGGGGATAAAAATCCTTCCTTATGTACTTTCTTAGCTTCAGATTAGAGAGGAAGGGTTTGATGAATGTAATGATCATAAATAAAAATCACAATTGAAGAATAGCCTGGATAATAAGAATTTGTACATGAATATATTATTGGTTGTTGGGTACAGAAACACTATTTATTTTTTTATTTAAAAAAAAATTTTTTTTTTCAACGTTTATTTATTTTTGGGACAGAGAGAGACAGAGCATGAACAGGGGAGGGGCAGAGAGAGAGAGGGAGACACAGAATCGGAAACAGGCTCCAGGCTCCGAGCCATCAGCCCAGAGCCTGACGCGGGGCTCGAACTCCCGGACCGCGAGATCGTGACCTGGCTGAAGTCGGACGCTTAACCGACTGCGCCACCCAGGCGCCCCCAGAAACACTATTTAATAACTCTTTTCCTCCTGTGAGAGGTCTGCATACAGTAGGAATGGAACCTTTAATTCATTATGATCACTTGGAACTGAAAATCTAAATTGGCCTATAGAAAGTATAATTTTTAGGTGCCCAGGGAACGTGCAAAGACCATCTTTAATCACGGCACAGTGATCCAGAACCAAACTCGGGAGTCAGGCTAAGCCACCCACCCGCCGAGCGACGTGGCCTCTCTTTGCCCCGGTTTTCCCATCTGTGGAATGGGAACACACGGAGGTGGTTCTGTTTGTAGAGCAGAGCTCCGTGCGGGTCCCGTTGGGGCGTGGAGGGAGCGTCAGGACAGCTGATGCCTAGGTGCTCCCCCCACTCCTGCTCCCCCGCTTCCCTTAGGTCGTCCGCCCCGCTCCTTCTGTCTCCCTCTTCGTTTTGGTTTCCTGCTGCTCCTCCTCGTGTACTGAAACTGCACTCGGGGCTCAGGCAGCTTGGCTGAGTGTTGTTCCGCCTGGGACGCTAACAACTTCCGCTGTCGTCCACTGCAGAGTTCTCTCCCTGGCGGTACTTTCTGAATGAGCAGGGTTGCCGGACTCCTCCCTGTCACGCTCTCCCCGCCTCTCTGCTGTGCTGGTGGGCACCCCTTCTCATCTGGAGGGAAGCACCCACCAGGGCCTGCTGAGAAGATTGATTCCCTTCTTATTTTTAAGTTTACTTATTTATTTTGAGAGAGAGGGAGACACGGGGAGGGGGGGGGGGGAGGGAGAGAATCCCAAGCGGGCTCCGAGCTGTCAGCCCAGAGCCCAACGTGGGGCTCGAACCCACGAACCGTGAGATCGTGACCTGAGCCGAAACCGAGAGTCGGATGCTTAACCGACTGAGCCCTGCAGGCGCCGCGAGAAGATTGTTTTTCTTTTGGGTTCAGGCCTCGAGGGGGTGCGGGGGCTTCCCTGAGGAGAAGCGGGCCCTGCCCCTGCTCCCCACGGGCCCTGCTGCTGGGCGGGACGCTGGAGGACATGTGTTGTCGCCGTGCCTTGGACGTGCTGACCGTCGCTACCTCTGTGCCCTCGCTCCTCCTGGATTTGGGAGTTGGGAGCGCACCGCTTTTGTAGATCTACGGTGCCGGTGCCGCAGGAAGTTCGTATCTAGACCTCGTCACCAGATACACGTGTATCTTAGGAGGAAGTTTCCTCCTACTGTATTTTGCTTGGGGATATTTAATCTCCGGATAGTAAGTACTGAAATTACCCTGAAGGTAATATTTTACACACTTGTCTAAAGTCCGTACCACAGGAGGAGAAACACCATTATTTGGATGATTAAAAAAAAATAAAGTCCTGGATTTCAGAAATGGACCCCAACGTGCATTTCAAACGTATTTCTTTTCTCACTGTGTGTTTACCCATGTGGAGAGGGGAGAATGGTGTACCATCGGCCTACGGGGAGAGGAATAGACACCCTTCAGAGAGCTTTCAGTTAATATAGTGTTTCAAATGTTAAAGCAAAAAAAAAAAAAGATACATCGCTCTTCTGTGAGAATGTGATAGAATTTACTTGATCAAACTTGGGGACCGCATTGCAGAGAGATGGTTTACTTGGTTAATAAAGTCAATCCGTGGTTCGTGGGTTCCAGCCCCGCGTCGGGCTCTGTGCTGATGGCTCGGAGCCCGGAGCCCGCTTCGGATTCTATGTCTCCCTCTCTCCCTGCCCCTGCCCCGCTCATGCTCTGTCTCTCTCTGTCTCTCAAAAATAAATAAACATTAAAAAAGAAAAGCCAATCCAAAATGTCCAGTCAGCAGAGGAAGCGTATGTGGTCTGTGAGCTTTAGGACGTGACTGAAGGAAAAGGATCAGGTTCTAGCTTAGTTGACGGGACTGTAGAAGTCTCTGAGATTCCGAGGTACGCGTGTTGACCGTTCCCCCAGGAAAATGCCCTTGTGTTCAAGAAAGCACCATTCACGGACACGTAAGGGAGTTCCTGGGGCGCCTTGGAGCTCATTGACTTGGGGTTAGTGGACTCCAGCCTGGGAAACTACTCGAGGTTTCTGGAAAACTCTGGGAGCACTTCTCAGTCCAGATCACTTCCTTGTGACCTTTTTTTCCTTCCCTTTAAAAAAAATTATTTGTTATACTTTATCTTCTTAAAACGGGAAAGCCGAATAAATTCCGGATTGTAATTTGAACTAGGATATTTCCTGTCTCTCTTGGGACACATAATCAATCGTGAGTTTATTCCCAGAGCATTGAAGAAATTAGTTTAGCCACAGATACCTCGCGGTTGGACTCCTGCTGTTTATGCTCACCGCCGTGCGGAGGATGTCTGTCCGCCGCCGTAGCCGCGACCGTGATAGAGACGAAACCAGTCGGACCCCCTGGGCCGTCCGCCCGTGGAAGACCGCCCAGGTCCTCCGGGCCTTCAGAGGACGGCCCGTCTTGATTCCGTACGGCTGCCACCCCAACTACCACAGACCGTGCGCCGTAAACAGCAGAAGCGGACTCTCCCCATTCTGGAAGCTGGGGTCAGAAAGCAGGCTCTGGCAGGGCGGCCTCCTCCTGAGGACCAGAGGGAAGGCCTCCGTTCCAGGCCCCTCTCCCGGCCTCTGACGCTTCGCTGGCCGTCTTGGTGTCCCTGGGCTTGTGTCACGGCCACCCTGACGCCTGCTTCCGTTTTCACATGCTGTCCCCTTGCGGGGCCTTACTTTGTAAGGACACCAGTCACGCTGCACGTAGGGCCCGCGCGATTCCAGCAGGATCTCGTTTCAACCAGTACGTCTCCCCTGACCCTGTTTCCAAAGCAGGTCGCGTCCCGAGGTCCCGGGGGGTTAGAGCTTGGATGTAGGAATCTGGGGGGGATACAATTCAACCTGTAACAGCCCCTACGTGGTTTGGAATTGCCGTAATTTCATAGGCCTTCTGGTTGAGAGGTGACCTGGAGTCCTCAATTCCAGATGCCGAGACAGCGAAAGCAGCATTCTGTCCACGTCTTCAGCTGCATTTCTTGTAGCACATCCCCACAGGAGTCACTAGGCTGCTCTTTTAACATCTAACCGTCCTCTTCTTTCTTTTCTCCTCCCTCCCTTCCCCCCCCCCCCCCCTTACTTCTTTATGTTCTTCTGAGACCTCTATGTGTGGGCAAGCTGTAGAATCCGTTCTTTCAGCAAAAGTCACTCCAACAGGATTTCTCAACCTCAGTACCGCTGGCGGTTTGTGTGGGTCCAGCCCGTGCACGGTAGGATGTTGAACAGCATCCCTGGCTGGTACCCGCGAGACGCCAGTGCCCGTCCCCCTGCCCCTCCCGTCCTGCCTTGACAACACAGAATATCTCCAGATACCGCTCGCCACATGTCTTCCTGGGGACGAGATCACCCCTGGCTGAGAGTAGTCATTTTAGACTTAGCATGTGCCAGGCCAGGAAGCCGGGAACCCAAGGATCTGAGTGTGACAAACTCTCGTTCTCGGGTGACTCAGGTTACTGACGCTGGTCACACAACACGGGTCATGCCGGGGTGCCGGGAACGGTGTGGTGGGGTGAGGACGGAATGGAGCAGCAAGGGAGTCCAGAGGCTGAGTAAATCAGCTGCTTTTGCACACACGTCTTGAAAAAATGTGGGTTGTCATTCTTGATGGGTGGGATTAACAAGGAATGTTCTTTGATACTCTCCAGATTTTCTTTTCACCTTTGGTTTAAATTGTTGTAAAGATACTTATCCGAAGGTTATATTCAAGAAGAGCTAATGATAGGCTCTGGGTTTTAACGTAAATCAGTTGGAGAATCCAGAGGTTTCCCGTATTGATTGAAAAGGGACAAATCCATTACTTTTCTTCATGGATGAGATTTTTTTTATATTAAATTTTTTTTTCAACTTTTTTATTTATTTTTGGGACAGAGAGAGACAGAGCATGAATGGGGGAGGGGCAGAGAGAGAGGGAGACACAGAATCGGAAACAGGCTCCAGGCTCCGAGCCATCAGCCCAGAGCCTGACGCGGGGCTCGAACTCACGGACCGCGAGATCGTGACCTGGCTGAAGTCGGACGCTTAACCGACTGCGCCACCCAGGCGCCCCGTGGATGAGATTTAATAACACGCTATCTTCTGTTTCTCCATGGTGCTGCGCCCTCCATTTGAACGTGAATAAACATTTGGTTTCCATCTTCTGAAATCTTTTAAACATGATAATTGTTTTTATTATTAAAATAAACAGCTTGTGTGTCTAGTAAACTAATGATTGCTGTGCTGGTCTAGTTATTTAGTTCTTTTGCTGAGGAACAGCTTGGGGAGAGCATAGATGCTTTTTCTGACATCGGCCTCAGATCATATCAGTGTTACTTTATTTTTTAGTGTAATTACGTTAGAAAATGTGTTGTCTTTCTGGGAGTCTTTTTATCTGATAGAATTGAATTCCATTATAACATTTAAATCATTTAAGTTTCTTACAGAATTTTGAAACAATACACAGTGCCGCTGAAAAGTGATGAAAAAAACTTCCTATGTGACCCGGGGAAACTAATGTTACTAAAATTAGTTCATAAAATTTCGTGTGCTAAGGAGAGGGATTTCCTGGGTTTAAATACAGAATTGACGTTCATGTGGTTGGTCTCTGATGACTTCATCTTGGTGATTATTGGCCTAATTTCAGTGATCGGTTGTCAACAGTGTTTGAGGGGAGTTAAGACCTTGTTATTCGTAAGGATTAAAAGCTCTTTCAGCATTGAAGTCAGAGGCGGCTTGACCGCACTTACCGCGAGAGGACCTACCGATGTGCGTTTTGAGCTTCTCCTGGATGTGCGGCCCTCACAGCGTGGAGCCACAGGGACTGAAACATGCAAGGGTCCTGTGGAGCGGAGGGCCTGCAGACTCAAAAGGCTGGGCCTTTTGTTGATGGATCAAGACTTGTTGAACAGCAAGGTCAAGATTTGGAGAGTTGAGGAGAAAGAAATAATCTTGTCAGAGTTGTAGTCTTTGGGGGGGAACTCCTTGATGTATGATGCCTCTTGGGTCTTTATTTATTTTTTTAATTGTTTTATGTTTTACTCATTTTTGAGAGCAAGAGAGACAGAGCACAAGCAGAGGAGGGGCACAGAGAGAGGGGGAGACACAGAGTCCAAAGCAGGCTCCAGGCTCCGAGCTGTCAGCACAGAGCCTGACGCGGGGCTCGAACTCACAGACCGCGAGATCATGACCTGAGCCGAAGTCGGCCGCTTAACCAACAGAGCCCCCTCTTGGATCTTTAAAAAGGATCCTTTTGGAAGACGAAAACCGAGAGCTTTTATTTGTTATAGGAGTTTTTTTTTTCTTTTAATTTTCTGCAAGAACAGTTGCTCACAATTTCTCCCTTGGTGGGGGATACGAGTCTATTTCTCTATTTTAAGAGACATTATGAAGACCATATTGTGTAGCAGTGGAAGGTGTATTTTTAGTATTTTTCCCCCAAATGTATATTTCTGTTTCAATTGTCGAAGACAAACTTGTCAACTTTTATTAGATTTCATTTTTAGCCACAGAAATACTGGGTATTTCTGAAATAGAAACTCACTGACTTAAAAAATGCATCTCTTACCTCTACAGCAGAATTTGGTAAATAATGGTTATAATTTGGCAACTACTAGAAGACAGTGCCAAATTCTATGACTGTAGCTTTTTAGATTTTGCAGGCAGAGGTAGTTTTCTGGTGAACGAAATACCCGAGTTCTGTGAGTTTGACAATCTGCAATAATTTTAGTGATTTCAGTTTACAGTTAAAGGGCAGGTGTCATAATTCCTCCCCAAGTTTTCTTTCTTTCTTTTCATGTTTATTTATTTATTTTTTGAGAGAGAGGACGCACACAGAATACCAGTGGGGAAAGGGCAGACACAGAATCTGAAGCTGACTCCAGGCTCCAAGCTGTCAGCACAGAGCTCAGCGCAGGGCTCGAACCCACGAACCGTGAGATCATGACCTGAGCCGACGTCGGATGCCTAACTGACTGAGCCCCCCGGGCGCCCCTCTTTTTGTTTTTTTTTTGTTCCTTTTAAGTTCATATAGTTTCTTTTATAATCGCTATACCCCACATGGGGCTGGAACTCACAACCCTGAGATCAGGAGTCGCGTGCTCTTGTGACTGAGCCAGCCAGGCGCGCCGCTCGAAGATTGATTTCTAAAACGCCTGAAACGCGTTAACCTGCTACGCCAGAAAAAAAGCCATATTCCTTTTACAGTAATAAACTTCTGCTTTTGTCATCATTTCTGTTTTCCGAAGCTTTCCGATTCTTCTCTCCGGATTCTAAAGTCTTACGTGATTTAACCAAGTCTTATTTTGAACCATATGCTTATTTATATAAAAAAGTTAGTTTGCTGAATTTTCAAAATAGGAATCGTCAAGAGACACACACGTTCATTCATTCGGCAGATAATGTGTTAGGTATTTATTATATGCCAGGCACTCTTGTAGGCTGGGAATGAAGTAGTGAAGAAAATAAAACTGGTGTGTTGGCTGTAGACACTAAAAGAAAGATAAAACAGAGAGGAGACTTTCTGTGCATTTGTTTGGTTTTTTTGGGGGGGTGGTGGTGGAAAAATTGGCAGTTTTACAAAGGGCAGCCAGGGAGCCATCCGTGAGAAAATGACAGTGGAGTGGGTTGAGATGGGAAGGAGTTGGGGGAGTGGGTCATTTGGACAACTGGGCCAAGAGCTTCCCAGGCAAGGACACCCACGTGCAAATGCCCTGAGGCAGCACTCCTGGCATGGCTAAGGTGACCGGACTGAGGTGAGCAAGAGGGAAAATAGAGATGGGAGGGCCGTGGAGGTTGTTTGGGGGACTGGCCATGACTCTGATGATGTGGAAGCCACTTGAGCTGTGGGGTGATATGGTCTGACTTAAATTTTCACAGGATCCCTCCGTTGCAGTGTAGAGAATACAGTGATGGAGGGCCAGGGAACCATTTAGGATTCAGCAAACCACCGAAAGGTGCAGGTGAGCGAGGAGGCGGCTAGAGCCTGGCGAGCTGGAGTAAAGGTGTTGAGTGGTTGGATTCTGGATTGGGTGCCAGCTGGACCTAGTGAGCGAGAGACAGGGTCAAGGATGACCGAGAGGTTTTGCCCTGAGCAACTGGGAGACTGGAGTTGTTACTTACAGAGATGACAGAGACTGTTAAGGAGAAGGTTTTGCAGACGTTTTATTTTGGAAATGCATGGATTCGACCATTGTAGGTAGAGTGGCATACTGTAGGAGTGTATTCTCGATGTATTTATTTGTGAGATATACTGCCCTAGCTTTTATAGTGGGGGTCAATCTCAGATACGGAAGTCTTCTCCTTCTCTTTTTCACAATTGTTGTGGTTATTTTAGGTCTTCTGAATCCAGACATGTTTTTGGATCAGCTTATCAGTTTCTTACAAAAAGCTATATAGATCAGTCTGGAGGGGACAGACATCCTGATGATACTGAGTTCTCTAGTCCATGTACATGGTATATACTTTGTGGGTGCAGTGTTCTTAGTTTGCAGAGGGTGGATCTCAAACCTATTTTGTGAGTTATTTCTATGTATTTTATTCTTTCTGATGCTATTGCTTATGTTCATTTTTGGTTATTCCCAATGTTTAGCAAACTAGTTGATTTTTCAGTGTGAATTCTATCCTGTGACTTCAGCATGCTTATTTTCGTAATTTTTTGTAGACTCTTTAAGATTTTTATGTATGTTGCTTGCAGATATATGCCACTTTGCTTCTTTGTTAATGTATAGGCTTTTACTTCCTTTCGCTTTTTTTCTGGCTTTATTACCCTAGCTGGAACCATTAGTACAGTGTTGAAATGGCGAGAGCTGACAAGCTGACCGCTCTGCCTTGTTCCTTGTCTGAAGAAAGCTTTTGACCATGAACTATGATGTTTGCTGTACATTTTCATGCATGCCTTTTATCTGGTCAAGAAAACGCCTTTCTGTTTTTACTTTGCTGGGAGTCTATATCACGAATATAATCGATTTTGTCATAGAACTCTGTATCCATTTGCATGATGATACGGTTTTTGTCCTTTATTCTATTAACTTGGCGTGTCGTGTTAATTGATTTTTGGATGTTAAACAAAACTCAAATTTCTGGGAGAAAACCTTCTCGATGGTGGTGCATAATCCTTCTTCTGTGCTGTTAGATTTAATTTTCTAATATTTTGTTAAGGATTTTTCTGTGTTCATGAGGCATATTGGTCGTTGATATCAGGGCAACATGCCTCATGAGTTTGGGTCATCTTCCTTCTCGACTTTGTGTGGGATTGCTATTATTTTCTTAAATATTTGAGATAATTAACTAGTGAAACCATATGCTTTTTTTTTTTAAGTAAGATAGGCACAGTTATTCAATAAGCCTTTTTTTAAAGTTTATTTATCTTGAGAGGGAGACAGGGAATCCCAAGCTGGCTTTGCACCATCAGTGCGGAGCCTGATGCGGGGCTCAAACCCATGAAACTTTGAGATCGTGACCTGAGCTGAAACCAAGAGCCAGATGCTTAACCGGCTGAGCCACCCAGGCGTCCCCAAACCATATGCTTTTTTTAAAAAAGCCGATTCTCAGTATATTGCTGACTGTCTAACCTTTTATGGGTTTATCCCCTCCTTGGGTTGTTCACCTGTTTGCCTGCTAACGGAGCCTTTGATATTAGTATCTTGTAACCACATATTCCCACTCAAATAGGTGTTTAATACCCCTTTAAACTGAAACTTACGATATCTGCCCATGTTTTGCATTTATTGATGTTTTAAACTTTAAGCAATTTTAGAATACCTTTTTTTGAGAATATATCACCAAGTGAAATAATTTAAGATATTTAGATGAGAATCCCCGCTGCTGTGGACTGAACTGTGTTCCCCTCAAATTCATATGTTGAAGCCTTAACCTCCAATGTGACTGTATTTGGAGTAAGGAAACAATTAAGACTGAATGATGTCATAAGAGTGAGCCCGCAATCCCGTAGGATTAGTGTTCTTCCTAAGAAGAGGCCCCAGATTTCGCTTTTTGCAGATGACATGATATTATACATGGAAAATCCGATAGACTCCACCAAAAGTCTGCTAGAACTGATACAGGAATTCAGCAAAGTTGCAGGCTACAAAATCAATGTACAGAAATCAGTTGCATTCTTATACACTAACAATGAAGCAACAGAAAGACAAATAAAGAAACTGATCCCATTCACAATTGCACCAAGAAGCATAAAATACCTAGGAATAAATCTAACCAAAGATGTAAAGGATCTGTATGCTGAAAACTATAGAAAGCTTCTGAAGGAAATTGAAGAAGATTTAAAGAAATGGAAAGACATTCCCTGCTCATGGATTGGAAAAATAAATATTGTCAAAATGTCAATACTACCCAAAGCTATCTACACATTCAATGCAATCCCAATCAAAATTGCACCAGCATTCTTCTCGAAACTAGAACAAGCAATCCTAAAATTCATATGGAACCACAAAAGGCCCCGAATAGCCAAAGGAATTTTGAAGAAGAAGACCAAAGCAGGAGGCATCACAATCCCAGACTTTAGCCTCTACTACAAAGCTGTCATCATCAAGACAGCATGGTATTGGCACCAAAACAGACACATAGACCAATGGAATAGAATAGAAACCCCAGAACTAGACCCACAAACGTATGGCCAACTCATCTTTGACAAAGCAGGAAAGAACATCCAATGGAAAAAAGACAGCCTCTTTAACAAATGGTGCTGGGAGAACTGGACAGCAACATGCAGAAGGTTGAAACTAGACCACTTTCTCACACCATTCACAAAAATAAACTCAAAATGGATAAAGGACCTAAATGTGAGACAGGAAACCATCAAAACCTTAGAGGAGAAAGCAGGAAAAGACCTCTCTGACCTCAGCCGTAGCAATCTCTTACTCGACACATCCCCAAAGGCAAGGGAATTAAAAGCAAAAGTGAATTACTGGGACCTTATGAAGATAAAAAGCTTCTGCACAGCCAAGGAAACAACCAACAAAACTCAAAGGCAACCAACGGAATGGGAAAAGATATTTGCAAATGACATATCGGACAAAGGGCTAGTATCCAAAATCTATAAAGAGCTCACCAAACTCCACACCCGAAAAACAAATAACCCAGTGAAGAAATGGGCAGAAAACATGAATAGACACTTCTCTAAAGAAGACATCCGGATGGCCAACAGACACATGAAAAGATGTTCAGCGTCGCTCCTTATCAGGGAAATACAAATCAAAACCACACTCAGGTATCACCTCACGCCAGTCAGAGTGGCCAAAATGAACAAATCAGGAGACTATAGATGCTGGAGAGGATGTGGAGAAACGGGAACCCTCTTGCACTGTTGGTGGGAATGCAAATTGGTGCAGCCGCTCTGGAAAGCAGTGTGGAGGTTCCTCAGAAAATTAAAAATAGACCTACCCTATGACCCAGCAATAGCACTGCTAGGAATTTATCCAAGGGATACAGGAGCACTGATGCATAGGGCCACTTGTACCCCAATGTTCATAGCAGCACTCTCAACAATAGCCAAATTATGGAAAGAGCCTAAATGTCCATCAACTGATGAATGGATAAAGAAATTGTGGTTTATATACACAATGGAATATTACATGGCAATGAGAAAAAATGAAATATGGCCTTTTGTAGCAACGTGGATGGAACTGGAGAGTGTGATGCTAAGTGAAATAAGCCATACAGAGAAAGACAGATACCATATGGTCTCACTCTTATGTGGATCCTGAGAAACTTAACAGGAACCCATGGGGGAGGGGAAGGAAAAAAAAAAAAAAAAAGAGGTTAGAAAGGGAGAGAGCCAAAGCATAAGAGACTGTTAAAAACTGAGAACAAACTGAGGGTTGATGGGGGGTGGGAGGGAGGAGAGGGTGGGTGATGGGTATTGAGGAGGGCACCTTTTGGGATGAGCACTGGGTGTTGTATGGAAACCAATTTGTCAATAAATTTCAGAAAAAAAAAAAAAAAAAAAAAAAAAAAAAAAAAAGAAGAGGCCCCAGAGGAAAAGCGCTCTCTCCACCATAACATTCCAAGCTGACTAATACAATCTGCTTTATGCGATTCCCTTTGGAACGTACAGTCTTCTGCCCATGCCCTTCAGGGAATATGGATTGGATGCTTGCTTTGGTGTGCTGGGAGTGTTATAGCGAGTTTAATGAATACTTGTTTTCACAAAGTGTAGCCTTTCAGGAATATTTCATCACCAGTTGGTGCCTCCCATCATAATCACGCACAGGCTCCTTCAGAACTTCTGTGCTTACCTCCTTCTGCCTTTTACCGCTCATATGAGATAGGGAAGATAGAGAGGTTCTCTTCTGAGTTTGGATGTTTATTAACGAAAACAATATCAGGGCACCTGGGTGGCTCAGTTTGTTGAGCGTCTGACTTCAGCTCAGGTCGTGATGTCACAGTTTGTGGGCTCGAGCCCCACACAGGCTCGGGGCTGACAGCTCAGAGCCTAGAGCCTACTTTAGATTCTGTGTCTCCTTCTCCGCCCCCCCCTCCCGCCCCTCCCCCGCTCACACTCTGTCTCTGTCTCAAAAATAAACAAACATTAGAAAAAAGAAAAAAATGTCTACATCTTTGACAACTGTTGGTAGTTACACTTTTTGTTAAATTGGTTATAGGTCACATAGTTTGGGAACTGCATTAAAAATTCCTCTTTACTGGGGTGTCTGGATGGCTCAGTCGGTTAAGCGTCTGACTTCGGCTCAGGTCATGATCTCGCGGTTCGTGGGTTCGAGCCCCGCGTCGGGCTCTGTACTGACGGCTCGGAGCCTGGACCCTGATTTGGATTCCATGTCTCCCTGTCTCTGTGCTCCTCCCCTGCTCACACTCTGTCTCTCTGTCTCCCTCAAAAAAATAAATAAACTTAAAAAAAATTCCTCTTAAACTGGGATAGTCATAAAAATAATCCAACTTTCAGAAGCATATTGGTGATCTGTTTTTTGGAAAACAAATCACTACAAACTCAGTGGCTGAAAACAGTGCCCGTTTATTAGCTCGCGGTTCTGTGGACTAGCAGTCTGGAGCCGTATGGCCTGTTTTGTGTTGTTTCGTTGGCTCACGTCATCGCAAGGCTAACATTAAGGTGTCCGCCGTACTGAATTCTCACCTCGAGGCTCTCGGGAAAGCTCTGCTCCCAAACTCATTCTTGCCATTGACCGAATTCAGTTCCTTGTGATTGTGGGACCGAGGTCCCCACCCCCTCGCCGGCCGGCCGTGTGGGGCCTCCCCCGGCACCCGGAGCCTGTCTGCCGTCCTCGACACGGGGCTTCTCATCTTCGAGGCAGCCGAGGCGCCTTGGGCCCTCCTTGTGCTTCCCGCCCGCCTTTCGTCTTCTGCCACCAGCACCAGCGGGAGAAAATCTTGGCTCCTAAAAGGGCTCGTGGGCTCAGGTCAGACCCAGCTGGGTCATCTCCTTATTTTAATGCCAGGCTCCGCTGTAACACACCCTGATGATGAGCGTACAACCCGTCAGATTCACAGCCGTGCGTAGTACACGGGGCGTGGGCCCCGAGTCTTGGGGTACTGCTGGTCACCGAAGGCCTTTCTGTAGGTGACGGTCTTGAATCTGGATGATTTGAATAAAGAGGGGATGGATGCAAAGGCTGACTCTAGAGTCCACCTGAACAAGAGTGTATACATGCCTTGAATGTTTAGAATGGCATAAGTTTTATAATTATTTAAACATTTTAGTTCCAGCATAGTTGATATACAGTGTCCTATTCGTTTCAGCGGTTCTGCACATTACTCAGGGCTCGTCATAAGTGTGCTCGTTAATCCCCATCACCTAGTTCACCCTCCCCCACCCACCTCCCCACTCGTAGCCGTCAGCTCGTTCTCTGTGGTGAAGAGTCTGTTTCTTGGCTTATCTCTCTCTCTCTCTCTCTCTTTTTTTTTTTTGTCTTTGTGCATTCGTTTTGTTTCTTAAATTACACTTGAGTGGAGTTGTATGGTATTTGCCTTTCTCTGACTTATTTCAGTTAGCATTATACTCTCTAGCTCCATTCATGGTGTGGTGAATGGTAAGAGTTCATTGTTGGTTTTTTTTTTTGGCTGAGTAATATTCCATTGTATGTGTGTGTGTGTGTATAAACCACATCTTCTTTATCCATTCAGCTGTCGATGGACACTTGGGGTACTTCCATAATTTGGCTATTGGAAATAATGCTGCAATAACTAGAGGGGTGCATATATCTTTTCGAATGAGTCTTTTCATATTCTTTGAGTAAATACCCAGTAGTGGAATTACTGGATTGTACGGTAATTCTAACTTTTTGTGAGGAACCTCCTCCATACTGTTTTCTAAGTGGCTGCACCAGTTTGCATTCCCACTAACAACAGTACGTGAGGATTCCTTTTACTCTCCATATTTGCCATCGCTCACTGTTCCTGTGCTCTTGAGTTTAGCCTTTCTAACAGGTGTGAAGTGATATCTCATTATGGTTTAAAAAAATTTAAAAAAATGTTTTTCTTAAATGTTTGTTTATTTTTGAGAGAGAGACAGAATGCGAGTGGGTTAGGGGCAGAGAGAGAGGGAGACACAGAATCGGAAGCAGGCTCCAGGCTCTGAGCTGTCAGCATAGAGCCCAACGTGGGGCTCGAACTCATGGACCGCGAGATCATGACTTGAGCCAAAGTGGGGCGCTCAACCGACTGAGCCACCCAGGTGCCCCTCTTTTCTTCCCTGATTTAAAAATTTTTTTTTCCAACGTTTATTTATTTTTGGGACAGAGAGAGACAGAGCATGAATGGGGGAGGGGCAGAGAGAGAGGGAGACACAGAATCGGAAACAGGCTCCAGGCTCCGAGCCATCAGCCCAGAGCCCAACGCGGGGCTCGAACCCACGGACCGCGAGATCGTGACCTGGCTGAAGTCGGACGCTTAACCGACTGTGCCACCCAGGCGCCCCTCTTCCCTGATTTTAAAAAATAGGTCAGAGATGCAGATTAACACTTTCTTTGGCTCTGTAGGTTGTAATGCAGTATTCCTGGGAAATCTGATTCATTTGTACATCTGGTATCAATGTGGACGACTTCTAGTATGTACCGCGTAGCCCCTCCTTTCTTCTGAGCTGCAGATGTAGATCTCCTACTGCTTGCTAGCCATCACCATATAGATAATCTTGTGGGCCACTGCAGTTTGGCACATCTCAAACCAAAACCGCTTTCTTTTCCGTGAATCGTCTGTTACCTCCTGTGTTTCAAGTCACCGTCAGTTACCTAAGCTGGAAATGGTGGAGTCACCTTTGGCGTTTCCTACCCCTTCGTTGTCTTTTTAAATTTGTTGCTAGTTCTCGTTGGCTAGCCTTACCCAGTATTAAAGAGAATTTTGAGACTCCGTAAGCTTAAGGATGTTGTTTGCTTATTGTACCTGAACCACATAGGTACGTCTCGTTCTTAGTACGCACTCAGTAAACGTTTGCTGAATCTCAGTGTTTAGAAGGACTGGTGTCGGACACATTTTGTATTCAGTCGATGTACTTTATCAGCCTTGCAGCATGGTTATCTGACTGCTCTTCCGACTTTTTCTTACGTTCCCTGATTTCATCCTAAAACACAGTATAATACCTGACACAGTAAGACTTCAATAATATTTTTAAATCAATTACGTTGCAGAAGTGTAAAAAGTAATAACATACTGTCACAGAGGAAGTTCAGAAAAATACAATTTCTGGATCAATTTATAATACAAAATCTTAAGAAGGTATGTTTTCTAGTAAAGAAAAAAAAAACGACTTTCAGTCCTTTTGATGAGATGTCGGTATTCTTTCATTTTCTTCGTTTCAAATTTGTATATGAATACATGACTTTTAAAATTCCTTTTGGCAAGTAAAATTAGGAGTTGTTTATAGAAATCCCTAACATACGGAATTTGTGTACTTTCACTTTTAGGGTATACTTCTTTTAAACTTAGATGAAGAAGGATGCTGATGTGAATACTAAAAGAACATAATCACCGGGGCATTAAATGGGCCTGAGAAATGACGGTTGTTATTCTGACTGTCTTCTCTAAGTCCTGGTTGTAAAACAGCGAACACTGTGCTTATTGATTCAAAGTCTGTCTGTGTATGTCTTGCAGCATCTTTTTTTTTTGTATGTTTCTCTTTTCTCCACTTTCTGTTCTATTTCAGCACATTAAATTGCATCACATGAAACCGATTTTCTTTCCTTTATGAAGTACTTTTAAAAAGCTTTCTTCAAACACTATAGTACTGTAAGGTTTATTTCCATGGCAGTACTTATCATTAATTTTTTTTGTAACATTTTAGCAAACGCTTCACCAAAGATCGTAGTAGGTTTAACATTTTTCTTGTTGTAAGTTTAAGTGTGTTGGTCGGTAGCTGAGACGATGGTCCACGGATTCGTTGCGTGTTTTGTGGCCGAGGTGCCGAGTGTATTTATTCGGCATTCGGCTTTTCTGTGTGCAGTGGCTGTTGTCCAACATCGGAGGAACCACTTTCGCTTTCGGGGACAGAGTTGGATCTCCGTCCATTGGTTAATGTTACCATACTGATCATGTTAGTAACATTGACTCGACCTGCTGCTTTTCAGAGTGATGGCTGCTCGGTCCTTGTGCCTTTCATCCAGATCAACCATCCCAACTCTCGAACCGTTTTCCCGGTGTCACCACCATCCAAAAAAGGGAGTTTTGTCCATCCCAGCTGTCTTCAGGGCCCAAACCTTGAACTTTCTTGGATTGCTTCTGTCTTGATCTCTAGCCTGTTTGCTCCTTTCCTGTTGTTACCCATCTTCTGATTCACCGATTACCGCCTTCAAGACGGCCCTCAGGTTTACTTACGGATTTGCCCTCCGCTAACCTCACCCTCTGCACTCTGTGCAGCGTCATTATATCCATGCCCTTGAACTCCATGATCCTCTGGCTCTTTCCAGTAGTTAATTGACTTAATCCAGTCTTTGGCACCTATGCTTATGTGGTCCTGCCTGGGAGCTCTTGAATTTAGACCTGCCTGGGTTCCTGTGCGGTGAGCGGTCAGGTATACGGGTTAGCTGGGCAGTCCCTGCGTTTCATAATTGTCAGTTTAAACAGTTACGGGTATATCTAAAGCATTACTATTTCTGAAAAACACCTAGATGAAATATGCGCCAAATATAGGTAAGTACGGGTTTTGTGAGGTCAAATTACATTTGGATTTCGGTCAAAAACTTAAATTCTAGGATTTCTTACTGGTTTGGATGGATGTCATTAAATATAATTCACTAACCGCTTCGGATGTGTGCACATCTTTGCCTGTATTCCTATAGATATCCCTATATCCCTACTCCCTATGGAGTAGGTCCCATGATTGGGCCCATCTTTTGTTTGCGGGGACGAGGAGTCTTAGAGGGTTAAGTGACTTTCTTCGTGCACATAGCCCATATTTGAGCTTGGGTCTGGTAGCTCAGAACCTGGGGAGCGAGGGTGTGCTGCCTCCTGCCAGGTTACTTTGGATTTATAACTGAGCTTGAGGTAAAGAGGTGAGTCTTAAACCCTTTGTACTGCATAACCTGTGCCTGAATATCTGCCTCTGTTTTTAGACTTTCCTTTGGAAATGTGGTTTTATGAGTCATGCAGAGGGTGAATTTTGGTGTACTTAAGCTAATTCTTTTAATTTTAGTTGAAAGATTGTTGTTTTCATCCTTATCACTTTGAGCAGCTTAGGTGTTTATGTGCCTTTCTCAGTTAAAGAAACTTTCATTGATGTTCTCAGCCAAGGGGAAGCACATGCTTAATTTTATTTTGGCTTAGAAATACTGCAGTGGGGGATTTGCCCTCGCAAATTAGGATCGTTAGAAGCAGTGTCTCCTCTGCAACCAAAGCACCCTGCAGCTGTTAATTCACTTGGAATAAATAGCCATTTATGTAGGTCAGAATCCTGGCAGTATATTCAATCAAGGTTCATTCAATGACTGCTTTAGGTCGTAGGCGACTCGTCTTTCTGTAGGAATGTACTTGGGTAGGAAGAGATTATTTAGGTGAGGTGGATGGAAGGCAGGGATAATTATTATAAGGCATTAGATTTTTTCAACTTTATTGAGATATGATTGTCTTCTGTATAGTTGTGAAGTGCACAAGTTGATGATTCCGTACATGTATATACTGAGAGATGATTACCACGAGAAGGTCAGTTAACATCACCACCCCCCGCGTTTTTTGTGTGGGGTGATAACTTTTAGGACCTACTCTCTTAACAACTGTCAGATGTATAGTATGGCTTTGTTAATTATAGTCCCCAGGCTGCACATTAGATCCCCAGAGCTCATAGCGATCTGTTTGTACGCTGAACCCCTCCCCCTCCAGCTTCTGGCGACCACCATTCCAGTCTGTATTTCTTTGAGTTCGGCTTCTGTAGGTTCTACCTATAAATGACATCGTACAGTATTTGTCTTCCTCTGTCTGCCTTATTTAAGTTAATACAACATCCTCAAGGTCCATCTGTCTTGTCACAAAAGGCAGTTTCCTTCTTCTTTTATGGCTGAGTAATATTCCTGTGTGTGTGTGTGTGTGTGTGTGTGTGTGTGTGTGTGTGTGTGTTAACACCCCGCCTTCTTGATTCATTCATCTGCTGTTGGACGGTTAGGTTGTGTCCATGGCCTGGTTGTTGGGAATGATGCTGCAGTGAACATAGGGATGCCAACATCTCGTCAAGACAGGGATTGGATTTCCCTCAGGTGTGTACCCGGACGTGGGGTTGCTGTCATTTGAGGAGCCTCCATACTGTTTCCCACAGTGGCTGCACCCAGTTACAGTCCCACCAGCAGTGCACAAGGGTTCCCCTTTTCCCACAAAAATGCCGACACTTGTTGTTTCTTGTTTTGATGATGGTCCTCACATGTGCGGTGATACCTCATTGTGGTTTCGATTGGCGTTTCCCCGATGATGACTGATGTTGAGCATCTTTTCTTTTTTTTTTTTTTTTTATTCTAGTGTAATTAACATACAGTGTTGTGTTAGTTTCAGGTGTACCGTGTGACGATTCACCGATTCCGGAGGTTTCTCAGTGCTCATCACCACAGGTGTCCTCCTCACCCGATTTCTCTGTCCCCACCCCCGACCCCCCTCCCCTCTGGCGACCACCAGTTTGTGGCCTGTATTTACCAGTCTGGTTTTTTTGGCCTCTCTTTCCTTTGTTTGCTCATTTGATTTGTTACTTAAATTCTGCATGTGAGAGATCACGTGGTGTTTGTTTTTCTCTGAGCATCTTTTCGTGTATCTGGCGACCATTTTTATGTGCTCTTTGGAAAAATGTCTATTCAGGTCCTTTGCTCATTTTTTTAATCAGATTGGGTTTTTTTGTTTTGTTTTTGAACTATATGAATTCCTTATATGTTTTGAATATTAATCCCTTATCAACTAGTTTGCAAATATTTTCTCTTACGCATAGGCTGCCTTTTTATTTTGCTGATGTGTTTTTTGTTTTTTTTTTTTTTGCCATGCAGGAGGTTTTGAGTTTGAGGTCGTCCTGCTTACTTTTGCTTCTGTTGCTTGTGCTTTGGGTGTCATTTCCATAAAATCATTGTCAAGACCAATGTCAAGGAGCTTTTTCCATGTTTTCTTCTAGGAGTTTTATGGTTTCAGGTCGTATTTTATTTTATTTGAGAGAGAGAACAAGCTGGGGAAAGGGGCCATGGAAGGGAGAGAGAGAGAGAGAGAGGGAGGGAGGGAGGGAGGGAGGGAGAGAGAGAATCCCAAGCAGGCTCCACGCTCAGCACGGAGCCTGATGCGGGGCTCAAGCCCATGACCTTGGGATCATGACCAGAGCTGAAACAGAGTCGGATGCTTAACCAAGTGAGCTACCCAGGCACCCCAGCTTCAGGTCTTCTTTTAAGTCTTCATTTCATTTCGAGTTCATTTTTGCTCGTGATGCAAAATAAGGATCCGATTTTACTCTTCTGTGGGTGGTTCTCCAGTTTTCCCAGCACCTACTCGCTGAAGAGGCTGTCTTGTCCCCTTCAGTCTTGGAGGCTCCCTTGTCAGTTACGAGTTGAGTGTGTATGTGAAGGTCTACTTCCGGGCTCTCGCTGCCAGGGCCATACAGTTTTGATTACTGTAAATTTGCAGTTAAGTTTGAAATCGTCATTGTTGTATTCTCTCACCATTCCCTGAGGCTCGGCGTGGTCTTTTGTGGGCCAACGGGAATTTTAGGATTGTCTTCCTTTTTCTGGGGAAAGTAATAAGGCCTCTGTTCTGACTTTCCTACCTGTTTTTCCTCCTGGGTTGAAAACAGTGACATCATTGGCCGTGCGGCTTGACAACATCCAGAGAAGCATCTAATCTATGTGTTTTGTTATAACTTTGGAGTCATGTCAGTGATACTGAAAACCATTGACATCTGGCACATGATAACCTTTATTTATGGCATGGAAAGGATTTTGCCTTTTTCATTAAAGAAGCCCAAAGAAGAAATTACCTTTAGAGCCCATTATCCCTTCCCTTTTTTGATAAATGGGTGGAAGAAACTGCTCTATAAAGCCTTATATTCATAAGCTCATGTGTAGTAGCACTTTGTGGGGAAACACATGGATATAAAGGGTTCCATGTTGCACTATTCACAAGGATATATTTCCTGAACTGGTGTTACAGTCTAGGTGGGCTGGAGGCTGTCACAATTAGGAAAGCATATTCAAAACATAAAGACGTTCTAATTTTTCAGAAAACCCTGTAGACCGTAAACTGTTTGGATGGAAACAGAAACATGAAGGGTACTGCTAGAGAAAGAGAGACTCTCATCTGGTCTCAAGGAAGATTGGGAATTTGAGTAGGAGCAGTGGGCTGACAGGAGGAGGGGTCTTTTCCTTGGACCCTTGGACACAGGCCTGGACGCATCTTGCAGGACGTGATCTTGCAGGACTTGGCGCGGCTTCGAGCACACACATCTGCACTTCTGAGAGGTCACATCAAGACAAAGAATGACTCGTTGGTTAATTCATTTAACGACCGTGGTCCTGTGCCGGGCGCTCCCGAGACGGTTTTTGTAACTTTCGTAACTTGCGAGGGTGACTCCGGGACGCAGCGTGCGGTCATACTCACGGTTAAGATTTCTTACGGCAAAAGGGCAGACAGTGCAACATCGGCAAGGGGAAGATGCACGAGGCCACGACCCGGGAGACCTGGCCTGTGCGGCCAGCAGTCCTCTCTCAGGGACGTCACGGGGGGCTCGGATTCCTCAGCAACAATTGTGACAACACGTGTAAAGTGCCGTCTACCAGGAGGACTCAACAGAGACTTGGGACTCCGTGTTTTTCCTGGGGCTGGTCACATAGGCACCCTCCCCCCGGCACTGTCCACACCTGCGGACTCCTGGAAGGAGAACAGGTGTTGGGCATCAACTGTGCTGTCCACACCGGCATCCCGGGTATGGGGCCCTCGGTGCTGCTCCAGAGCTGCGTTCTCGGGGCCCGCCGGCGGCCTCTAGGACGGGAGCGGTCTCAGGCCCCCGTGTTGTCTTTTCCGCACAGAGCCCGGGACCGTGCTGCGTGGACAGCGGTGGACGGTCAGGGTCCGGGGGCCATGCCGCGTAGCTGATGTCAGAACATCAGTCCCTGCCCTCGTGGAGCTGGTTGTCTCCTTGCAGAGACTGCAGCTTATAAGATCACGCTAACTGAAAGGAAGATTCCAGCGTGGGCCGAGGCCTTGGAGTGTCAGAGCGACTAGAGGGAGGGCTCATGGAGCAGGGCAGTGGGCGCAGACGGGGTGCCTAGTGAGAGGTCTCCGGGAAGGTGCCTTTAGACTGGCTGGGTGCCCCTAGCCAGGCAGAGAGCACGGCAGGGAAGAGGCCGCACCTGTAAGGAAAGAAGGGAGCGTGGGCGACAGCAGAGGCTCAGATTAGGCCGATTTTCAGGGCTAGCCCATGACTCGGGCCGTTTCTGCTCCCAGAATTTCTTCCCACCCTCATATCAAAGCCTCCGATTGCGCGGTCAGGTGTTTCAGTTTATAAATTGAGTTAAAACGTGTGACATAATTACACATTGGGGGGGTAACACTAGTCGGTGGTGGATCCTGTTAAAATATATTAAGATCAGACAGGAGAGAACGGAAGAAACAGGGCAATTGTGCTTTAAGAGGTGAGTTTTCGGGACGCCCCGGGGTGGGGCTCAGCCACTTTCGGGTCTGACTTCGGCTCAGGTCGTGATCTCACGGTTCCTGAGTTCAGGCCCCGCGTCCGGCACTGTGCTGATGGTGTGGAGCCCGCTTGTCATCCTCTGTCTCCCTCTCTCTCTCTCCCCTCCCCTGCTCACTCGCTCATTTCCCTCAAAAATAAATACACACTAAAAAAGAAAAAAAAGGTGAGTTTTTAGGCTTGTTGTCTTTGTTCCCACCTCCATTATTGGCCCCGTGGCCAGTAGAAAACGGATCCAACTACTTGTCTGTGTTCATTTTCCCTTTTTATAGTGCGAGGGTGACGACCCATGTACAGGCACACCTCGTTTTATCGTGCCTCACAAAGAATGCGTTTGTTCGTTTGTTGTACGAGTCGAAGGTTTGTGGCGACGCCGCATCCGCCAAGTTTACCGTTTCTCCGACGGCGCTTGCTCGCTTTGTGTCTCCGTGGCACGTTTTGGCAATTCTTGGCATACTTCACCCTTTCTCGCTATTATTGTGTTTGTTACGGTGATCAGGATGCTACCGTTGTAACTGTTTCGGGGGCACCATGGAGGGCGCCCGGGTGCGATGGCACACCTGCTCGATAACTGTGCTTTCCGACTCTTTCACGGACCAGCCGTTCCCTGTGTGCCCCTCTCTGGGGGCCTCCCGAGCCCCTGAAACACGGCAGGATCGAAATGAGGCCAGTTACCCCACACCCTACGGTGGAGTCCCACGTCCTTCACTTCACATCGCTTCCTGAGGAAGGCGTGTTGAAAGCTGAGAAAGGCCAACTGCTGGGCCTTTCGCATCCACCAGGGAGCCACGTTGTGAAATCAAAAGAAAGGTTCCTGGATGAAACTAAGAGGGCTGCTCCAGTGAACGCGCAAATGATATGCAAGCGAAGCAGCCTTTTTGCTGAAATGGAGAAAGTTCTCGTAGCCTGGATAGATGAAGTGAGCCCTGTTTCCCCTAAGCCGAGACCGGCCCAGAGCAAGGCCTTAATTCTCTGGACTTTGCTGAAGGCCGAGAGAGGTGAGGAAGCTGCAGGAGGAGAGTCTGACGCCGGAAGGATCGGTCCATGAGGCATCGGCAAAGAAGCCGCCTCCGTGACATCAGAGGTCCAGGTGAGGCGGCAAATCATCCCGAAGATGGAGCGGAGATGATTGATGAACGTGGCTACGCTAAGTCTAGATTTTCAGTGTAGACAAAAGTGCCTTCTGTTGGAGGCAGATGCCATCGTGGACTGTTGTAGCTGAAAGAAGTCGGTGCCCGGCTTCAGGACGATGCCCGTTTACTGTTCCAGAAATCGTAGTGTTGCATTTCCGTTGAGCCTGATGCTCAAGAAGGTCGGGAAAGAGTTTTGTGGTTTTTTTTTTTTAAGTTTATTTATTTCTTGTGAAAGAGACAGAGTGCAGGGGGTGGGGGGAGGAGCAGAGACAGGGAGGCTGTCACGTGGGCTCTGTGCAGAGCCCGACCGGGGCCTCAAACTCGGGCAAGTGTGACCTCCTGACCTGAGCTGAAATCAAGAGTCGGATGCTTAACCGATGGAGCCACCCAGGTGTCTCAGGAAAGAATCCTTACGACATTTCAGGGTGCAATTTAGGGGGGTGCCTGGGTGGCTCTGTCGGTTGAACATCCGACTTCGGCTCAGGTCATGATCTCGCGGTCCGTGAGTTCGAGCCCCGCATCGGGCTCTGTGCTGACAGCTCAGAGCCTGGAGCCTGCTTCAGATTCCGTGTCTCCCTCTCTCTCTGCCCCTCCCCTGCTCATGCTCTATCTCCCTCTGTCCCAAAAATAAACAAACGTTGTAGGGTGCAGTTTAGGAAGTTAATTTAAGTAGCATGAAGACAGGACCTACAGGGAGAAAGAGCTGCCCTGGCCGCGTGAAGCTGGTGGTTACATGCTCGAGTGGGAGAGGACTCGAGGGAGGTATTAGATCGTAAATGGTTTTTTGAACTTCTACTTGTAAAACCACTTTTGCAAGATTTCCCAGGTGCTTGTCAGTTTGATGTGAACTATTGGTGAGGCTGTTGGACAGGCAGTCATGAGACGCTTTAAGAATGTAGCCGCCAGGGTGTATCTGATCCTTCCGGGACCTGTGCAGGCCATAGGTCAGCCTTCTGGACTGACGGTGAACATTTTCCTGCTTCTCTGCTTCATCAGTAGGGCCCTTCAGAATGTACTGATCTGCTTTGCCTTATGTTCTACAAATGGAGCCACGAAACCTGGATGACAGCACGTCTGTTTACAACATGGTTTACTGAATACTTTAAGCCTGCTGCTCAGAGAAAGATTTTTTTAAAAAATAGGACTGCTCTTTGATAATGTGCCTGGTCACCCAAGAGCTCTGATGGAGATGGACAGCCAGAGGAATGTTGTTTTCGTGCCTGCTAATCCAGCATCCGTCCTGCAGCCCATGGATCAAGGAGTAGTTTTGACCCTCGAGTCTTACTATTTAAGAAATATATTTCTGGGGTGCCTGGGTGGCTCAGTTGGTTAAGCATCTGACTTCGGCTCAGGTCATGATCTCCCGGTTTGTGAGTTCGAGCCCAGTGTCGGGCTCTGTGCTGACAGCTCAGAGCCTGGAGCCTGCTTCGGATTCTGTGTCTCCCTCTTTCTCTGCCCCTTCCCTGCTCATGCCCTATCTGTTTCTCTGTCTCTCAAAAACAAATGAACGTTAAAAAGAAAGAAAGAGAGAAAGAAAGAAAGAAAGAAAGAAAGAAAGAAAGAAAGAAAGAAAACGAAAGAAAGAAAGAAAGACACTTCCTAAGGCTATAGCTGCCGTAGATAGTGATTCCTCTGATGGATGTGGGCAAAGTAAACTAAAAACCCTGTGGAAAGGATTCACCATTCTAGATGCTGTGAAGAGTATTCATAGTTCACGAGAAGAGATCAGAATACCAGTCTGATACTGGTATTTAATGGAGTTTGGAAGAAGTTGATCCAACCCTCACGGAGGACTTTGAAGGGTTCAAGACTTCAGTGGAGGCCGTGACTGCAGCTATGGTGGAAATAGCAAGAAAACTAAGATTAGAAGCAGAGCCTCAAGATGGGACTAAGTGGCTGGAGAGTCGTGATGAAACTTGAACGGATGAGGAGTTACTTCTTACGGACGAACAAAGAAAGTGGTTTCTTGAGATGGACCCTACGCCTGGGGAAGATGCTGTGAAGGCTGTTGAAACAACAACAGAGGATTTCGAACACGGTATAAACTTAGTTGGTAAAGCAGCGGCAGGTTTGAGAGGATTGACTCAAATGTTTTTTTGTTGTTGTTTTACATGTATTTATTTATTTATTTATTTATTTTTGAGAGACCGGGAGAGACAGCGTGAGCAGGGGAGGGGCAGAGAGAGAGGGAGACACAGAATCCGGAGCAGGCTCCAGGCTCCGAGCTGTCAGCACAGAGCCCGATGCGGGGCTCGAACCCACGAACCCCAAGATCGTGACCTGAGCCGGAGTCGGACGCTTAACCCACTGAGCCACCCAGGCGCCCAGGATTGACTCAAATTTTGAAAGGAGTTCTGTGGGTAGAATGCTATTAAACAGAATCGTGTGCTGCAGAAAAATCATCTATGAAAGGAAGAGTTCAAGTTCATTGTTATCTTGTTTTACATTTGAAATGGACACCAGCGCCCTAGCCTTCAGCGTGCACCGCTCTGATCGGCCAGTGTCCACCACTGATCGGTCAGCAGCCGTCGAGGTTGAGATATTTGCTTTGTTGTGGCGGTCTGGAACCAAACCTCGGTCTCTCCAACTTAGGCCTGTAACTACAGCTGAAGAAACAGATCAGATGTTTTCAAATCTGTGATTTCGTAATAATACTATTTTTGTTAGCTGCTCACCCACAAGAGATTGCTACTGAACCAATTCCCTGTGAAAATTGTAAATAAAGGGGAACAAATTAAGCATTTACCCAGTCTTGTTTATACGAACTAAGTAGTTAACAAGGTGCCGTTTCTCTTTGTGATATTTCAGTTAATAAATGAAGAACGCATTACAGAATTAGGAAATCACCGTTTTCAAGCCCTAACCAATTAGTAACTCTTGGATCATAGATGCTGCTAATGTCGCAGACAGAGAGAGACGGCCAGACGGTTATAAGCCTTTCGACAGAAGAGCACAACACCACTTTGAAACTTGCCTCCCCCCCAAGTTGAACCTCAGTTTGTCTCTAGATCTAACTTCAGTTTTCAGGAAACGCAAAGAGCAGATAAACATCGTAAACACCACCATAGGGGCACAGTGAGATAAACACAGACTGTAGAAAAGCATAGAACAAAAGATGTGTTTTCTACGATAATAAATTATAATGGGGACAACAAAATAGATGGGATAAAAGAGACCTCGGGAAAATACCACAGAACTCCAACTGTGGCATATAGACCTTACGTGGGTCTGGGTTCATTTAAGCTACTTAAAACCAACAATGAAAAATAGGAACTTCAACATCTGGATGTTGGTGGCATTAAAAATAATGGCTAATATCTCCGTGCGTGTGATAATAACATTCGTGGTTAGAATAGTTGTTGTTTTTCAGAGATAGACGTTGACATCTATGAACGTATGGAAATGATGCATGAGATTGTTTCAAAATTATATGAGAAGAGAGTGGGTGGGGGGCACAGATGGAAAATATTGGCTACGAGTTGATTATTGTTGAAGCTGGGTGTTGAGGACATGAGAGCCCATTATGTGTTTTCGTGTGGTTGTGTGTGTGTGTGTGTGTGTGTGTGTGTGTGTGTGAGTGTGCACGGGCGCACATGTGCACACACACAGATACGGAGTCTCCATTGGAAAAACCTGAACTTGTAGGTTGCAGACAGCAGTAACCAAAAGGATGGTACAATGAGAGACTCGTGAGATTTCTGCTGAGATGAAGGAAAGTAGTGTTTGTAGTGGGTTTAAAAAAAGATGAAGAATGAATGGGGCTGATCTTAGCATTTCGTCCCTGATACTCTGCATTACCACTGACGGAAACACGGCGAAGCTAATCCTTTTCGTTATCACCCTGTGGTCCCCTAACAAAATACCGAAGTAGGAGGGATCCCTGTGGCTTCTTACCTGTGTGTCTGTTTCTTGAGAAGAGTTACTCGGCACCGAAAGGAAGCTGTTCCTTATCTGTTCCTCAGGTTGTTGGCTCAGTTACCACCGGCCACGGAATCGACTGTCTTTACAAATCTCCTTATCAGTCTTTGTTTTGCTCTTTGTTACCTGCCTTCGGGTTCAGTGCTCCAGCTCACCGTTCCATGACCCAGTCTGCTGTTTTCGCGTTGGTTTTGTTTAGGTTGCAATCCTTCGTGGCGTCTTCGGTGGGCGGTATGGAAATAATGAAATTCATCCAGCGGTCTCTAACTCCGTGTGCACGTTCAGTGTGTCAGGGTCTTTGTGCTTCCCCTTCTGTCTGCATCCCTGCCTCAACCTCTGCCCCTCAGCACCCCTGCCGGAGAATCCCAAGCAGGCTCCACACTGTCAGCGCAGGGCCGGACTTGGGGCCCCGTCTTACAAATGTGGTCGTGACCTGGGCTGAAATCAAGCTTTGCTTAACCCACTGAGCCACCCAGGCGTTCCGTGAAGTATTTTTTATGTACATTGTTTCAACATTGCATGTTACTTGTAATCTGTGTGATTCCTCGTGTGGAGTTTTGGTGGCAAATTTGTAATCGTTGGATGCTACTGTGTGCTAAGGACCGCCCTGGTCTAACCTTCTGGCTTTCACTGGGTTTATTCGCAAAAAACAAAAGCAAACAAATAAAAAACAATAACTTTTTTTTTTTGACATAAGCGGAACGTACAGGCCATGGGAAGCTATGGAAACATTAAACCAAAGTCAGAAACCAAACAAAAACATCCATACATATACCACTTTCCAAGAGTGGAGAGTTGTTATTTCAGTGTCTTATTCTGGGTTGGTCCTGTGTTGGCCCGAAGGTTGTTTGCAAAATTGGATGTTGATAGCAAGTAAAGGTGGATAAAATGTTAGAAAAAATGTGAGGGAGGTTGCTTTTGATGGCTAAGGGCCTTGAGTATACATTAAATGCTACGATAAAAATGGAAGTTTAGGGGTGCCTGGCTGGCTCAGTTGGAGCGTGCAACTCTTGATCTCAGGGTGTGGGTTCGAGCCCCACGGTGGGTGTAGAGATTACCTAAAAGTAAAATATTGTAAAAAGTGGAAGTTTTACAAAATCTGGAGTTTTAATGGTAGAGAAATGAAACGTTACAAACCTGTGATTAGAGCCTCTAGACAAATGTAAACATTGGCTTCATACAGGTAAAAAAAACAGCATTTTTGGTACCGTTCTTGAATGGACCGGGCAAAAATGGTGTCTATGAATTAATTATGTTATTGAGTTGTTGTAATGACCCATGAGGTAGATTCTGTTATTATTCCCATTCCCATTTGAATCTCATTCCCATGCAAATAGGAAGCCAGGCTGAGAGGTGAGGCACTTTGCCCGGGTCAGCAGGTGAGAAAAGGAAGCTAACTTGTGCCCGTACTTTTGATCGCCAGGCCATAATGCCTCCCGCTACCATGATGCCTCTCTTGCTGAAGGAGGTAGTTATTTTCATGAGATGTGATTGGTAATTTGGGAAGAAAATTGTACTCCGATTTTTTGAGACCTTTGAGAGATAAAGCCAGGTGATACTCTTTGGAATCCTAAATGGCATTTCCAGGCAAAATGGTGTGTGTGACCTGTCATTCCTTCTCCGTAATTGAATACAGGATTTGATGAACTTTTTTAGCCTAGATGTTTACTTAGACGTCGTAACTCATTTATGACTCAACTGATCTTTAAAAATTTAGTTTTGAGTAATTTATACAAAAGAAGAGTCAAGGAGTGGGGAGTTATCCTCTGCCTCCTGAAGGGCAGTGTCTACGTAGATTGTTTGGAATTCTTCTGAGTGGGCTATTTGTTCTTCTCTGTTTATTTATTCAGTCATTTATTTATATCAGCATGGACTCTGGGGCCGTCTTAGTCCATTCAGGCTGCTATAATACCACAGACTGGGTGGCGTCTAAACAACAGAAATGTATCGCCTACAGTTCTGAGGCTGGCAGTCTCAGGTCATGGCACCTGCTTGGTTGGGTGAGGGCCTGCTTTCAGGTCACGGACTTCGTGTATCTGCACGCGGTGGAAAGAGTCCAGGGGTCTCTGGAGCCTTTTACGAAGCGAGAATCCCGTTCCTGAGGTCCCACCCTCATGGCTGAGGCATTTCGCGGGGGCCCCACCCACTAATGCCATCACCTTTGGCAATTAGGGTTTTAACACAGGAGTTTGGAGGATGGCACACAAACATTCAGACTCTAGGAAGGGTTATTATTTCACTCTTTGGATTATAATCCAGGGCTTTATTTTGCTTCTCAAATGGCTCCCCGTTTTAATAATGGGGACTCTTTCAATCAGCTTTTGTATCCTTGACATACCCCATCGTGTTGCGTATAACTCCCTTACTCGACGGCTCGTCTAACGTATTTTGTGTACTGCTCCTAGACTCGGCCATTTCTCCAAGGAGCTGTGGTTCCTTTTATTGGGGAGTGGTATTAGAAGCAAAGATCTGGGTGCTACGTGAACTTGTGGGTACTGGCTTATTGTTGCTTCTAGGCCCTCTCAGCTAACCTAACGAGCAAATGGATGTATGTCTACTGACCTGAGTGTATATAGAGCATACCTACCAGTATTTGAACGTGTAAGCATCTCTGTTTGCGTTAATTTAAATAGGAGTCCATACTGATGTGTCGAACTCTAATCCGTTATCCCATAGATCATTCTAGACTCCTCCTCTTGCTTACTCTACCGCTGAGAAGCCTCATTCCCACCATGCACTTATTTAATTGTTCAGTTCCGGGATAAATGACTCGTGGTGTGAGAATTGCTAAATTCTGCCCACGTGGGATAACTCGATCAACTCGAGTGACATGGACTCCGTGGAATTTCTTTTGCTTTTAGTCTTACAGACTCCGCTCATTTCTGAAGTTACTTAGCTCAGCACCTTATCCCCCCTCTTCCTTTGCTGAGGTGGTTTCATACATTTGTAATGCATTCAGATTCTTTGGCCGTATGCTGCCTCCCATTAGACAGCCTGACTTTTCCAAGTGTTTTCTTAAAATCTTACTACACCTGTGAGTTCTGACGAACACGCACTTCCTCACCCGCAGAGTGTCGTGTGGGGTAGTTTTATCACCCGCAGAGATGCCCTGTGCGTCTTTCTCCCTTCCCTACAGCCCTGGCAGCCGTGCGTCTCTCTGTTCTCCCTGGCTGTCGTTTGGCCTTTTCCACAGCGTCGTATAATCAGAATTACACAACACGCGGCCTTTGCGCACGAGTCCTTTGCACTTAGCAATATGCGTCGAAGCCCAATCCATATTTTTTCGTGGCTCGTTGGCACATTTTCTCTTTTGCTGAATAATATCTCATTGTGCGGAGGCGCCACAGCTTGTGTGTCCGCTGCCCTGCTGCAAGACCGTTTCGGCACCTTCCGTTTGGGATGGCGGTGAATAAAGCTGCTGTCCGCGTTCCCGTGCAGGTTGTGTGGGGACGTCAGTGTCAGGTCAGCCGGCTAAGCACCTAGCAGTGTGGGTGCCAGGTCACACGCTAAGATCGTATCTGGCTTTCTAAGAAGCTGCCAGTCTTCCAAAGTCACTCCGATTTTGCATTCTCACCAGCAGCGAATGAGGATGTTAGTGCCCCGTATCCTTGCCAAACATGATAGTCTGCTTTCCAACGTTAGCCACTCTCACAGGTGTATATAGTGGGATCTCACTTTTAACCTCACTTCACGAAGGACAGATGGGCATCTTTTCACGTGCTTGTTTATCGTATCTGTATCTTTTCCGATGAAGTATCTGTTCAGATCCTCGACTCAGTTTTAGCTGGGTTGCCTGTTTTCTTCTTGTCGAGTTGTAAGTGTTCTTTGTGTGTTTTAGACACAAGCCCTTTAATGTGATACGCAAGATGGCAAACAGGATGGGTATCGTAGTGCAGTAAGATGAACGGGGACCACAAGGAGAATGAGTCAGTGCCGACTTTCTATTTCCGGCCTGGGTCTCTGGGACACTGGGGAGCACTGGTAGCAGAAAAGAGGAGAGCTGAGAGTTGAAACCCCTTTGGGAAGAAGGGGATGGAGGTGACTCACTTAGTTTCGAGTCCAGATGGAAGAATGTCCAGGGACCGGAGATCAAAAATACATTAGGATTCCTGCTTCACGTTTTGCTGTCATCGTCCTAGATGAGCGAGGAGAAAGCGGAAGTAAGGAGCAGTTAGGAAGTTGGGACAAGAACAGTCACAAAAGTGATGAAGTTTTAGGAAGGAATCAAGTGTCAGACATGAACCGCTGTGAAGGACCGAAGGACACCGTTGAAGAGAGTGTGAAATTTGCACTGTCTGTCTTCTTGGAGGTCAAGTCAGCCGTCAGTTTACTTCAACGTCCTGTGCCTTTTGTACCTGGGGACTGTGATTTATTCTGTCAGGAGAGCCCCCTCTCACTTTATTGAGTCTTATCTTCAGCACCTGGTAGAACTTCTCAAACTGAATTTTACACCACGGGGACTCTTTTGCCCCCTGGCCAGACAGGGTCAGAGTTTTCTTTTGTCTAATACAACTGTGTAATTATACATCCGTAGCTATCCGTCTGTCTGTAGCGTAAATTGACTGTTTTAGTAGTGAATTCATTGAAGAAATTATTTGCCTTCTCGACTATACCATTCTCTCGAAGCATCGAAGCATCGTAGGGGTTGTGACTTTAGTCCCCAGCAGAATTAATTAACACATGTTAATTCTGTGGCTGGTCTGATGTCGGGAACAGGCAGCTTATTCCCTGGAGTCATAAGGATATGCTTCCTTTTCTTCTTTTGGTCACTGAAAGTACAATTTTCTATTTCCTTTTTTATCTGACTGTCCCTAAGGATGGTAATTTATTGAGTGATTCACAGAGGGGACACGGTAGTGAAAAATAATTGCCGTCACAGATTTACAATTATTGATAGCCTGTCTGTGATTTGGAGTTGGTTGATGAATGGCGTACCAGCACGAGGCACCAGTCTCACAACACACGATTTTGTATGTTCAACATGAAAATATGCAAAAGCACTTTGCCTGAAAATCCCGTGTGTATCTTCAACAGTTGTTGTTATCAGACCGAAAATTGATTTCACTGACACTGACCACGTAACATGGAATAGCAGGGAACAGTTGTTGATCATCCTGAGCTGATTGTTGTTAATACCATTGGATTTCGTGCCCCTGAGAGAAAGGGTACGTTGTGCTGCCAGCAACGAAAGATGGGAATTTGTGCCGCAAACACCTTTTTAGCACCTCAACCGTACCAGTATTATATTCTCCTGTTCACTTCCCCTCCTAGAGTCTCACTCACCTTGAGGATTGGAAGCAGTGGTTACCGTTTCCAGAAAGATCTGAGTGCTTGGTAAGGCTTCCCTGCACAGCACGGGAGCACAGTGCCGGCCCAAGTACACACTGAAAGGTGCTATTGGAAAGCAGCTGTGTAACGTGATGTAACGTCTGTAGCTTAAAAAAAATTTTTTTTTAATGTTTATTTATTTTTGAGAGAGAGAGAGAGAGAGAGAGAGAGAGACAGAGCACAAGCAAGGGAGGGGCAGAGAGAGGGAGTCACAGAACCCGAAGCAGGCTCCAGGCTCCGGGCTGTCAGCACAGAGCCCAGTGCGGGGCTCGAACTCGTGAACTGTGAGATCACGACCTGAGCTGAAGTCAGACGCTTACCCGACTGAGCTGCCCAGGCGCCCCATGTCTGTAGTTTCAAGTTGCTAAAGTTTTAACTTTTGCCATTTTTACTGTTTTTTTTTTATACTGGCAAAATATACATAACCTAAAACTTGCCATTTTGAACATTGCAAGTGTGTAATTCATTGGCATTAATTACACTCCCCGTGTGTCCTGTGACCATGACCTCTGTCTCCTTCTACAACTTTGCCTTCCCTGGAAACCGATTAAGTAGTAAATTCCCCATCCTCCCCTCCCTCAGTCCCTGGTAACTCCTAATCTACTTTGTGAATTTGCCTGTTCTAGGTAGTTCATAGAAGTGGAATCAGAGGATATCTATCCTTGGTGTTTGGGTTTTTATATTTACCCTACTGTTTTCGGGGTTTCCCCTGTGTTGTAACATGTATCAGGACTTAAGTCCTCTTTGTGGATGGATAATATTCCATGTATGTGTACACATCTTTGTGTTCTTTTTAAATTTTTTTTTTTCAATGTTTATTTATTTTGGGACAGAGAGAGACAGAGCATGAACGGGGGAGGGGCAGAGAGAGAGGGAGACACAGAATCGGAAGCAGGCTCCAGGCTCCGAGCCATCAGCCCAGAGCCCGACGCGGGGCTCGAACTCACGCGAGATCACTCGAGATCTCGCGAGATCGTGAACTCACCGACCGCGAGATCGTGACCTGGCTGAAGTCGGACGCTCAACCGACTGCGCCACCCAGGCGCCCCTGTGTTCTTTTTCTATTTCAGATCAATCTTAGCATAACGGGCCATTTTTCTATATGTTTGATGCTCACAGAGGTGTCATCCAGGTTAATGTTAGTCTTTTTAATTCTTTCCCAGGTCTGACAGATGAAAAAGTGAAGGCGTATCTTTCCCTTCATCCCCAGGTGTTAGATGAGTTTGTATCTGAGAGTGTTAGTGCCGAGACCGTAGAAAAATGGCTGAAGAGGAAAAACAACAAGCCAGAAGGTAAGATCTCATTCGGATCGAGCGGGGATTGTTTTCTAGTTCACGGCGACAAAAACAAACGAACAAAACCGAGTGTTGAGTGCATGCTAGAAAATATAAAGTAGACAGAATTAGCATTTTTAATTCACTGTGTTTCAAAAGATAAAAGAAGTTAGAATGAGAGGAAATGAATCCACTGGAGTAAGATCCTTGGCTACAAAAACTTGGCAAAGTACTTGTGAAAATGTATTTGGATATGACATGTTGAAAATGCAGAAGTAATATTAGCCTTGATTTTGTTCAGCAGTTATTATTAATGATTATACAAATGTTCTTTAGATTTCAAAAACGTATTTATATTACTGCATTTTGCAAAGAGAAATCATTAAATAATTTACATGTGGACACAGTAGGAAGAGAACTCTTGACTTTGCATTAGACATTTTGTTCACACTCATGAACTTAAGATGCTGTTATATTTATGACAAAAGAAATGTGGATTCAAAAGGGATGGGAAGTGAAATAAATTTCCTCCCAAGTTGATCATGTGTTAAGATATTGGATTTGAATATTGTGGCATAGTTTTAAATGAATTTATATTTGGCCAAATAAGACTTCTTGTTTCCCAGAATGTTCTTCTTAGAGTAGAAATTTATATTACATATGATTTTGACTCTATGAAGAACTTTTATGCCAGAAACAAATATATGCTATTTTTCTGGAAATTTATTTAGTGTAACAGAATGCCATAAGTAAAGCTTATAAATGATCACTATTAAGATGTTATGCTGTTAGATCTGTGGCCCTCGCAGGCTCCTTGGGCTGAGTTTCCTCTAATTTTCAAAGTGTCTATAATTTTCTTGCAGAGTTTTTATAATAAAGAAACTTTACAAAAGAGAGCTTTTGACATTGAAACACAAATTAGATTTTAAAGTACATGTACGTGAGTCTGTGTATGTGTGTGTGGATTGAGAGGGAGAGAGAAATAGAAATAAATTGCAGAAACAAACGTAGCATTTTTTTTTTTCAAAACAATCACAGCTTTTAATAGAACAAAGCTTGATGTGGCATATTCAGCTATAACATACCTCAGACGTTTGGAAGCAGTCTGAGATGTTTGACGCTTTGAACGTGTGACTTAGTTGTGCTTAACGCACCTCATATAAAGATGCAGATTTCATCAACTTGCTATATAATGATGGATAATAATATAGTGCAATAAGGGATATTTACGAGATGGGAAATTGAGTATAGGGCTCAGAAGATGGCAAATCTTGCGTCGCGTCTTAGTGTTACAGTGATGTTGTTAAACGACTCTTAGATTTTTATAACGATTTGGATGTGCCATTCCGTGTCTTTCAAGTCTGTTCTCTGTATTGGTTAATGCAATACTACTTTACACTGTTGAGTACATCCACTCAAGAGGTAAATGATTATTGAGAATAGCAGAGTGGAGCTGAAGCAGTGCTCCCTTGTACCTGAAGACAAAATTGCCCTTGCACAGAGGCCATCTCGCTTGGTGGCCCCCCGGAGGGCTCAGGACCACTGCTGGGATCAGGAACCAAGAGAAGCTGAATGCGTGTGACCTGGGGCTTCCCTGTAGCGGTGGGGCCCCTGCAGACAGGCTGCGCGCAGCTTAGGGCGGAAACACTACAAGGGAACCTTTCATGGTACGCCTGCCTGCGGGCGGCTGGGCCCCTGCGCCCCTCCCAACGGGGAGAACCGTCTCGCGACTCAGGACGCAGCCCCTGCAGCCCCTGGCAACCCAGGTTTAGGGCTAACCCTGTGGGCGTGGCTTGGGGACAGCCCCGCCCACCTTTGCGGAACTACTAAAAGCCAGTTCCGGGTCCTCGCCTCTCGTGTGTGATTCTGGATTGAGGCTGAAGCCTTGTGTCGCGTCTCCATCGCGCCCTTACTCGTTTTACGATTTTGTGTTCTCCTCGACGAGGCCTCCTTCTCCTTCCAAGGGGCTTCGTGGGAAATGCTCGGAGGAAGGACATTTTTGTGGAGAGGGCTTTTGGGGGGGAGGGGGTGGTATTTCTGTTTCCACGCCAGACCCGGGAACAGAAAGCGTGAGAGACAGAAGTTCTGGGAGAATATTATTGAAAGTCGGGCCTGTCCGGATCGTTTCCCTTTGTGTCAGTTTAGTGAGAGAAAGCGGACGGAGGGAAACCGTGCTTTATGCACAAGGACTCGGTAAACGCTCACGTAGCTTATTTTTCAACCACGGATAAGCCGGCCTCGTGTGGAAATGGTCTACGCTACGGGGAGGTCACGTGAAGGGGTGCGGCACTCCGTTCCGAGAAAGGCCATCTGCGAAATTTCAGATTTAAGCGAATGAGTGAGTACAGATGACGTCTGCTTCTCACACGTCCGGCTGGCTCGCGGCTTGCAAGCGGTTTTGTCGCGATGGCGTCACGATGACGTCACGCTGTCCAAACCGCCGGCGTTCCTTCGTGCACGTGCTGTTCTATCGAGCGCCTTGCTCGTTCGGTGCTCAGAGAAGCTGAAGACGGAGTGGGGGGCCGATTGCCCCACGGCGGTACTCCCCGTGCACCGGGGCTGCGTGACCAGGGCGGCTGTAGCGTCCGGGGGTTTTGCGGGTGGTGACCGTTCACATCTGCCGGCAGCGAGCGAGGCTTACGTGGCCGCCTTCCCTTGCTGGGTCGAGGGTGATCCCCGGACGGTACCGGCGAGCCCCTGGGGGGCACTGGCGGCGGGAGTCGCAGTTTCTTGTGTATCCCTCGCCGGCAGCACCCCGGATGCCGCGGGGAGGGGCGCGCTGAACGTTTCGAATGAACGAACAAAGGAGGGTTGGATTCTCAACCTCCAAGTGGCCACCGGTTGTCAGTATTGCGCGTGGAACCAGAACCAGAACTACTTTCATGCTCTTCCTTCCCCTCCCTGCTCACTGGAAAGCTTCCAGAGGGAAGGGATTCTATACTGTGATTTGTAAATCCCGCCCGGTGCGTTGTCTTTTCGTGTACGTAGCAAACTCTGTAAAGCGCTATTGAGATTCTAGATGGTTAGGCTTCCGGCGAGTTGGTGCTCAGACCAGTCGAAGAGAGTCGTAAGTTTCTGCCTCCTTCCGGTTAGTCTGACCGGGGCTGGACATAGTCCAGGCCCGGGGGCTCTGAGCCAGATGGTCTGCAGAGGGGTCCGCCCCACAGCCAATCGCTCTGCTTTGTGTTGGCAGAGAAGGGGGGGTTGGGGAAAGCTGAGCCCCCCCCCCCCCCAGTGTCTTCAGAGATTGACATTTTCAGAGTCTGTACTGTTACTGTTGTCAGTTTGATTTTCCTGCTTTCATAACATTTGCATTTTAAAAGCGCAGAGTTCTGTCTGTACTTGCCAGGCAAATTGCCTTTTGGAGGTGGACCTCGGATCCAAAATCCCAAACAGTTGGTTTTCAAGCGATGCCGGGAATTGGAGGTAGGGGTTCTTTCTTTCTTTTAAAACTTTAGGTTCTCATTTAGAGAGTGTATAAATATTCCCTGAAAGTATCGGGGACTGTACCCGTAACTCACAGCCATACTTTGATTTGGGAAAACTTTCAGGAAGCCAACAAAGTTACCTAGGTCATGAATTGAGTTGTTTTACTGAATTTTGTACTTTTTGTTAATTTTTACGCAAGGCACATTTGACAGGCCCAGCTGGTACTCATCCAGACTCAGATTACTCAACTATTTAACGTCTCCACAAGTATCAAGGCAGAACTGTCAAAGTGATAAATCAACGTTAGGATACGATGAAGATCCTACCCTTTGCATTTCCGGTGGGAAGGTTCCAAGACGGAACACAGTTTGACGTCCCTAATGCCATTTCAGTATTTCAGTTATGCTCGGGAAGAATCCTGAATTACTTGGACTCTCAGCGATGTCCCCTTTTGGCTTCTAATGTAAAAAACTTAGTTCTACGTTAGTAAAAACGTACGTACAGTCAGTATGACTGTATTTGGCATCTCCTGGTATTAGAATAATATTTAGGGGCGCCTGGGTGGCGCAGTCGGTTAAGCGTCCGACTTCAGCCAGGTCACGATCTCGCGGTCTGTGAGTTCGAGCCCCGCGTCCGGCTCTGGGCTGATGGCTCAGAGCCTGGAGCCTGTTTCCGAATCTGTGTCTCCCTCTCTCTCTGCCCCTCTCCCGTTCATGCTCTGTCTCTCTCTGTCCCAAAAATAAATAAACGTTGAAAAAAAAATTAAAAAAAAAAAGAATAATATTTAAAATACATGGGCTTTGTTTAAAACCCCCAAAACGTAACTGTGATATTCATATTCTAAAGGGAAGCTTTTTGGTATTCAAGAGGGCGATTGATTGAACCCAAGTCATTTAAGAATCATGAGTAGCAGTGTCTTTTATGTCCAAGAATTTGTTACTACTGTGTTTATATGTCTGAAATATTAAATAGCAAACCATCTCACCGTCAGTGTGTCCATACATGTCCAATAATTAATAATGAAAACATTGGTGCTGTCACCTGCCTTAAATATTTTCAACAAATACATGAATGGCTTCCTTTTTTTTTTTCCTCAGAGGATGGAGTTACTCCATATTTTTCACCTCTCCATGATTCTAGAGATGGAACAATTTTCATTCAAATAAAACTACTACATACTTCTTACCTAGAATTAGTGAGATTTCCATCCTGTCCCCTAAACCCACTATATGCAGCCTGAAATGCAGATTCAGGAGCATTAGTCCTGCTTAGCGTGTAACAGATGGTTTCTGTGCTAGTGTTTATAATGTCGCAGGATATTAAATTAATGGGGCATGAATTAGTTTGCCAAGGCATGCAATGTTAGAAGGTTTTAGTAAGTAGGGCACTAATAAATTACGTGTTAACTATTAGTCCATATCATGAATAAGGAAAAACCCACATCATTGAAATGGTTTACTTGGAACTTCGTTTTGTGCACTTTGTTCTCCTTGAAATTGCTTTGTGTCGATTATGGAAGTTTCGTCTTCACATTGAAATTTCATATCTCGGTCTTTTTATTTTCTTTTTTGGAATGGAAACAAAATGTGTTGAATGCCTTGATTTGCATTATAAATAACCATAAGTTCACAATCTGGTTACTAGAAGGGGGATAAAGTTCATTTGCAAAGAGTTACTTGATGTATTCCATGAATTCTGTTAATTGTTCATCTTCGTGCAAAGGTGTATCTTTAATATATTCTTTTTGAGAGTGTTTGGGCTCTGCAGCAATCTAATCAAGTTGATTGGGATTTTGATAATTTTAAAGGTTAATTCAGGGGGCGCCTGGGTGGCGCAGTCGGTTAAGCGTCCGACTTCAGCCAGGTCACGATCTCGCGGTCCGGGAGTTCGAGCCCCGCGTCGGGCTCTGGGCTGATGGCTCAGAGCCTGGAGCCTGTTTCCGATTCTGTGTCTCCCTCTCTCTCTCTGCCCCTCCCCCGTTCATGCTCTGTCTCTCTCTGTCCCAAAAATAAATAAACGTTGAAAAAAAAATTTTTAAAGGTTAATTCAGGTCATCACACATTGTTAGTGATTATGAAACTAGTTCAAATAATTTTAGTAGCTTTGTTACAAGCTAGATTGATTTCGGAAGCAGTTTTTGCAGTATCTGTAAAGTTCCTACCACCGGCACCCATTATTTGTACATTCGACATCATTACTGCATTTCCTCGGCAGAAATTTTGTTTATGAGTGATTCTAATGAACGAAAATGTTATGAGCTAGTGGATTTTTGAAAGCACTTTATTTTCATCGGTGTTTCTCTGAGTAAAAATCGTATTTTCTGATTGTCCGTGTAATAGAAAAGGATGTTGAATTAAAATCATTGCATCTACTTAATAGAATGTATTTCAACATCCAGGTCGATGTTCTACTTAACACAGGTTTTTAAAACTCCAATGAAAACTTGTGAGAGATGAGTGGTACAACCATTTCTCATTTTTTGAATCTACTTTTTAAAAGCTGCCCGAACGTTTCACAGTGATCTAGATTATTTGATTAAAGATTGAATTATAATTTCTAGTTGAGTGGCCAAGTTGTAGCTGGAATGTGAGCAGATAGTACTTATTTCCCTAACCAGTGATTCAGTATGCCGATTAGCAAGTATTTCTTGAGGGGCTCTTGGATGGCTCAGTCGGTTAAGATTCCGCCTCTTGATTTCGTCGCAGGTCATGATCTTGGTTAGAGCCTGCTCGGGATTCTGTCTCTTCCTTTGCCTCTGCCACTCTCTCATGCTTCTGTTCTCTTTCTCTCGAATGAATGAATGAATGAATGAATGAATGAATGAATGAATCAAATCCTGAGTACCTACTATGGGAACGTAATTAGAGAACAAGGGCTAAAAACTTGCTCCCTCGAAGGTCACTTTCTGATAGGAGAACACAGATAATAAACACATAATCAGAGAGTAAGATCGTTTCAGGATTTGTTGGTGTGGATGTTGGAAAACATGTAGCCCAATGTCTAGCAAACAGAAATTTTTACTAGAAATAAATTTGCTCGAGATTTTAAGATGCACATCGTTTGCTTTTAGCCAGTCAGGTGGGGCCTGTGGATTAAGCAGATGCATCTATTTGCTGTGTCCCGGGGTCCTGGTGAGTCACAGGAGCCATGTTCCTTGTGTGTACTGTCCTTGAGGGACGCGTAATCTTCTGGTGTGGAAAGAAGGTACTGTGAGAGTACAGCAACCGAGGCTGTGTAATCCAGTGCTGAGTGGTGCAGTGTGGGTTTTCAGGACCATGCTGGGAGAACCGAGGCCACTAAGAGGTGTGCAGATTGAGAAGGCTCTTTGTGGGCATTGGTTCTTCATCGAGGCCACCGATTCTCTGGTGGGATTCCCACATCACCGTGGACATCCTTCGGGAACTAGTTAGAAATGCCATAGGCCTCATCTCACTCAAAACCCCCGGAGTCAGAAACTCCTGCAGTGAGACCTAAAATCTGTGTTTTGATAAACCCCCTCAGGTAATCCTAGTGCAAGTTTAACATTTGAGAGCCCCCGTCCTGGGCACGGAGGGCCTGTGCCAGGGCGAACGCAGTGCTGGTGTTGGCTGGTAGGATCCAAGGCAGGGCTGTGGGGCTTGCTGTGGTTTGCTTCTGGGATAGCCTGGGAGGGAGGGTTGGAATATTTTTCGTATTTTAAACTTTTTTTTTTTTTCAACGTTTATTTATTTTTGGGACAGAGAGAGACAGAGCATGAACGGGTGAGGGGCAGAGAGAGAGGGAGACACAGATTCGGAAACAGGCTCCAGGCTCTGAGCCATCAGCCCAGAGCCTGACGCGGGCCTCAAACTCCCGGACCACGAGATCGTGACCTGGCTGAAGTCGGATGCTTAACCGACTGCGGCACCCAGGCGCCCCTATTTTTCGTATTTTAAGAGTGGGGAGAAGGGGGAGTGTTAAAACGTTTTGCCTTTCTGCTCTCATTTTAACTGGTTATTCATGTTCCGCATTGACTGTAATAGGAAAAGTGGGGGGAAAAAAACCCTAAAATAGGTGTTTTAATTGGTAGCTTCACTGAAGCATGGTGAGTTGCAGAACAGGATATAGTGCCATCTTTTACAAGGTAATAATCTTACATATAATTGTGTAGACAAAGAGCTAGTTAAATATGTCATTGTGGTTGTTTCTGGATTTGGGGGATTTATAAGTTTATATTCTTGTATATGTTGCTTTTTTAATAAAAAAGAAATAGAGTAAACATCAGAAGGAACTTCTAGAGTTTCTCATATGGAAGGTTTTTCCCCAGGTTTCAGTCATTCTAATTCAGTTTACACCAATTATCCTCTGCTTGTTTGATTACTTTTCCATTGCAAGGTATAATAAACAATGTATATTTCCCAGTCCCTTATTGGCTTTTTCCTGCATTTTGCTTCTCCCTCACTAATATGTTATCATTGGTCATTAAGACTGTTACATAGGAGGGGCGCCTGGGTGGCGCAGTCGGTTGAGCGTCCGACTTCAGCCAGGTCACGATCTCTTGGTCCGTGAGTTCGAGCCCCGCGTCGGGCTCTGGGCTGATGGCTCAGAGCCTGGAGCCTGTTTCTGATTCTGTGTCTCCCTCTCTCTCTGCCCCTCCCCCGTTCATGCTCTGTCTCTCTCTGTCCCAAAAATAAATAAACGTTGAAAAAAAAATTAAAAAAAAAAAAAAGACTGTTACATAGGAAGTTGGCGGGTGAAATGGGGTCTAGAAAAACACACAGCTCAATTTCTGTCCCAGGGTCATCATTTTTGGTTTAAAATTCATTCATTTTACTAAAAGTTACCAACTGTCTACTGTGTGTTTTGCATTTGCTAAGCACTGGACATGAATTCAGTTGTAATGGAACTTAGTGTTTCTACAGGGGGCACAAAATGAAAAGTTTACAATTTATTCTCTTAGTGACTTTCAAATATACCATACAGCAATGTAAACTATAGTCATCACGTTGTACATTACATCCTTATAATTTGAAGTTTGTAACTTTTGACCGGTTTCACCCAGTCCCTCCATCCTAAGTAAATTATATAACATGCTAAGGTTGAAAGCTTTTTCTCTAAGATCAGGAACAAGACAAAGCTGTCCGCCCTTGACATGTCTATTCAATATGGTACCAGAAGTCCTAGCCTGAGGAGTTAGGCAAGAAAAAGAAGTAAAATGTATCCGATTGGAAAGGAAGACGTAAAATGTCTCTATTTGCAGACAGCATGATTTTATATACAGAAGGTCCTGAAGACCTCCACCAAAAAATTATTATTAGATCTTATCAATGAATTCAATAAAGTTGCAGGACACAAAATTAATATGGAAAAATCAGTACTGTTTCTATACACAAATAACAAATTATCTAAAAAAGAAAGTGATGCCACTTATAGTAATATCAAAAATAATAAAACACTTAGGAATACATTTGCTCCAGGAGGCGAAAGCTCTGGTCTGAAAATTACAAGACAACTGATGAAAGAAATTGGAGAAGGCACAAGTAAATGGAGATTATCCTGTATGTATAAGTTGGAAGAATTAATACTGTTAAAATGTCAATACTACCAAAAGCCATCTGTAGATTCAGTGCAGTTCCTATCAAGATTCCAATGCTATGTCTTCACAGAAGTAGAAGAAACAAACCTAAAATTTATATGAAACTACAAAAGACTGAATAGCCAAAGCATTCCTGAGAAGGAAGAATGAAGCAGGAGGAATTACACTTTCTGATTTCAGGATATATTAAGCAAAACAGTATGATACTGGCACAAAAAAAAAAAAAATAGGCCAGTGGAACAGAATAAAGCTCAGAAATAAATAAGTATATGAGGTCAACTAATATTTCACAGTAGAGTCAGTTATACTCCGTGGAGAAAGGACAGTCTGTTCGTTAAATGGTGCTGGGAAAATCGGACATTCACATGGGAAGAGCTGAAACTTGACCTCTATCTTACACCATTCATGACAGTTAACTCAAAATAGGTCAGAGATTTAAATGGAAGACCTGAAACCATAAAACTTCTAGAGGAAAACATAGGAAAAAAGTTCCTTCACATGGGTCTTGGCAATAATATTTGGATAGGACACCTAAAGCACAGCAACAAAAGCAAACATAAATAAGTGGGACTGCATCAAACTAAAAAGCCTTTGCACATCAAAAGGAAAACTCACCAGTGAAAAGACAACCTATGAATGGTAAAACCATCTGTGTGATAAGGGGTTAATATCCAAAATATATAAGGAACTCATGTAAGTCAACAGCAAAAGAAAAAACAAAAACAAAAACAAAACATGAAACAAATAATCCAATTAAAACGGGGCGAGGGACCCAAGTAGACATTTTTCCAAAGAATATATAGGAATGGCCAACAGGTACATGAAAAGATGTTCAACATCACCAACTAGGGAAATGAAAATCAAAACAACAGTAAGGTATCAACTCTTGCTAGAATGGCTAGCATCAAAAAAGAGAAGAGACAGGTCCAAAATCTTTGGGATGCAACAAAAGTGGTTCTAAGAGGGAAGTTTATAGCAGTACAGGCCTACCTCAAGAAGCAAGAAAAATATCAGATAATCAATCTACCCTCACACCTAAAGGAGCTAGAAAGGGAACTAACAAACCCCCAAACCAGTAGAAGGAAGGAAATAATAGAGATTAGAGCAGAAACATACAAAATCAAAACTAAAAAACAAAACAAAACAAAAAAAACAAAAAAAAACCCACAATAGAACAGATCAGTGAAATCAGGAGCTGGTTCTTTGAAAAGATCAACAAGATTGATAAACCTTTAGCCAGACTCATCAAAGAAAAGAGAGAGAGAGGGCTCAAAAAGCAAAATCAGAAATGGAAGAGGAAAAATAACTGACCCCACAGAAATATAAAGGATTATAAGAGAATATTATAAAAAATTATATGTCAGCAAATTGGAAAACATAGAAAAAAATGGATAAATTTCTAGAAACATGCAACCTTCCAAACTTGAACTAGGAAGAAATAGAAAATTTGAGCAGAATGGGGGCGACTGGGTGGCTCAGTCAGTTAACATCCAACTCTTGATATCAGCTCAGGTCATGATCTCATGGTTCATGAGTTTGAACCTCTGTTTGGGATTCTCTCTTTCCCTCACTCTCTGCCCCTCCCCTGTGCTTGCTCTCTCTCTCTCTCTCTCTCTTTCTCTCTCAATAAAATAAAGATTTATTTTTGAGACAGAGAGAGACAGAGCATGAACAGGGGAGGAGCAGAGAGAGAGGGAGAAACAGAATCTGAAACAGGCTCCAGGCTCTGAGCTGTCAGCACAGAGCCCGACGCGGGGCTCGAACTCACAGACTGTGAGATCATGACCTGAGCCGAAGTTGGACGCTTAACCGACCGAGCCACCCAGGCACCCCAATATAAAATAAAGATTTAAATAAAAATTTCGAACAGACCAATTTCCAGCAATAAAATGTAATCTCTAATAAAAACAAAAAAACTCCCAAGGAAGAAAAGTTCGGGACCAGATGGTGAATTCTACCAGACATTTAAAGAAGAGTTAATACCTGTTCTTCTCAAACTATTCCAAAAAATGGAAGAGGAGGGAAAATTTCCAAATTCATTCGACGAGGCCTACGTTAATTACCCTGATACCAAAGGCAGATAGAGACATGACAGAAGAGAACTAAAGGCCAAAATCTCTGATGAGCATAAATGCAAAAATCAAAAATCCTCAACAAAATATTAGCAAACCAAATCCAACAATACATTTAAAAAAATCATTTGCCACAATCAAGCGGGATGCAATAGAATCAGTCATTGTCCTGCATCACATCGGTAAGAGAACGGACAAAAAAAACATGGGGACATTTCAGTAGATGCAGAAAAAGCATTTGACAAAGTACAACATCCATTCATGATAAAAGCTCTCAAGAAAGTAGGCTTAGAGGGAACACACCTCAACATGATAAAGGTCATATATAAAAAACTCACAGCTACCCTTCTCCTCAGGGGTGAAAAACTGTTTCCCCTAAGGTCAGGACCAAGACAAAGGTGGACTCTCACCATTTTATCCAGCCTCATACTTGAAGTCCTAGCCACGGCAGTCAGAGAAGAAAAAGGAATACAAGGCATCCAAATTAGCAAGGAAGAAGTAAAACTTTTCCCGTTTACAGATACCATGAAAGACTCCACAGAAGATCTGCTCGAGCTGATCAAGGAATTCAGTTAAGTTGCAGGATACAGAATCAACGTGCAGAAATCTGTTCCGTTTCGACACACAAATATTGAAGCCGCAGAAAAAGGAATCAGGAAAGAAATCCTATTTACAATTGTTTTAAGAATCCTAAAATTGTAGGATTAACAATCTACAATTGTTTTAAGAATCCTAGACACCTAGGAATAAACCTAACCAAGGAGGTGAGAGACCTATCCTCTGATAAAACACTGATGAAAGAAATTGATGAAGACACAAAGAAATGGAAAGACATCCCATGCTCATGGATTAGAAGAACAAATATTGTTAAGATGTCTATCCCACCCAAAGCCATCTACAGATCTAATCATCCCTGTCAAAATACTAACAGCGTTTTTCACAAAACTAGAACAACAAAAAACATCCTAAAATTCATATGGAACCACACACACACAAAAAAACAAACCCAAATTGCCAAATCAATCTTGAAAAAGGAAAGCAGAGCTGGAGGCATCACTGATCCAGACATCAAGTTGTATTACAAAGCTGTAGTGACCAACTAAACAGTATGGTACTCGCACAAAAATAGACATACAAATCCATAGAACAGAATAGAGCCCCAGAATGAACCCACAACTATATGGTCAATTAATCTTTGAAAATGTAGGAAAGAATATCCAGTGAGAAACAGACAGTCTCTTCAACAAAGGGTGTTGGGACAACTGGACGGCTACATGCAAAAGAAATAAACGGGACCACTTTCTTATGCTTTACACAAAGAATAAAGTAAAAATGGATTGAAGACCTAAATGTGAGACCTGAAAGTGTAAAAATCCTATAAGAGAGCACAGGCAGTAAGGTCTGACATAGGCTGTGGCAACAGTTTTCTAGGTATGTCCCCTGAGGCAGGGGAAATGAAAGCAAAATTAAACTACTGGCATTACGTCAAAATAAAATTTCTGCATAGCAAAGGAAACAGCAAAACTAAAAGGCAACCTATTTGAATGGGAGAAGATACTGCAAATGACATATCCAATAAGGTGTTTATATCCAAAATATATAACATGCACAGCTCAACACCCTCAAAACAAATAATCAATTAAAGGCAGAAGATATGAATAGATGTTTTTCTAAAGAAGACATCCAGATGGCCAACAGATACATGAAAAGATGCTCCATCCCTCATGATCAGGGAAATATAAATTAAAAAACAACCAATAAGATGTCACCTCACACCTATCAGAATGGCTAAAATCGACGAGACGAGCAACAGCAAACGTTGGCAAGGCTGTGAAGAAAAAGGAACCCTCCTGCACTAGCTTTGGGAATGCAAACTGGTACAGCCCTTGTGGGAAACAGTTTGGAGGTTACTCAAAAAATTAAAAATAGAGCAACTGTACAATCCAGTAATCACACTGCTGGGTATTTCCCCAAAGAATCCAAAAAAAAGAGTCCACTATGGAAGTGAACCAAATGTCCATTGATAGGTGAATGGATAAAGGAGTGTGTGTATACAATGGGATTTTATTCAGCCATAAAGAAGGATGAAATCTTGCCAGTTACAGTGATAAGGATGCACTTACAGAGTGTAATCCTAAGTGAAGTAAGTCATTTAGCAGAAGACGAATGCCATATGTCTCACTCCTATGTGGCCTGTGAGAAACACAGGCAAGAAAAGAGAAACCAACTCTGGAGAACGAGCTGACGCTTACCGGAAGGGAGGTGGGTGGCGGGATGGGTGAACTAGGTGATGGGGATTAAAGAGCACACTTAGGACGAGCCGGGAGTAACACACACAATTGTCGACTCACTACGTTGTACACCTGAAACGAATACAATACCGCATGTTCGCTGCGCTAAAGACTTCATGAAATTTACAACGATGACATAACAAATGCTGGTGAGGATGGAGAGGAAAGGGGGCCCTCACGCGTCGTTGGTGGAATGTCAGTGGGTACCACCTCTGTGGAAAACAGTCTGGAGGGTCCTCAAAGATTAAAAATAGAACTACCCTACGAACCAGCAGTTCCACTGCTGAGAATATGTCTGAAGGAAGCGAACACACCAGTGTAGAAGAACTATCTTCGTCCTTATGTTCACTGCAGCCTTATTTACAGTAGCCAAGAGATGGGTACAATTGAAGTGTCCACCAACGGATGAAAGGATAAAAAAGCGGTGGTCTCTGTGCACGATGGAATATCACTCGGCTGTGACAAGGGAAGAAATCCTACCACTTGGAGCTGCATGGATCAACTCTGAGGACATTGTGCTGCGTAAAGTCAGTCAGACAGAGCTAAATACTGTATGGTCTTACTTTCATGTGGGATAAAGAAAACACTAAAAGGGATCAGATTTGTGTTTACCGGAGTTTGGGGTGGTTTGAGGGGGGACTGGAGGAAGGTGGTCCAAAGCACAAACGTCCAATTATAAATACGTGCCAGGGACGTAAGGTGCACAGCGTGATGACTGTAGCTAACACCGAGGTATGATGCAGAAGAAAGTTGTTATGAGAGTGGGTCCTAAAAGTTCTCCTCACAAGGAAAAGGACACTTTTTGTGTCTGTATGGATGATAGATGTTAACTGAACTTACTGTAATCATCATTTCCTGATCTATGAAGTCAGATAATTACTCTGTACACCCTAACTTCTACAGTGTGTGGTATGTCGATCATATTGCCATAAAACTGGACAAAGTTTAGGGAGAAAGTGCTAAAAAGGAAGGTTGGCGTATAATGAGTTAATGCAACGAGCTCTTACTGTGTTGCAGCTAGGACAGGGTTCTGTGGGACAGTAGAGTGCGAGGTCTGCAGGATGAGTTTGCTGGTTGGAAGAGAGGGAGCATGAGTGGGGAGCACTCCCCGGGGCCGGGGGGAGAGCCCTGTGCAGCATCACGAAGGAGCTGGACACAGGCGTGAGCAGAGACCAGTTCTGCAGGACCTCTGAGGTTGTGTTTAAAGGCTTTGGAGTTTATCTGAAGGGCAACATGAGGTTATGTACAGGATTGAAGGAGATTTGAGAAGATAGATTTTGAACGGATTTTTACCCTCTATAGTGCCTTGTTCAGTGTGAAAAAAGTCAGTGCAGCGAAGTTTCAATCTCGGCCAGTTGTTCCCACCCACGCGCTGGTCACGTCAGTATCAGTAACTTACAGATCTCGTCATGCAGTTGCTCAATCTTTTGAAAGGGAAGCAAAAACTGTGCATGCCTGTGTTTGTGAAACATCAAGGAGTAAAGTTCTGCCGCAAACTTTTTATTGAACCCGTACAACTTTGACGTTTTCAAGCGGAGTAAACGAACGCTCCCTTTGGTTTTGGCACAAGTTAAAACCTAAATGGAAAAATGCCGAATGTGTTTGGAGGAAAGTGCACATGGCGTGGACCAGATTCGGGAGGAGGGAAAGCCCTCATCCCTCCAATCTGTGTAAATCGTGAAACGTTATTAAGAATGACTCATAAAGCCCAGAACTCTGTGCAGAGACACAACAAAATAAGGACAGTTCTCACACTCCCAAGACAGTGGAACAGGAAGTGATAAAAACGATGAAAGGAATGCTTTGTCTTTGACTAATTGTAAACACCAAACGCTTGCAATCAATAAGGAGCCATTAATTCTAGGGCTGTTTGAGGCGTTGATCTCAGGCTAAGGGTTTTAAAATTTGAATCTCCTTAGGTCAATCGTAGTCAAAACTACTTATTTTGGAGTTTATGTGATGTTTTTCACTTAAAGATTTAAAACACTTGTGAACAACCATATTTTCATAATTACATATGCATGAGAATTATTTGAGATGGACTTAATACTACTTCTCACGCACAGCCTTAAAATATTCTTTTAGGGGCACCTGAGTGGCTCAGTGGGTTAAGCATCTGACTTCAGCTCAGGTCATGATCTCGCGGTTCCTGGGTTCGAGCCCCGCGTGGGGCTCTGTGCTGACAGCTCGGAGCCTGGAGCCTGCTTCGTATTCTGTGTCTCCCTCTCTTTCTGCCCCTCCCCTGCTTGTGCTGTGCCTCTCTCTCCCTCTCAGAGATAAATAAACGTGAAAAAAATTAAAATATTCTTTTAAATGTCAGTGGAGGCACTTAGATTTCAGTTTGGTTCATGATTATCCTCATACTGTAGTGCCTATTCAGTGTTTTGTACATCATTTTACGGTGGGGCTCAGAAAATTAAGTTCTAGAATAAGTCCTATTAGAACTGTCTTTATAAATTTTTTGTATGAAATTCTAAAATTTAAGGTGGAATGTGTTAAACACTGGTAATTTCTAAGATTTGTAACTTCAGTTCTTTTTTGTGTGTGATGCTCTAAAGAGGAAGTTAGAGAAGTGGCTTTGGATGCAAAATATTTTTTCTTTTTAAAAATTTTTTTTGTTTATTTTGTAGAGAGAGAGACAGAGAGCGACAGAGTGAGAGTGGGGAGGGGCAGAAAGGGAGAGGAAGACACAGAATCTGAGATGGGCTCCAGACTCTGAGCTGTCAGCACAGAGCCCGACGCGGGGCTCAAACCCAGGGACCGTGAGATCATGACCTGAGCCGAAGTCAGATGGAGACTCAACCGACTGAGCCACCTAAGCGGCCCTATTTTTTTCTTATAATATTGTTTTCACATTAAACAGGCTTATTATACTTTGCCCATACACATTTAAAAGTGTCACGTGCAGCATATATTTAAATCATTTTTGCTAAATTTAAGAACTGCAAGTCCATTGCCTAGAACAGTATTCTGTTATGTAGGATTCTTGCTCTAAATATTTATTGAATGAAGGGATACACGTAAGTTATATATGGACATGCAGAGTTTCAGTAAAACTGGGGATTACTAATAAAATTACAGCATTATGAAATGGATTTAATTCCTGACTAGTAAACATTTATAGAAAAGATAATGAGTCAGTGTACCAAAGCCCATGAGATTGCAGAAACTCCCCATACTTTTTATAAAAAGAAAAGTTTAAAATTGTATTTTTATGCTATTAAGAAAACAACCAAAAAACAGGAAGGAGCAGGTAGAGGAGATGTGCCTACGGATTAAAAAAGTGTATTAACTTACTCAAATAGTTTAAAAAAAGAAGCCAAAGATCTTAGTAGAGTTGTAAATTTGTGTAAAGATTAAATTGTCAAAATATAATAGCAAATACATTGCACCTGTTTGTCAACCACGATTCTAAATGCATTACTTCCGTTAACTCAGGTAACCCTTAACGAAGTGTTACGAGAAGGATATTATCATCATCCCCATTTTATTATTTTTTTTTTATTATTTTTTTTTTATTTTTTTTATTTTTGGGACCGAGAGAGACAGAGCATGGACGGGGGAGGGGCAGAGAGAGAGGGAGACACAGAATCGGAAACAGGCTCCAGGCTCTGAGCCATCAGCCCAGGGCCCGACGCGGGGCTCGAACTCACGGACCGCGAGATCGTGACCTGGCTGAAGTCGGACGCTTAACTGACTGCGCCACCCAGGCGCCCCTCATCCCCATTTTAAAGATGAGGCAAATGAAATAAGGTGGTGAAGCATCAGATTTGGGATACGAACACGGTGTTTTTACCCTAGAGGCTGTACTCTTTTTTTTTTTTTTTAAGTTTATTTATTTATTCTGAGAAACAAAAAAGCATGAGTTGGTGGAGTAGGAGGAGAGAGAGAGAGAGAGACAGAGAGAGAGAGGGAGGGAGGGAGGGAGGGAGGGAGGGAGGGAGGGAGAGAATCCCAAGCAGGCTCTGCACTGTCAGTTGGCTCCAACTCACCAACCCTGAGATCATGACCTGAGCCGAAGTCAGACTGACCGAGCCACCCAGTCGCCCCTAGAGGCTGGACCCTTAGCCATGACACCGTTTCCCCTTGCTTAGGCCAACACGTGGCACAACGCGAGCCTGACTTCAGGGTAATAACACCAGCTCTAGAGATTGGCTCTGAAAGGTCTGGTGGATTCCCTATTGGCAGAGTCCCACTCAGGGGCCTCGCGCAAGGATGTGGAGACATTTGCTGGGCAAATGCTACCCTAAAGAGGTTATTCCAATGTGATGGTTGTATAACCCTGAGTCTCTGGGCTCTCTGTATCCGGCAAATGTTAGCAAGGTGCGGGATAGCAAATAGGCAATAATTAGACAGCTACTTGGTGATTGGAGGGAGATTAGTAAGGACTCTGAGGCTGTATCCATGTTCAGTAGGGAAGAGTGATGTCATCTTTGATTAGTGAGGCCGTCTGGGGGGGGGACGTGGGGTATGGCAACAGCTTTTTTTCTTGCCTGGTCTGGCCTAGTGTCTGCCAGGAGGATGTCCTTTGCCTACTGCCTCCCAGCTTCCTTATTTGAGACGTGTAGGTGAAGCGTCACAGGAATGGAACGCACGCTCTGTATTTGGTTACCTGGCGCTGACCTTCCGGTGCTTCTGGAAGCACGCAGAGTCGCTTTGACTGTATACGTTGTCATACGGGGTATTTACTCGCAACATTATGCCGTAACATTCCGTGGTGCGCAGACGTAGCAGGTATGGAAAGTGGTGGGGGGGTGGGGAACCTGTCTATGTACTCCGCCTGCCTGATTTGCACCATCGGTCAGTCCGTCACCAGGAAAACAGAGTTCGTAGAATTGGCCTCCCAACTAACATTCCCTCGACCAGGGTGGGAAGATGACTCCTTCCTTGAGCACAGGGCGACCGGAAGAAAAACAGTTGATTGATTGATTCGATTTGATTTAATTTTTGTCCCATCGTCTATTTTTTTTTTTTTTTAATTTTATTGAAATCCAAGTTAGTGAACGTATAGGGGAATAATGGCTTCAGGAGGAGAACCCAGTGATTCATCGCTTACATACAGCACCCGGTGCTCGTCGCAATAAGTGCCCTCCTCAATGCCCGTCACCCGTTTAGCCCGTCCCCCACCCACCTCCGCTCCATCAACCCTCAGAAGGAAGACACTTTAGCACCTCGTGGCACCTTTGGTGAGGAAGAAGAAATGGTCATTGGTAAGGCAACAGAGTCTGCTGCGTGTTTCATGATCTGATTTCAAGGCAAAGAGGTAAAGAGGCACCTTCCTCTGGCTACTTTTCAAATATGCCAAGATCCTGATATTTTGATGCCTGCAAAGTGGTCCATTTTCTCATGAGGAAGTATTTCTATGGTCACATTACCGATTTGTTTTTCATTTGGCAATAAAATGAAGACTGTATATCGGTTTACACATGTTTTTGTTTCAGCTGCCCGCAAAAAAGGGGGCTCGCCACTGAGAGAAGGCATTTCCTTACCCAGCCAGCCACTTTTTAAACTGCTCGTACATCCGAGAGGTTTTACATGTCAAGTTGTTCCTGGATTGTAACGTCTTTGTCGCATTGCTTTTATCAGATGGGTTTTTCCAAAGACGACTGACAGAGCAAGTAGCTGCAGTGGAAGACGAACTGTGGTCGGTCACGGCAGGGAGCGGGGAGCTTTCGCAGAGCGGGGACGTCGGGAAGGGGTGGCCGTTCCAGCCAGTGTAGGGAGCCTGCCTGGCTGAGATGTACATGGGGTCTTTGCAAAAGAACCTTTCTAAAATCTGTCCTCTGTGCTGATGTTACAGTGGGTGCTTGAAAATGTAAACTCCTGCGTTTGCCCTTACTATTTTCCCATGTTACGCCCACGGCTAAAATCCTACATTGGGGCAGAACTTTGGGGATAGAGTTCAAAGTCCATTCAAGGCAATTTGGAAGCTGACTTTTCATGGCCATTCTTCCCATCTACATTTGTTTCTCTTTCTTCACATGCACCCTGCGTGTAATCTACACAGAATACCAACACAGGATTTTGTTTCATGCTCCCGTACTAGCACAACTGACATCGATGCCCTTTTCCCCCTCCCTGGTTTTACTTTTTTTATTTTTTTTTTAATGTTTACTTATTTTTGAGAGAGAGGGAGAGCGAGCACGAGTGGGGGAGGGGCAGAGAGAGAGGAGGAGATGCAGAATCGGAAGCAGGCTCCGGGCTCCGAGCTGTCAGCACAGAGCCCGACGCGGGGCTCGAACTCACGAACCGTGAGATCATGACCTGACCTGAAGTCAGACGCTTAACCAACTGAGCCACCCAGGCGCCCCTCCCTTGTTTTGATTATCCATACTTGTCCTTCACATTCAGTGTATGCATCTCAGGAGACAGTCGGCAGAGTGAAAAGGCAACCCATGAAATAAGAGAAAATATCTATAAAGCATGCATCTGGTAAGGCCATCTAAAGAACTCATACAACTTAACAAGAAAACCCCAGATTTAAAAAAGAACAAAGGACTTGGATAGATACTTCTTTAAGAAGATACACAGATTGCCAGGCTAGTACATGAAAAGGTGTTCAACATCACTCATCATCAGGGAAATGCAAATCAAAACCACAGTGAGATAACACCTCACACCCATTGGGATGGCCGTAGTAACATTGAGCACGACCCAGAAAGTAACAGGTGTTGGCGAGACCGTGGAGCGATTGAAACCCTCATGCGCCGCTGGTAGGAATGTCAAATGAAGCGATTGCTGTGTGTAACTGGGGTGGTTTCTCAGAAAATTAAAACTAAGCTCGCCATACGATCCAGCAGTCCCCCTTCCGGGTGCATGTGCAAAAGAAGCGAAAGCGGGGGCCGGAAGAGATAGTTATACATCTGTGAGCAGAGTCGTACTATTTGCAATGGTCAAATGGTGTAAGCAACCCGGGTGTCCACTGAGGCGTGGATGGATGCCACGTGTGATATACGCACATGGCGGAACATTATTCAGCCTTAAAAAGGAAGGAAATTCTGACGCATGCTTCCACACGGACGAACCTTGAGGAAATTATGCTAAATGAAATAGACCAGTTACAAAAGGACAAATATTGTATGTTCCACTTACATGAGGTGTCTTGACTAGTCAGATTCTTGGAGACAGAAGTAGAATGGTGGGTGCCAGGGGCTGGGAGGGGAGGGGATGGCGAGTGAGTGGTTAATGGGCACAGACTTTTCATTTTTACGAGACGAAAAAGCTCAGAGATTGCGCAATACTGTGAAACATTAAATACCACTGAACTATAAAATGGATCAAATGGTAATTTTATGCATATTTTACACAATGAAAATATTTTTCATTAAACTTTAATTCAAGTATCCCATCTTGGGAGTCTTTAGGGGGTATTCCCAGATTGACTTAGATGCGCCCACCTGCTGCCTACGTCACCACTGGCTGGCTTTCGTAGCTTGGGTGATTCTGTACATAGGGAGTAGATTCGTGTTTTACGAGGCTGGAGAGAGGGAGAGACCTTCTTTTTTTTTAATGTTTATTTATTTTGAAGGGGAGAGAGCATGAACAGGGAAGGGCAGAGAGAGAGAGAATCCTAAGCAGGCTCTGTGTTGTCAGCACAGAGCCCAGCGTGGGGCTCAATTTCATGAACTGTGAGATCATGACCCGAGCCAAAATCAAGAGTTGGACGCTTAACTGACTGAGCCACCCAGGTGCCCCATATACCAAATTTTCTTTAAGAAGTTCTTTTTTGCGTTACCTGGGAAGCTCAGTGAGTTATGTGTCCAACTCTTGATTTTGGCTCAGATCGTGATCTCATGGTTCATGAGTCTTAAGCCCCACATCAGGTTCTATGCTGACAGTGAGGAGCCTGCTTAGGATTCTCTCTCTGTCCCTCTTTCTTTACCCCTCTGCCCCCCACCTCTTCCTCTTTCTGTCTCAAAATAAGTAAATATATGTATGTAAAATATATATATACATGTATATACATTTAAAAATATATATACATGTATATATTTTATTTATTTTTATTTTATTTATTTATTATTTATATACATATTATATATGTATATATAAAATATATATATTTATATATGTATATATATGTTATATATATATACATATATAAATATATATACATAAGAAAACTTGGCATAAATGTGAATATTTCTTTGGATTGAGAAAAGAAATACCATAAATTAAGAATTTTTTAAAGTTGGAACATATCACAAACATCACACAAATCCATAAAATTCATACAAAGCTATATTTATTCCCTCACATATCCTTATACTACTTTTTTTTGCTGCACACTCTTGGACTCTCCCAATGACACTTTTGTATATTCGTTTCACATAGAGAGGATGAAAAAATAATCTTCTGCTAGCATGATTGAGAAAAATATGACAAAATTTGTTTTGCTAATTTGGAAAATTTTCTTTTAACTTTACAACTCATTATTGATAAAGCCGTGTAAATATTTTAGGATTGTTACCAAATTTGGGGAAATCTGCCTCAAACTTTTTTCATCTGTAAGCTATAATATTTTAGGGGTTTTCCAGTTTTTCTTGTTTTCCTCGGATTGACAACACATGTTAACCAGTTTGTCGCTGATATCCGGTGTCCCTGCCCTAGTCTGGTGTCACAGGACATGTTAGGGGTATTCCTGGGAGGGTAAGTAATAGTTTAACCGTCATGGAAGTGACTACACCACTCAAACACATCCCACTAAATCCAAATTAAATACGCCCCCAGATCAATTTCCCTTTGGCTGGGTCCTGAAAACGCTCCACCTGCCCGGTCCCTCTCAACATGCCCCACATGTGACAGAGGCAGGTCAGAGTCAAAAATGCCTGACTTTTGTAAATTTTATAAGCAACCACACAAACCCAATACTGGGGCGCATCTTAGAGCCTGAGAGGGTTTGGACCCGCCCTCGGGTGATGACTTTGCTGAGCTCTTGTCCCCGTGCACTGTGATCAGCAGGCTCCTGGGCTCAGGACGTGTCCTCATGACGTTCTTCTTCATCCGTCACCCACTCAGTGAGCGTCATTGAGTGAACGAGTCCAGTGACTGACTGACTGCTTACCTAAGGGTAAAGTTACACAATACACGTGTCTTGTTCTACTGTAAGCTGCTGACCAGGTCTGGGCCCAGAGAATCAGGGGCTTTTAGTGCTTGAGCTCAGAAATCTGTGGGCTTCGCTTTCCTAGGTGCTCTGTCTGATCGACAGGCACCTTAGAACTTGGTTCCAGCATTGTGCGTGAAGTCCTGCGGGCAGAGTCACCTCCTGCTGCTGATTTCATGGGCGTTCCACTACGTCTGTGCTCTATGAAATGACCACCTAGGATTCTAGGTGATAGAATTGGGAGTCTTTTCGAAAGTAAAGGGGGTATTAAGGTGGTCGCGTGACTTACATCTTGAAAGTTGTAAAAAATTTTCAGATCAGGGGTCCCTGGGTGGCTCATTCAGTTAAGTGTCTGATTCTTGATTTCAGCTCAGATCCTGTTCCCAGGTTGTGGGATCGTGTCCCACACCAGGCTCTGTGCTGAGCGTGGAACCTGCTTAAGATTCTCTCTTTCGCGGGGCACCTGGGTGGCTCAGTCAGTTAAGCGTCCGACTTCGGCTCAGGTCATGATCTCACGCTTCGTGGGTTCGAGCCCTGCGTCGGGCTCTCTGCTGACAGCTCAGAGCCTGGAGCCTGCTTCGGATTCTCTCTCTCTCTCTCTCTCTCTCTCTCTCTCTCTCTCTCTCTGCCCATCTCTTTCTCTCTCTCTCTTTCTCTTTCTCCACTCCCCCCCCCAGATAAACATTAAAAAAGAAGGGTAAGTCCTTAAGAGTCTCTCTCTCCGCCCCTCCCCTGCTTGCACACATGCCTGCTCTCTCTCTCTCTCTCTCTCTCTCTCTCTCTCAAGAAAAAAAAAATTCAGACAATGAGTAGTCTATTGAGATTTTTTGATAGAATATGCTTCACACTATTGTTCACCTCCTATGAGAAACAAAAAAAAAAGGTATATTTGAAGGAGGAGGTAATTTAGTTACTTTGCAGAACGAAGTGGACAGAGGTCCTCATTCAGCCCTGATACGGGTTCGGGGGCACCTCGGGATTTCCGTTCTGAATGGACTTTCATAACTGAAGAGGCAGCACGGTGCTCGTGTGGCTTAGTTGAGAAGACTTGAGGGGAGCAGAGGCAGCGTGAAGACCTCTGAACTCCTGTCCACGATTTGATTTTGTGAGCTAGGCTCCCAGACCTTTTTCCGTTTCCCAGCGCCTTGCAGTACTCGAGAGCCCCAAATGAAAGACGCAAAGGAGCGTTTAGAAAAAGGTTTCTGGTGGTGAGAGTATTAAAGAGAAAAAAAAAAGGAAAAAGTCGTGTCACAGAATTTCTGCCCCCAACTTGAAGGAAAGAAATATTTTTAGCAACCCTCACAGCTGCAGCAAAGGAACCCCAGGAATTCTTAGAAACCCATCGGTTTCACAGGTTAAAAGAAAGCTGAGGGCAGAGTTCTTCTTTCCCTGTTTTCCCTTTAACTGTCACATCCAGGAATACCTTTAACTTGAAGCCAAAGGCAGTTTTTGTGAAGCAGGTGGAGAGCCGTTCACATGAACAGCGGGAAGCAGAGGGGAGGCTGCACGGAGGCCTGCCCGCCCCGCCCAGGGCTGGGCCCTCTCCTTGGCCGTGAAGTCGCACCCCCGCCCCCAGACTCCTCTGGGGGTTCTCAGGGATTAGCCTTCCCGGAGCAGAGGTTCTCACATCTGTCTGCTTAAACAGGGTGAGGTCTTCAGTGCCACGAATTTTAATTCCCGTGGTTCCTTCCCAGTTTCAGATTGCTTGAACTCATTTTATGTCTTGGCTTTAATGATGTCTGAATTTTGTTTTCGTCACCTAAAATAATTTTGCCCATACCCTCTTGAGTTTTACTACAGCCTTCAGTAGAGTAAGCACGTATGAAAGTACTATTTTATTTTAGAAAATTTCCTGGATCATTTTACTTAGTGTGAATATACCGATTGGATTCACTTCCGTCGTTACGACTCCTTGGGCCAGAACTGCAGGTGGTAATAACTTTGCAACAGAGGCCGTAACAAGCGCTAGACAGCTCATTCGTCCCAAACCGTAAGCCCATCAGTCTGGTTTTCATCGTGGGCTCCCGCACTGTGTCTGAAGGTCTGGTTTTCATTGTTTCGTTCTTGAATGCCTTCGTTGAAGCAGAGGCTGGATTGTTCCATCCTTCAAAGGAAGAAATACTTGCTGCCTCTTCTAGTTCGTAAATGACACTGATATCAACGTAAAAAAGTTCTGTTCTGTAGATTTCCGCAGCACCCGGTGAAATTATGGCTTCCTGATAAATCGCAGACATTTGTTAAATACTGTCTCTAATTTTTTTTTTTTTTCCAATGAGAAAAGAGTTTTCTTCATTGGAGCCCAGCTACTCATTTTTGTCCTTTTAGTTTGTGTCCTGTATTTATTCTCACTAATTTGCTCTCCTCTCGTAATTTGTGGATTGGAATCAAGCTGTGATTTTGTTTAGAAGACAGTATTTTCCAGCCACGTCATAGCATTCAGCAAATGGCGTTTCAGCAAACGGCATTCAGCAAACGGCTTTGGGATCAGACAGCTCTGAGTTTAAGTCTGGGCTCTGTCACTTAATATTTAGGTGAATGACCTCATTTAATTTCTGTACTAAAGCTACTGTTGCCTCATTTCTAAAATGAGGTTAAAGAAATTCTAACTACGTATGTTGACGGATATTAACTAGACTTACTACGGTGATCATTTTGCAACATATACAAAGAGTGAATCATCATTTGTATATATGTACATCTGAAGCTAATATAATGTTTGTCAATTATATCTCAATAAAAATAAAAGATAAAATGAGGTAAAACTTCCTTCACAGGGCAAATGTAGGGATCAGCACCTGACGCATACTAATTACTCACAAAGCCCTAGGCAGTGTTCTGTGTTGTGGACGTACCCCAGTTTACTCGTCCATCCATCTGCTAAAGCCCATTTAGTCATTTCCAGTTTGGGGGGGGGGGATTGTGAATACTTTTAATGCTATTTTGTTTTAATGCTTTTATTTATTTTTGAGACAGAAAGAGACAGAGCCTGGGCGGGGGAGGGGCAGAGAGAGGGGGAGACACAGAAACGGAAGCAGGCTCCGAGCCCCGAGCTGTCAGCACAGAGCCCAACGTGGGGCTCGAACTCACAGACCGCGAATACTTCTGTATGTAAATCAAAGTGAAATGTATTTATTATTTTAAATGCCTTTTTCAGTGTTTAGAGTTTTTCCTTAATGATTTTGTTTTGATAAATGATAGCAAAGCAGCCTGTGACTTATTTCAAAGCCCAAGAAGCTCTCGTATGAGCCTCATTCTTTTCCACTGATGGAAAATTACGCTGGAAACGTAAAAGTTGCTTATAATTTGTCCTTGCGTTTTTTCGAATGTGAAGTGGTGTCAGACTGCTAAGTGATTTTACACTGTCATCAAAACTACTGCCATCAAGTGCGGCTGTTTTCTATGATGGCAGGAGAAGGTTCTTTGATCAATAAAGATAGGAGAGAAAGAGCTTTTTGATGTGGGTAGATCTTTGGGAATAATGTAACTCAAAATTAAGCAGTCATTAATGTGAATCTGTTCAGGAGTTTTATGTTATACTTTTGACACCGGGGTTTAGACTAAGAAAGTATGGTTATAGGTAATCGTAGTCAGTAAATATAATTAAAATTACAGTATTCAGGCAATTTACTGCAATTCTGCTGCTTTTCTGGACTGTTAGAACATTAGAATGATCACATATTCACCTTGAATTCTCACTGTGCTTTCATGCTTTTTGGGATAGTAAACTTAGTTGGAAATTGTTAATTTGATTGCACTTATGTGTCTGTGATGTTAATGGAAGTATGTTTTTTTTTTAAAAAATTAGGAGGGATATTATTAACTCTAAAAATTATTTCTGGAAAATGTCTAGAGTTGCAAGAATTTTGCTTAATTTCAATATTATCATAATCACAGTGTGATTATATGCTTATTTCTTGATAATAATGCATAGCTAGACTCAGTTTCCAGACACAAAGAGGCTAGGCTGTTATTAAAGTGGGCTTTAATTAAAACTGGTCACACTGTCTTCAGAGTGTGTAGCTTAATTGATTGGTTGACTCTCAGTTTATACACTCAGTGTATTTTTAAAAAAATTTTTTTTAATGTGGGGCGCCTGGGTGGCGCAGTCGGTTAAGTGTCCGACTTCAGCCAGGTCACGATCTCGCGGTCCGGGAGTTCGAGCCCCGCGTCAGGCTCTGGGCTGATGGCTCAGAGCCTGGAGCCTGCTTCCGATTCTGTGTCTCCCTCTCTCTCTGCCTCTCCCCCGTTCATGCTCTGTCTGTCTCTGTCCCAAAAATAAATAAACGTTGAAAAAACAATTTAAAAATTTTTTTTTAATGTTTTTATTTCTTTTTGAGACAGAGAGAGATAGAGCATGAGCAGGGGAGGGGCAGAGGGAGAGGGAGACACAGAATCCGAAGCAGGCTCTAGTCCCTGAGCTGTCAGCACAGAGCCCGACGCGGGGCTCAAACTCACGAACTGTGAGATCATGACCCGAGGCAAAGTCGGACGCTTAACCCACTGAGCCACCCAGGCGCCCCTACACTCAGTGTATTTCCTATCTACTCTTCCATTCATTCTCTTATGGGTTTACTACATGCTGGTCAATCAGTTCTAATTAAATGCTATATGGTCAGGCTGGGGTTCTGATGCCCCAATAATGTTATGTGAAAAGTTGAAGTATGTTATCTTTTGTATTTATTGTCATTTAAAAACATATTTATTCTTTCCTACTTTCTTAATAAATACAACTCTGCAGTCAGATTCTTCACATTCTAATTTTTTTTTAAATTTTTTTTTCAACGTTTATTTATTTTTGGGACAGAGAGAGAGCATGAACGGGGGAGGGGCAGAGAGAGAGGGAGACACAGAATCGGAAACAGGCTCCAGGCTCCGAGCGGTCAGCACAGAGCCCGACGCGGGGCTCGAACTCCCGGACCGCGAGATCGTGACCTGGCTGAAGTCGGACGCTTAACCGACTGCGCCACCCAGGCACCCCATCTAATTTTTGTAGATGTTCTAATACAACCAAATTTTGGAAATGTGTATTTACTAATTTTGGAAATGCTGATTTGTTTAGAGAAAGCACATGCTTTTTTTTTTTTTTTTTAATTTCAACCTATTAACCTATAAAGCCAGTGTGGAAATTTTATATTCTCCTCCCGATTTGACTGATCCAGTTGAGATTGTGTGATGCTAAACTGTCAAATGAGATTTGAGTCCTGGGATAGATCCATTCATTTAATATAGGTTAAGTTAGCTTTGTCCAAGAGCGATGCAGTTTCTTCTGTGAGATAATTAAAAAAATTAAAGCAGGACAGTAATTTATAAGGATGACTTACACTGTTGAAGATTTCCATTTCTCTGTTTGAATGTCCACATATAAGTAATTCATGCCTTAATAGACACGTAGTTACTTCATAACAACAGATGTGTTGAACCTATTTTAACACCAATTTTTTACTTGAAAGCATCTCTTTAGTCTTTATTTCAGAAATAGAAGTTTGAAGGCGGGAGGAATATGAAAAGAGCACATTGGGGCGGAGGGGAAGCTAGGCATCAGGAGTTCAGTTCTGGACATAGTGAGCGTGAGGTGTTTATTAGACATACCTGGAGTCAGGTAGGCCTGACGTCTGACGTTCCAAGTGTGGTTAGAACTGAGGATATAAATTGGGGAATCACGAGCGTATAAATGGTATTTAGAGCCACGAGACTGGGTGAGATCACCAAGGGAGTTGAGTATAGATGGTCTGTAAGCACTCGGCCTGGTAGCACTTGAACCTAATATTTTGGGGAAAAGGAACTAACAGCGGGAACAGAAAGGGAGTGGCCCGTGAGCTAAGATAACCGAGGGAGCGCGGTGTCCTGGGTGCCAAGGGCAGAAAGCCTGTAGCATGGACCGAACAGTTGCGTCAGATGCTGCTTGTGAACCCGATGAGCGGAGGGTGAAGAACCGAGCCCTCCAGCTCTGTGGGGGTAGCAGGGATTTTGCTAAGTCTAGTTTTGGTGACGTGGCCCCGTGGATTGGGGTGGGTTTAGGAGAGCGTGGAAGAGAGGACGTGGAGGTGAGGCATATGCGCGGGTCTTAAGGTTTATCGTAAAGGAGAGGAGAAAGGGAATGGTAACTGGAGTGGGATGCTTTCGTTTAGTTTGTTTTGTTTTTGTTTGTTTTGTTTTTAACCTGGGCGAAACAAGGGGATGGTACGGTGCTGGAGAATGTTCCGAGAGTGCGGAAAAATTGTTGATGCCTGAGAGAGGGGGGATCGCTGGAGCCATGACTTCCTAGATGGGCAAGGACAGTCCGTGCGTTCATCGCAATAGGAGGAAAGGCCAAAGGTATTGATGCCGCTGTGATGGGGAGACACGTGGACGGTGTGGAAGATGGCGATTTTCCTAGACACCTTCCAAGTGTTCAACTTAAAATGGTGAGATGGGGGGAGGAGGCATGGGACGTTTGAGAACAGAGCGGAAGGTGGGGAGTGGCCAGGCAGGGCCATGAATGCGCCATATCTGTGTGATGATGGTTTGGCAGCATGGACGCCCCCCTCCCCCCTTGAGGACTGGATTTCATCAACTGAAATTGATTAGCAGTCAGCGTGATTTGGGGCTTTCTCCCAACCAAGTTCAGTTGCATGTGTCCAGCCGCCAGGTCGACAAAAA